>NW_027278880.1:107500-544093 GCF_046629955.1 Centroberyx affinis
GGGAGCTAGGCTCTAACAGAAAGCGATCCGGTTGTCTTTGCAACAGCGGCGCAAACAACAATACCACTTGGAAACACTAGAGGGGGACAACGGGGGGAAAGTTGAAAAGTTGTCTGTATCCACTCTAATTTGAGAAGGGTGTGTCTGCAGGCCGCAACCGAACGTGAAGGAAGTTGAACGCAGACCGCAAGTAAGGAAATAAAATGTATGCATTTAATGTATATAATGTATAATATTTAATTTTTGCCCACAAGGTTGATGTATCCAGCTAATGAGTGTTCAGTGTTCATGTCTGGCTGTCAAGTTTCGCCGTGTCCTAACTTAGCTATGCTAGCACGCTAATGTGCTATGCTAATGTACGGTGACCAGACGTCCCGGTTTGTCCGGGATTGTCCCGGTTTCAAGATGGGTGTCCCGAGTCCCGACAAATATCTGTAAAACACTAAAATGTCCCGGTTTTCAACATTCACTACCAAACTGTCCCGGTTTTCACCACAATTAAAATAATAATAATAGTATTATACTTGTTTTCAGCGCTTACATAGACATTTATCATGTTCTGTCCCGCTCATTATTACCTAACCCAATCAAAAAACATAAACAATGCACCACATAAACTATGTTTTGGTGGATTTTTGGAGACAAAACATCATTTTTGGTTTGCTGAGGCTCTGTCCATGGTGTTAAAGGTGCAGTCACTAGGTGTGCTAAGCGCTGAAATAACTGTCCCCCATCCTGATGAAAACACCTATGGTGCGTGTATAAGCACATACATGTGTGTGTGCATGAACGTGTGGGACACTTAAGGGTCCCGGTCTGGGGGTTTGAAAACATGGTCACCCTATGCTAACGTGTCTTCATTTAGCTATAACTTCAGCATATAGAATGCAAGATGATGGCATCTAATTATGTACTGTATCTTGACAATGTGCAATAACATGAACTGATGCAACTGTTACAAAAACAAAACAAGCCCTCATTTGTTTGAATGTGCATTCATTGCTAACACAAATCTGAAGATTGTCTAGACACACAGTTGTATGTAACTGAGAAATGATTGTTATTTTTAAAGAGAATTCAATCCAGAGTTAGAGCTTAGTTAGAGGTTAGAGCTTAGTTTTTTTCCACTGACTTATGCTAGAACCTAAATAATGTTAATGGGGAATTCCACCAAAACAGATGTTTAGGTTGCAGAGAGAGATGCTCCATATGTGAGGTGATGACTTTTCACACTCTGAGGTCCCTCTAGGCCGTTCTGTCACCTGCATGCTAGTTAACTAGCAGCAGCAGACTGAACTCTGTAATATGAGGCCATTTCTCACTGCCAACAATCTCTGCCCAGCTGCCATATTATTGCTAATGCTCTTCCTATATCACTGCTGTTAGAATCTGAACACTGAATGCTGCATTTTCCTTGTATGTTTAAGACCTCAGACTCTGCAAGAAGGGCCTTCAGTTTCCTTGTTTCAGATGCTTTCTGGCACAGGGATTTTATGCATCATATTAAGTGTAAAATATTCTATATGTATCACAGTGAGCCTGAAAATTCTGATTTTGTTTCATCCAGCAGAGGCCAGCATGTTGCTACTGTCTAAGTAGGCTTAGACATGCTTTAATGTGAATAAATATGTTGCTGGTGGTAAATTAAATATCTGGTGGTTTCATGTCCAATACATTACTACAATATAGTATTATAAATAAAATAATAGAATATTTTGCTTGCCCTGCTCTGTCATTTTCTCTTTTCCTCTCCAGCAAATAAGACCTTTTTTATCATCAGCAAAAAGGACCTTTCTCAATTTTTTTTTATCATCGGCAAAGAGGATCTTTCTTGGCCTTAGGGGGCGTGTCTTGGAGTGGTGGGCGTGGTTTGTAGGGGGCGTGTCTTGCGCGATGGGCGTGGCTTGTAGGGGGCGTGGCTTGTAGTCAGCAGGGCTGCAGATAGACATACTTGCTTCATTTTACTAGCACTAGCACTAACACCACTGGTGTGAGATAGGGGCTAAAAATCATCTTAACCACGGTCTCTTTTTTTTGACGGTAATTATACCAATTATCTCAATTAATTTGACAAGGATATATTAATAATAATAATAATAAACTTTATTTATAGAGCACTTTTCATACAAACGATGCAGTTCAAAGTGCTTTACACAAAAAAAAGATGCTTGATATTAAAAGAAATACAAATTGAAAACATACAAATTAAAACAAGGGCAAATGGAAAGGAGTGGCAATAAATAGATCAGTAGATGGTAAAAGGGACAGTAAAAACAGAAACTGGTAAAATCTATATAATAAGTAAAAATAAAAATAGAATGACTTCAATTAAAAGCCAAGTTAAATAAATAGGTTTTTAGCTGTCGTTTAAAAATGTTCACTGAGCTCAAATCTCTTATGGCTTAAGGTATTGATTAATTAAAAATATATCCATAGTGCCTTTAATGTAATAATCTGCGATGTTTTCATGTAAAGAAATGTCCGTTTTGCTATAACACAAAAGTGATTCAGCCTGCCAAAAGCCAGTTTATTTATTTGCTGTTCTTAACTCTGGTGTACAAGAAGTAATGCATTTTACGTTTTCGGCAACAGCGATTTAATTGAAATAAATAGAAGAACTGGGTAGTTAGCATGAGCAACTAACTACAAAGCGCTATGCATATTATCTGGACACATTTCTGTATGTTTGCTACTTCCAGCTATAAATATAACCTGAAAATGAGAACAGACAACATTGCGCATTGCAAATACACCTTGCACATTGTCACTTTTTCTGTACATACGGTAATTGGATGCACATATTCAAATCTGCACTTTCTGTACATAATGTTGTCTACATCTTGAATTGAAGTGAATAGCTTTTTACACGTCTGCACTTTCTGTAGACATGTTTGTTTTTCTAAATATTCTCATATTTTTCGCATTGTTCTATATTACATGTATCTCGAGAGTAGGGCTGCACAGTTATGGCAAAAAAGCTAATCCCGATTATTTTGCTAAATATTGTGGTCACAACTATTAATCACATTTATTTGTCTGGAATTGTCTTGGAAACAAAATCTTGTTTTGCGCCATTGTCATTTTTTTCTGTGTAGTATTTCTCAAAGTAGTAGCAGTTAGAATGTCTTGTTTCCACTCTTACTGTCTTACTCTTATTGTGGTCCTTATTTACAAACATTAAAAATAATGATTTCTTTATTAGTTTGGGGCACAGCTACAACCCAAAGGAAAACTTAGCACAGAATCCGACTCGTTTGTCATTATCTGCTTTAAAACCAAAATATCTCTAAATGACAGACGATGATCCACTTTTTAGGAACAAAAACAACTTTTCAGAATTTTCCTCTCTACCATTGGGCTGATCTGTTCTTTTCCACTTTGCTTGTCACTACATTTTTCTCTGCTGCTTCTCCACCTTAACTTTGCGTATTTAAAGGGACTTTCAGGAGGACTGAAAATAAAACGAACACTTTATACTCACTAAATTACACAATTCTTAATTGCGAAAAATATGAAATCACAATATATGATTATCTACAATTAACTGTCTAGCCCTACTCGATAGTTTTAGAGTTTTTCTTTTATTTTCATACATATATTTATTTTTGTATATTCAAGCAAGAAGAAGCTATCTTGTTTTATAGGTCAGTTTCTGCTGTTTTGTTTTATAGGTCATTTATTCCTCCAATCTTGTGTATATCCACAATATTTTCCTATTAAATGCATGTAACATTCACGCTTCAACTTCCATGATATTGAGTATTTATGGCAACAGGGTAGAGTAAGAGACGTTTATGAATTAATAACTATGGAACAGTGTGGTCACCTACCAAAGGCACATAGCAAGGACTATGTACTTTTGAGTGTTTTATTAATAAACAAAAAGGTCTTAAGGCCACATCCATTTGGGATGAACGTCTGAAGGAAATTTGCAAAATTGGAGAACAGGAGCCCTGGTCAATTCAACAACACTGAAAGGCTTATCTCTAATTTTAGCTCAGATTTTAACTAGTGGTTGCAAAAGGAAGCAGTCATAGGAGAATTAGTCAAAATACTATGGGATGTAAAAATAAGGGGCTGATGTATTTCTGAAGCCGGTGTCTACATGCAAACGTCCACAACTTAAAAAAAAAAAAAAACTAGACAAGAGGTTTGACTTCTCAGGTTAAAATGCTGCATTATGCTTTAATTCAGTTGTATATGAGCAAAATGCATTTAGTTTTATATTTAATTTTATTTCACTGTTGCTGTTTGTTTCTTTATGTTTCCTTTTGCTGCCTGTTTATAAAACACTTTCAAACTTATTTAGGGTTAGTGTGTTACATAAATTTGTTATTGGTAGTAGTGGTCATAGTAGTACTAGTACTATTAGTATTATTATTCACACACAGAGGCACTCTTGTTATATGTAACATATAAATACGTAGCCTAATATGCAGGATGAGTGAAAAGTCTGGAATCATAAGGATAACAGTAACACCATATATTTTTTGCTCCATTTGTTTTCCATGTGATTTCAGATTGTTTGGAAACCCTGCAAAATTATGTGGCATAACTATGTGATATGTAATTGTTTCAGCATGCACTGGATAGTTTGGCATGGATTGGATCTTCTAATCGTGAATGTCAATAACATTCTAAGTAGGGTTGATATTGGCCTTTTATTAAAAATCAGATATTGGCTGTCAGTGTCACCCACCTCTGATATGATGGATATGACACAGTTTGATTTATTACATATTTAATGTAGAATCGATCAATCAAGCCATTATCCTGAATTGATACATTTTGAACAGATTCAACACAAGTATGCATGAATATATTTTTATTATTATTATATTTATTATTATTAGGAGGAGTGGTAGTACTAATAGTGTTTTTATCACCTGGGGTTCCAATGGAGAGTTTTAGTGTCCCATGGTCTAAATGTTATTTCAGATCCTTGTAATCTTTTGGCATGAAAATAGTCAAATGCAAAAAATATCGGCTATTGGCAGCTTCAATCCAAAAATATCAGTATCATATCAAACCCTAACTCTAAGAATTAATCTTAAAAAACACAGGGGACACCCTTCCTCCTCCACTCATGCTCATCCTCCTTTTTCTTCCTCCTCCTCTCTCACAAGAATGGTTCCATCCTCACCTTCTCTCCATTCATGTACAAAAATATGATTCCAGATATCAACAGCAAGCAAATGAGGCTAAAAATAGAGCTTTGGACACGGGACAGAGACACAGTGCGAGTGTGTGTGTGTGTGTGTGTGTGTGTGTGTGTGTGTGTGTGTGTGAGAGTGTCCATCATCACCTACCTATAGAACGGCAGTCACACTTTGCTAACTGAGTTCTCTTCATACAGTAAAGCAATGGTCTGCCTCAGGACAAGAGCACAGGCATCCCCTCCCATCAAACACACACACACACACGCACACACACACACGCACACACACACACACACACACTGAGGACTGCGGCCCACAAGCTTGCGAAACATGCTGCCGCAGCAAATTGACAGCGAGGGAGTGCAGCAAACAACATGAGAGTACATGAGAAAGAGAGGGAGAGGGAGAGAGAGACTTATTGCTGTCTATTTTTTTTATTTTGCTCTTTATGTTATTTTATTTTAAGATTTTGTAATTGTATGTAAGCTATTGTATTTTTTTTTGCTGCTACAGAAATTCGACAATTGTATTTATCAAGTGAGAACAGCAGGTTTCTCAGTGTCGTTTGGTCAGAAAAAAAAGATTAATAGTGAAGAGTATTTTTTTTTATTTATTATTATTTTATTTTTTATAATGTATGTCTGCACTGCTAGACACTTTCTATACATAGGTATGGCCTTCTGCAGAGCTGGTGATGTGAATATGACACACAGATTTGCACAGCCTGTGTATAAGCTGTGCTGCACTGCTCTTCCCGGAGATCACCTGTCAATCAAACAGTGTGGGCGGGGCTTGGATGTTCTGTTGATGCGGTTTGAGTTTCTCTTTTCTGTGTGTTTTTATACTTTTTTATTGTCATCATATCATTTCGTACATCTTACCCATGTTATATAGCCTATGTAGTGATGACAACTTTTTTTTTTATGACATACATAAATGATGTGACTAGGTGTGTCACCCAGTGATACATCATAATAACAATCAATCAATATGACAATAAATTAAGATAAATAATGACAATATTGACAGTACAGGTCTAAATTATTACAGTATGTTATAGTAATTTGAATTTATAGAAAAACATCTTTGGTCCTTTTTCATATTTGAAAATCTGCCTGCTGTATTCCATAAATCCATACGTTTTTATTATATCAAAATTTCCCGCCTTCCTCAACAACAACAGAAAGCTAAGATAAAGAAAAGAAAAAAAGAAAAAATATATATACAGTACTGTGCAAAAGTCTTAGGCACCCTAGATTTTTTATATACATTTCTTAGAAGTCTTAGATGTTTATTTGTGTCAGTAGACTGCTGTTTATTGTAAAATGTTTGATATTCAGAAACTTTTCATTTCATTAGTTTTGAAAGCACCTTCACTTTATGGATTTCTTTGACATATGCCTAAGACTTTTGCACAGTACTGTATATATATATGAAAATAATAGAAATTACAAGGCCTTGCTCAAAGTAAGGTAAATGTAAGAGATTTGATGAACTGGATATGGAATGAATCACTATTTGTTTCTATGAAAATTTTAGATTTTTTCTTTTAGGGATACAAAGTAACACATTTATAACCCAAGAAAAAAACTGACTTGACTGATTCGTAGACTCGCAAAAGGAAGAACTGCAATTCTTACATAAATTTTTCAGTTCATGTAAGAAGGTAAGTGATTTTTCAAGTTCAAAAGGTTATAATGTTGCCATGTATTCTCTCCATGTGTCTAATGGCTTATGGGAGACAGACAGTGTTCGTCTGACACCTCCTGCCCACCCTGCCCTGGTGATACAACCAAATCCCCCCCCCCCCCACCGAGGAGAAACAGGACAAATCTGAACTTGCTGTTAGGCCCTGCATGACTACACACACACACACACACATACACACACACACACCCTGCTTGCAGAATACAGACACACAAACATACCACTGGAAATGGATCCACTACCTCGAAATTGAAATTGAGTTTAGAGGTTTATGCCTCACAGAATCCACACAGCTCGGTCATATGAACACACACACGCACACACACACACACACACACACCCCACTGACTGAGACAGGCTGAGCTCTAATCTGCCAGGTGGGACCTTTAAATGAGACGATGCAGAGGAGATTACAGAGTGTCACCAAGCGACTGTAACTTGCAGTGTTGGGGAGTTTCACTACATGTAATTAAACCTGCAATGACTTGAATGATGGTATATTGTGGTATGTTGTTGTTTATGAACTCACTGCCTTGAATTGCCTCTTGAGGGATGAATAAAGTATTTTGATCGATTGATTGATTGAGTTTCTGTTTGTTTTAAAATTAAAGAAAGTTATGCGCTTTGTGTTTGCCAAAAATAGTCTATTTTCAATGGATGATTTTACAAGCTAGGGGTACTATTAAGATCTAATGAAGCAAATGCATGGCTTTAGGATTAGGTAGGGCTGGGCGATATATCATATAATATCGATATCGTGATATGAGACTAGATATCGTCTGGGATTTTGGTTATCGGAATATTGTGAAATAACTTAAATGTTACTTCTTCCTGCGTTACAGTAAAGTCACTCAATTTTCTGAGCCCTGTTCTGCTCATCATATCCACATTACTTATTACTGATTACACATCACTGGTTACTAATGATCATTAGTAATGTTCAACATTTTCTTGTGTTATATCTTATGAAAGCGCAAATACTCATCCCCCAAATATCGTCACATTATCAATATCGAGGTATCTGGTCTAAAATATGGTGATATTTGATTTTGTCAATATCGCCCAGCCCTAGGATTAGGATGTGAGCTTTAACTAAATAGCTGTGGTCAATATAAGCAAGACAAGATGCGTCTCATGTTAAAACCTAAAGTCAACACTAACAACGCACTTACAGGTTATCAGAAAAATATGATCAGTTAATAAATGAGCTATACAAGAGAAGTCAACTCTTACAGGCTTTCATGAAACAGCAGGCTATGATCCACGAATAAATGAGCTATAAAATCCAAATGGTTGGCATCCACTTACAGGCAAGAGTTCTACTGCACAAAATATTAAGCCACAAATGATGCATCAATCTGCATCAATCTGCATCTTTGTTTTGCAATATCTCAGACGCCACTGATCACATTTTGACAAAACAGTCTGGTTTCCACTGCAGTTGGATTGAAAACCACCATCGAATGCAATGAGCGTGTGAATCAAATTGTAAAATATATTCTGCTATATTGCTGTAAAGTGACCCATTTGTAAAATTGACATTCCCTGACTTCCCCAGAGAATTTAGCCTGTCTGCATGGTATTTCAGGAATTCTGTGACCAGTGGGAACCTTGCGTCAGTGCTCAGTACAGGTATCGAGGTGGGCTGGTTCTGGGATAATTTATTGTTGAGTCTTCTGGGGGGTATTGTGGGTCCAATTCAACAAGGTGCTCACCCTAGTTTAACAGCACTAGTCACATTGCATTGGATCCTGTGTATCGGTAAGTACTGAGTATTAGGACTCCTACTGTACTTGGGAATCCTAGAGGGGGACTGAGAGTGAAAGCAAGGCTGGTTTACTCACTGTCCTCTCCAGGGCAAGGCAAGCCAGGCCTCTCCGGGATACTGGGGAAGACTGCAAGAGATGGATCACAAAGAAACACAGTAAGTCAAAAGAAAAAAAAAAATCTAACATTTTGGAAAACTGTGCCCATGCCTTATTTATCATAGCATAATGACATTTTTTCTAAAAATGCATTAATCATAGCAGTAACAAATTGGTCATAGCATAATGAATGCTTGAAATCGTGAGAGAAATGGCAACTATCTTTCATGGAATCAAAGTAAGCCACTTATAAACATCCATGTTGGGAACAAATAGAGATGATGATGAGATGATTAATTCATATTGACAAACTCTTAGCCATGGAAATATGAATAAAATTGGATTTAAAATGCTAGAATGGCTCAACTAGGACAGTGTTATGTCAGTCTATGCTGAAAACTGGTGTCTATGAAAGCATCAAATTGGAATAGAAGGGGTTTGGGTGTTAGTTGGCCGCGATGACAAAGCCAGGCTGGCCATGCTGAGGCACCACCTCAGCCTCTTCTTGAGCCAGGAAAAGCCCTGGAGGAGTGATGGCGTTTGATGGTGTACAAGTGGAAAGGAGTCAATTGTCTCATCCTGACAATCTGGCTCTTAGGCCCATTTACGCCTGGTATTAAAATGTGATCAAGTTGGCGGGAAGGCACTGTCAACAACAACAAACAGGGGCATTATTTCAGGATTTACTTTATTTGAGGAGGAACGGATGGTCTTGCATTAATGTGTGTTCTTCCTTATCCTGGTGAATCTATTGAAAGTACTGAAAGCATCGATACAATATGAAACTGTTGAATGTGAAATGTGTCTGCTGTGCCATTCAATTCAGAATACAGCAATTTACACAGCTGACATTTCCTTTTTGTCCTAGCAGGGTTGTCGGGCATTAGTGTCGGTTGAGCTAGCACTCACCTAATGTTAGCTAAGTTAACATTGGCCCCATTTACACTTGTCATTTAATGCGTCCCTTATCCGGATAGTATCTAGATATTAATTTATCCACATTCCATTTACACCTGGCTACAGGTGTAAAGCAGGAGCCACAGAAATTCAGATTTTGTATGCATTTCTGCATATTCTTAAAGTTAGACAGCAGGCGCTACTTCACACAGATTATTAAAAAAAACACTTGTAGTGAGAATGTGCGTACCGCTACAGAAACTGACCCATGCGTGCGCACATTTTGGCAATCTTGAGGATACAATGCATCTCAAACCACCTCGACACATGTGTGTTCAGGTAATTTTGGGGTTTTGCTGTGGTATCGTAAGGTATCGAGAATCGTGATACGGAACTGTTATGAGAATCAAAATTCAAAATTCAGGTATTGTGACAACCCTGGTGGTAAAAAAAAATAAAAAAATAAAAGACTCACCGTGCAGCAGGAGTCCAGACCTCCTGGCTCGGCTGTAAATACGAAATGCCTCCTCCAACTCCATCTGAGACGAGATGGTACACGGGTCTCCTACACACACACATACACACACATCATCATCATCATCATCATCATCATCTGATTCTATTTTCTAAACATTAGAGTCTAACCCACATCACCTACTGAGTATGAACCATCTCTCTCTGGCTAAATGAGTGTAGCGGTCACATTGGAATATTCTTTCAGATGTCGGCCAAAGCCTTAAAGCTGCACTAGGAGATTTCGTGCATTGGTGGCCCCAAATGGCAGGAAGAGGTAACTGTTTGAATTTTGAGGACTTCACTACCCAGAAATTCTCTAATGTGACATCAGTAAACTAAATGTCTGGTAGTGCTGGAGGTAATGAAGAGGTTCAGCCATCGTTGGTGAGTCCAGCTCTTAAGTTTCTCTTAACTTCCTGTGTGGAGAAGATTTACAGCCAGTTCCATACCCAAACACTAGAGTCTAATTTAGACTTCAGGCAAATCTACAGCATCTCAATTAGTGGGGATGGGACACTCTTCTCTGTTGTAGCCCCACTTTGTGATTTAGGCTGATAAGATGGGTGTATTTTTACATAACTATCTTAGTGCATCTTAAATCTCTGACTAAAGCTACACCAGAGGCCCACGCACTTCATAAGACAGTATTTAGCTACAGTATAGGTTCAAAAGATCTGGTCAGGTGTTTATATATATCTACTAACAGCATCTTCTGTCTTGTGTGAAAGCCTTGTATCTTGAAAATGTCAGGGACTGCAGGAAATAAGAATGAGAATACTTGTTTTTAGTTTATTCAATGAGTTTTAAAGGGCTTCATCAGCCCAGGGGCCTATAGAGGATCATGTAATCCTTCAGGGTTTTCACATGACAACAGCGATGCCACACCTATGCCATTCCTTTTAATCCATTAGTCTGTTGGCTCATTAACATCACAGAATTAAGATAAACAACAACAATAAGACATCAGTAAACAATCTCCTACAAATTATGTAGTCCCTGTCTGGGAACAAAAAATAGCCTTAGGAGGGAAATTGTTTTTAGAAATTTAAAATGGTCCAATAATCCAATATGGCATATGGAGACTATAGTTTAGGACTGGCCCACGTCTGGGTAAGGCACCACCCAGGCAAGGCAAGCCCCAAATGTATGGCCCTCTCATTGGGCACATGGAACCCCTCAATTCAGCACCACAAAAGCTCCAGGCCCAGCCCTTCATAATGGGGCTATTAGGCGCCCTAACAGATGGAAGGCCTGTTGTGACGTAGTATTAATTAGCATAGACTGTGACGCCACCCGTTGACTTTCTGCTGGCCATGCGGTTTGAAGCCCATGAAGTGGGGTTTCTGGCCACCATGTTTTTAGGTTTGAAACCAGAGTTTGGCAATAGAGCCTGCAGGAAAAGGCAGCCTATGTTGCTTTTTACGACCATGAGGCACACCCACCTTCATCATCGATCCACTTGAGTGTGATTGGCTGCTGCTGGGCAACACTGCACATCTTCCTCACCTCCTCACACAACCCCACGAAGGTTACCGTGGCAGCCAGGTCTGTGATCAACATGTCCCTGAATGTACACACACACACAAACAATATCAACACTGAGACAAAATCAAGGGAACCAGAACAACATTTTCCCATTGGAAAAAAAATGGAAATATACACTGAATAGTTTCAGTAGAACTGGATTACTTTGTTCTCTAAGTGGGATCCAGGGATGCCCATGAGTCCTTCAGGGGGTCAAGGGAGTCCCCAGCAAAATGAGGAATATTTTAATTTCACTAGAATTCAATTTACTAGAAATTTACTGCACTATTATTTCCCCACCTATAGTGTAGACAGTTATACAATTCAATACTAATTCAATAACAACAAAAGTCTTCCCATTTGAGCCACTGGGACAAAATCTGGGACTAATCAGTTGGGGGTTTCGGGCATCTGTGACATGAAAATGATTCAGTAACCCTGACTAGGATGAATCTATCTATCTATCTATCTATCACTTTTCAATACAAATGTTAGAAAGTGCTTTACAGTATAAGAAAAGGTGCAAAGTACAACTGAATAAATGCAATCAAGGCAGATAAAGCCAGCACCATAGCTCCTGCACCACATCGCTAGCTTGCCTGGGAAGCTAAGCAGGTCTGGCTGTGGTTAGTCCTTGGATGGGAGACCACCTGGTGCTGGAAGTGGTGTTGGAGGACCAGTAGGAGGTGCTCTTCCCTCTGGTCTCATGAATAATATCCCCAATGCCCCAGGGCAGAGACAGGGACTCTGTCCTGTGAGTGAGCACCGTCCTTCGGATGAGACGTTAAACCAAGGTCCTGACTCTGTGGTCAATAAAGATCCCATCGGCACTCATCGCAAGAGTAGGGGTGTAACCCCGGTGCCCTGGCAAAATTCCCAAACAGGCCTACCTTCCATCATGGCCACCTAATCATCCCTCGTTACCTAATTGGCTCTTTCAGTCCTCTACTCTCCACTGAGATAGCTGATGTGTGGTGAGCGTTCTGGCGCAAACTGGCTGCCGTGCATCACCCAGGTGGGTGCTACACATCGGTGGTAGATGAGTTGAGACCCCCCCCCCCCATCATATGTGAAGCGCTTTGAGTACCTAGAAAAGCGCTATATAAATGTAATCAATTATTATTATTATTATAAAATAAAAGAAGAAAATAATAAAAAAAACAAAAATACAAAACATAGGTGCACCGAAAGTAAAAAACAGAAGACAATATAAAATAATAAAATGAAAGAGGAAAGTATAAAATTGGCAATACAAAAGGCCTGTTCATTTAAGCACTTTTTAAGAAGCACTAGGTTTTATTGGGATATAGATTTGGGCATCATCGACGTAGCAACGGAAAGAAATGTTGTATTTACGAATAATATGACCTAAGGCAAGCATAAAAAGCGAGAACAGGCAAGTCCAGTGCATGACAGAGGTACAAGAGAGCCAGGAGTAATGGCAGATGTTGGACAAACGGTGGATATTTGACTCTCCACCCTCAAACAACCACAAAAATGGAAAATACTAGGTCGGAATGGGAGCTGGCAATGTAGAAGCCAATCAGACAATCTAAACAGATGATCCCAAGAGTGCAATACAAAGCCAAAATCCAATAAACAAATCCAGATCAAAAATCCAAGACAGTATTCGTACAATGCGGCAATCAATTGAGCTATGGCACACTGCTTGATCACTGACTTGACTGTTGAGTTTTACAGCCCACAATTCAAGATAAAGAGTAATTTTCGCACACTATAATGTCAAAGAGAGAGAGCTGTTGGTATATCTTAAACATCTCACTATCGTTGTCAAATTAACCGTGTGTATAATTACCGTAAACAAATGAGACCATGGTGGAGACGATTGGTAGCCTCTGTCTCACAGCAGTGGTATTGTTAGTATTTCTCAAAATTAAGACCACATTTCCCATAAACCTTGTTGCTTCCTGTCTCAAAGAGCATGTTGCTTCTTTGGAACTGAAGAAGATAAATATGTTAGAAGTTGTTTTTCCATCTGCCTCTCACTCCGTCCACCATCTGCCATTACCAGAGACTCTGAAAGCTTTGCCGTACCGTTTGCCCATGACTCTATACAGTATGTCACTGATAATATTGTTGTATATACTTATATATTATTATGTTGTCTTACTACTCTGGTGGACATTTTTTTAGTTTGTATTTATTGTAGATTTTTCTATTTTTTGTATTGTACATGAAATCAACTTGTTTGGGTACGCGGAATGTAGCTAGCTAATAATAATCATCAGCTAATCATGTGACTACATGGCCTGATCATGTGATTGAATCAGGGATGTATGGGTACTTAAGATGCCACCCTTGTATGTTGTTTTTAGATAGAATAGAATAGAATTATTTTGAACATGTTAAAAAAAAACTAAAAAAATATATATATACATATATATATACGTAAGAAAACAAAACAAGAATAACCAATAAAATTAACAGTCAAACATATACAACAAATTCTCAATAAACGACATAAATAAATTAATATTACATGTCCGAAATGGAGTAGGAAGAAGTAAAATACTTATTTGGTCCTACCCTTTTTCTAAACTTAATCAGTGAACTTAATGTTTATAGTCCAACTATCCACCTCAGTGTCCATCATACACAACTTAAATAATTACTTCTATGTTCATCCTCTTTATACATACATACTCTATGTTCATCCTCTTTATACATACATACTCTATGTTCATCCTCTTTATACATACATACTCTATGTTCATCCTCTTTATACATACATACTCTATGTTCATCCTCTATATACATAATCAACTTGTAGGTGCCCATCCGGCATGTCCCAACACTCACCGAGAGAAAGTGTTTCAGTCTGATGACGAGCCACTGTGCTCCAAACATCACTTCTCTGGTGCATTATAAAGAATTGAAGGGAGCCTTGCAGTGTGCGGACTGTTCTTCATCGATTACTTGACCATCTGAGTGTTGACGTTAGGCTACATCCTGCCTTTGGTGATGAGGGACTATGGCCTCAACTGGTGAGTTCATGCATTTTTTAAATATATATACAGTATATACAGAGTGATCAATAGTGCTTTGCCTCAAAACTAGGGAAAACATCTTGCAATTCGTTGGGCTGGAGATAAATAATGGACAGCCATGGCTAGAGATACGCCTGAATTCCATAATGGGCCAATCTGCTCTGATCTTATAATGTTACTATTATTACTATGTTCACATCATCAAGCACAAATTACTATTGATAACTGCCATAAAGGGTCCGAGTAGTGAAGAAAATTGTAGGTGTGGACAGAAAGAGGACTGAGTTCTCATAAGAGCTAAAGAGAACCAAGAAAAGACCTGATTCTTCTCTTTAAAACCAGCGGACAATGTGAACACAAAGACAACTGAGTTCATTCTATTTTGGCGCCAAGTTTGCTCTTGGTTCATTTTGTTATGCTAGGCTTTTCAAACATGAGGAACTGCTGGCTATCAGATATCAACATCCGTCTCCTTATGGGAACTGCCCATTGTTCCGACGGCCCATTATTCCGAAACCCCAATAGTCCGAAAAATGTCCACCCAATTGGACCGAAAGCCCATTTGTCCGAAAGCCCATTTGTCCGACAGCCCGTTATCCCGGAGGTGGTTGGGTTGAGGCATGGGGTCACTGAGGTTAGGGTTAGAGCAAGCTTACGGTCAAGGCTGAAGCCACGGTTGTGGATGGAGCCAGGCATGGAGTTTTCAGACTATTGGGGTTTCGGAATAACGGGCCGTCGGAACAATGGCATGGCACCCTCCTTATACCCATAAAACCTTGTGTTCTGGGGGTCGTTTTCTGGAGTTGGCTCGGATTACGTTCTCACTGCTAAAAAAAAACGCACCGCAGTTCGCTTGGAAGAGGACCAAGAGGCATTTTCGAGCATCTAGAGTTTGTTCATTGTTCTCACCTAGCCAAATGCAACAAACTAAAGGAGTTAAAATAAATCACTCCAAATATGCTTGGTGTGAACTCGCCTTCAGAGAACTGAGTTTGGTTTGTTTAAAAGAGACTATATGTGAAACACTCAACTTGCTCTTGGCCTGGTATTTTCCTCTCCGTTCAATAGTCTCTCTTTATAGGTGGAGAGCTTGTCTTTGGTTGCTTGGTTAAGTGGGTGCTACAGTATAGCCAGGTATGTATAGTCCATAATAATGAAATTTTTACCATGCAAAAGACAGACCACACAGACACTTTGAGAGCCAAAGACAGAACGTGGCTCAACAAACACAGATGTCTACTCTTCTTCTACTCTTCTTCTACTCTTCAGCTGCGGCTAAAAGTACACTTCCCATGTGCCCTCGTTTATTATTATTATTATAGGCTTCAGAAGAGGAAGGTAATGGAGGCACATTAGAGGAGGTTCATTCCTAATTTACTGGTGATAAAACAGCAGGCCAAGTCGAATATAGTTTTGACATTCAGTCCTCAAGCAAGCTTACAAATCCCCTCAATTTGTGCGCATGTTAGGTGGAAGGGAGCGCACAGGCAGATGCTAATTAGCTGTTAGATGTCTGGCAGGGTATTTACAGAATATTTGGAAGCATAAACAGGTTTCGCAGAGTAAAGGACGGAGGAAAAGGTTGGCTGGGCTGACAGGAAAGTTAATTACAAATTGATCGCTAAGCCACGCGATTCGCTGGGCATGCGGCGGGCTCGTTAATTGCAGTGCAGCGTTTCACTGCGTAACATTCGCTGCATTGGCTGTGGGGTCTGGTCAGTGCCAAGTCTTAGCTGTTGGCCAGCTTTTATGGCGGTGAACTGGCACTTCAGAGAGGCCTTTTTGCTGGTGTAAAATGGTGGCCATCTAGTACTTGTATTTAAAAAAACAAAACACCCAGATCTGACTTGATACTTACTTGTTTATTGGCCTTCAGCTATCAATGACAGCATGTACACCTTAAAGAATGAGGGTTATAAACCAGGGTTAGACAAATATATTGGACCTTTTATTCAAACTGGGATCTGATCCAGTAGTAATAGTTTTAATGGAGAGTTTTAGTGCCACTCTGACAAGGGGGAAACACACTGTCATTTCTGCCATGAAAATGGTCAAATTTAAAGATATTGAATAGCAGCACAAAATAACGGAAATCAGCAGCTTTAATCCATAAATACTGGTACTGGTATCAGCTTTCAAATACCAGGGGTGGGTAGTAACGCGTTACAAGTAACGCACATGAGTAAAAAAGTAGTTTTTTTTAAAGGAACTATTAGTTACTAAGGAGTACTTTTAGTTCCTTTTTTTAAACTGTACTTCTACTCTTAACTCAAGTATATTTTTGAGCCAGTAATCTACTTTTTACTTCACTACATTTGCCATTTATACCTTGGTTACAACTAGTCTGCTCTAAATGTGGGTATTGAGTGGGGGGGGGGGGGAGCGTGAGGAGCACCTCTACTGCAGATGCCAAGTTGCCAGCTGCCTGGAAGAAGAATAAGCTCCAGCTGTCTTTTGACCACAATGCGATGATGACAGAGCAAAACCCAGAACAAGAGGCAGCTTCCAACTAATGGGTATCCCCGAATGAAAAATGTGAATGGAGAGAAGTTTTCATTCTCTAGCTGATTGACTGAGGTCTTGGTACAGGGAGTAATACTACAGAACAGAAAATCTGAGTTTTAATTAATTGTGTTGTATGCGGTATCTACTGCATTTTGGGGCTGTAATAGGTTTGGTTACTTTGATAATGTCTGTAAATACTAGAGTTAAACAGACTTATATTCTGTTTTATAAAGGGCTGAGAAAGTTTTATCAACAAGTGCTGTTTTTTCATTATTTTGCACTGGCCCGCACACCCTAAAAAACATTAAAATGGAAAGTAACTTGTACTTTGAGTAATTTATTAACCAGGTACTTTTTTTACTTTTACTTGAGCAGGTTTCTCAAATGGTAATTTTCACTTTTGCTTGAGTCATTTTTTATAGGAGTAATTGTACTTTTACTTGAGTATAGACTTTCAGTACTCTACCCACCACTGTCAAATACCCATATCAGTCAACAGTGAGCGTGTTCACTTTCAACATCGACCCTCATTGCACGACTGCTGGCTGAATCAGATGTTGTTGGCGGCAGAATCGAGGCTTGAAAAGAGCGAAGAGGCGGACGTATACTGCCAGAGGTTAGACCTGGACATTTATCGTGTCTTATCCTGTGCACAAATATCTCCACCCAAAGCGTGCTTCTAAAACGCATCGGCGGATGAGCTACAGTACATAGGGCCGAGCTGTTGGCGTTTGACAGGTTTCTGGGTGTGGACTGGTATTTATGGAGCGTTCGTTGGATTCTGACAAGGAGGAGCGGGGACAGCTTGTTTCCCAGCAGGCACTGCTCCACACAGTCAGCACCCACACAAAGTACATGCTGGATGATCTAGCGCACACACACATACACACTAGGGTTACGCCTGTATATACAGTGGGTTTGCCGATATTAAACGATATCGACCCAATATTGGTCTTTTAATAAAATGGGATCTGGTCCAGACAGTGTCGTCCACCTCGGATATGATGGATATGATGCAGTTTGAATGATTCCATATTTATTGTAGAATTAATCAATACTACACTTAGTGATGCATCATTTTGATTAGATTGCACACAAGTATGCATGAATACATTATCATGCGGGCATCAATGCAGAGTTTTATTGTCCCATGGTCTAAATTCTGTTCAGGCTTTTCCACCCTGACCAGAATAAAACTCCGGGGGAAGCAATAATAATAGCACTAATAAAAGCAGATAATAAAAGCGTGATGTAAATTTCCTGCCCAAATAAGGGATTCCGGTTCCATCACCTTGTCAGACTGATGGGGAAAATTAATGGGGGTGTAAAATGATTGCCTCTATGTCAGATGCCAACACTAACAATGTTGCTAAAGATCTTTGGATTTAACATAGAGTCCTTTATTTGTTAAGGCGGGTGTGCACCAGTTTTGAAGCCGCAATGAAAATAAATAAATAAATAAATCATACTATACTATACTATGAAGCAAGTTCAACAAAGTCAGGGTATCTTTGCCTTAGCCGGCTTCACTAAACCTAACATTGATGATGCAGATAACCGGTCTCACGTAGCTGGTTATCAACTGGCTCTGTCAACCCAGGATTTACCTATCCAGCTATGAGCGCGTTCACATGAGAATATAAGATGAAAGATAAGATGAAACTATTGATCCCTGTGGGGAAATTAGATTGTTGCACAGCAAAAGTAATATGATTCAGCGGGGAAAAGGGCATAGAATGTAAGCGCAAAACTATAAAAATAAGTAATAGCCATAAAAATAGGCGAAAATAATAAAATAACAATAAAAGCCATAGACAAAAGACCTAATTACAGGATGATATAAGCCCTAATATTTCCTGCTGACATTTTCAACACATGGGTATCGGAAAGAAATGGATAGCTACATTAGGTACATTGGGTTCTTCAAACAAATTCTTATAATGAATAACTGTCAGCATTACAAAAAGTCACATTATTAGGACACAGTGGGCATATTTTTCATTGATAAAATGTAAAAAGATTTTCTATTCAAAAAGTCAGCCTCATGTTCTTCTGGGCTGCGGTAATGGAATATGAAATAGCCCACATTGAACCAAACACTGTCGGGAATCCAATTAAATAAAGTCAGCGCAATTAATATATGCAACAGTAACTTTAATCCATTAATAATATGGTCAGTTAAGTAGCCTACCTGCTATAGCTCCGATATAATAAATTATCATGGAAAACAACGTGATTCTGCTGGTCTGTAAACACGTTGCCCTGTGAACAGCACTTCTTACTGTCTGTTCATTCAAAAATAGCCTAACAGTTTTCTGTTTTTTATTGTGATTTCCATTTGTATATTTGTCCATATCGGGATCCAGTAGGAATGGTGACTCCCTGTTTCCAGAGAGCTGATTGGTCAGAAGGCGGGCCTGTCATACGTTTTGATCCGATACCCTGAACCTAACCTGCTCCGGAGCAGGTTAGCCGTGCAGCATTAGTTACCATGGTGTTACCATGGTGATCTACCCTGGTTAAAAGTGAACCACCTTCGTGAGACCGAAAAGCCATGGTTAAACCCAAATTTAGCTCACTAACCCCAAATCCTGCTTCGTAGTACAGGCCTCTGGTGGCTAAGTGCCTATCTCCACCGAACACACAAACGTGAACTCTAGATTAGGAAGTGAGCAATCATGTGGGCTTTTGCCAGCTAACTGATCCAAGTGGAAGATGCCAAGAGCGCGGTATCTTTCAACCGTTAAACGTAAATTAGAAATATCACAACCTTTGTTTGTTTGGTTACTTTTCGTTTGATTTGATTTACTGCTTATCATATACTGAAAATGCCTATTTCAGTTTTCATTTAAAGCTATAGTCCACTTAGTCTTAGCTTGACTACCATGAAAACCAGAATATAAACTACTCAAGATCAGATGCAGCTGAGATGAGTTTGTAGCATTAGGATTTTTACTTCCCATTCATTTGAATGAGGCCACAAAAATAGACTGAAAACTGACATTTAACATGGTTGGTGAACAGATTCAACAGATCCTGCTTTTAAGACAATAAAGCAGTAATTGGTATGTCGTCATTTTGCATTTCTATTCTTGGTTTACACTAAAATTTGCATTTGAACATAAAAGTAGATACGGTCTCCCAAACAGGAACTATCTCTCCTAAATGGTATCCCTCCGCTATGTTCTCTTCTATCAATAAAAATGCTATTTGGCGAAATTACATTCTAAAAAGTAAGACCAAACATCAATTGAAAATCACAGCAGCAGAATCTGTTGTTAAATCTGTTCACCAACAAGATAAATGTCAGTTTTCAGTCTATTGATCTTGATGATTAGTTTATATTCTGGTTTTCATGGCGGTCAAGAGCCAAATAACCCCCATGTTAAAGCTAATGGAGCCCAAAAATGACAGCAACACTACAGTCTATACTTTTTTTTTATTTTTTTATTTTATTCTATGGCATGAAAATGGTCACTGTTAAAGATACTGAATAGTGGTTATCAGCAGCTTCATTCCATAAATTATTGATATCTGTATCGGCCTTTAAACACCATATGTTAAACCTAAATGCACGCGCAAACACATTCACATACAGTATATGGAAAAACACTGATTGGCCACAACACTTTTTCTTTTCCACCCACTGACAAATACAGGTTGTGATTTAACTAGATGGAGAAATGCAAGTCTGTGGCTAGAAGTAACTCCACTAGTGCGTGTACCTATCACACAATAGGTGACCCTTGCACTATTTACCGAGCGCACATACTCAAGGGCGTTCGACACGAGAAGGGATCGGTCATTTACAAGAGCGCGAGTCTACCTATCAAGATGGTGATTACTGTTTCACCTTTAACCTTACTGGGGGAAATCCCATTAAGACAACTGAACACAGGTAACGCACCTCCATAATTTGTGAGCAAAGCCATCTATGTGAAGTAAACCAAGGCATCTGTCATGAAGTTTGAGAATAAACGCTTTTAAGGGGCTAATGGCAAGGATCTGTCATATTAAGATGGATGCCTCTGCGGGTGGTTCTGTTGATATTTATCCATTCACCTATTGATCTGTGATGGTGGGGTTATGTTAACCCTTCCCTGGGGAGCACTGTTATTACTGTTACTCTGGACTAGGGCTGAACAATTAATCGAGATTTTATCGAAATCGCAATATGGCCTACTGCAATTTTCAAATCGCAGGAGGCGCAATATTTGTTAAATGTGTGTCAAAATACCATTTTAAATGAAATATTGTGGTGCTGCAGAGATGTCCTGGCCTACACATCATGTTCTACAGACTTAAGAAAACATCTTTGTTTGGTACAGATCCCCGCAAAAATCACACCATAATCATTTTAATACGTTTTTCAATGAAAATGAGAATAATGATGTAAAAATTATCATTCCCTCTAATATCGCAAATCATATCGCAATTGCGATATCAGTCAAAATAATCGCAATTAGATATTTTTTCAAAATCGTTCAGCCCTACTCTGGAGGACCATTTGAATTGTGTATGACATTGTGTGTGATCGGCACTGGGTTTTCTGTGCTGGACTTTACACACTGAATTTGCATCATACTTGATTGGATTTATTGGAATCTGTACAATGTCACTTACATTCTGAATTATTTTCTTACACGAACCATGCACATTAGTTATTGAGCCCACCAGCAACACAATAAATGAAGGGAATGCACCAAGTCTTTGAGAGATTGTCCTGTTGGTCAATTTAGCCATTAAGTGATGAGAAAACCAAAATCATCCATGTGTCTCTGGTAGATTGTTGACTCCGGTGTTCCATGCTAACACTTTAGCATACACTATGTTGAGTGATAGTAGGCGACTAGCATTACCCTAAAAGTAAGTAAATGAAAACTTGCAGCAGCTCTAACGGTAAATGGTAAGTAATCTTAAATGATATGAGGCTAAATCTGGCCATTCTGTGTAGGAGTACTGGTAAAATTACCTCCTTGGTATTGGGACACTTAATTAAAAGTTTAGCTCACCCAAGGGGAAACGCACATAATCTTTGCCAGAGAATATATCAATATGTCTACGGCATGTTTGGAAAATCTCAGAGGAGGGCCTCCTTCAAATGCAAGTCAAATTGCATTTTATTTTGGTGGTAATTTCCTTTCTTATATTGATTTTTGGTGTAAGCTATTTCTTGCTCATCTTGGGTTGCTAAGAAACTGACAGGATTAGTCTGTCTGTGAGTCCACTGGGGCCACACCATTAACCCCCCCCCCACCCGCCAACTCCTGTGCCTTTAAATATATTTAGAATGGGGGGTATTACCAAGATGAGGGTTGAGAGCCAGTTGTGACCCAATTCAGAGAGTTTTAAGTAAGTTCCACTTCAGTAAACTGCTTCCTATTAACACACCATGATTATGAGGTGAATGGACTGAATTTTACAAGTAAAATGTTTCCAAATACACAGAAAGTAGCCTAGGTATTCAAATTCCTTTTAAAAACGTGTAC
Organism: Centroberyx affinis; assembly: GCF_046629955.1. Lineage (NCBI taxonomy): Eukaryota > Metazoa > Chordata > Actinopteri > Beryciformes > Berycidae > Centroberyx > Centroberyx affinis. The sequence goes on from NW_027278880.1 coordinate 130,171, forward strand.
TCCTCCATGGATAGAAGAACAGAATACATACAACTCAACACAGTGCTATTTTGAGCCATTTGGACCTTTAAGCATGCCGATTGGATGAATGAGCACCAATGAGCAAGTTGGCTATTCATTCCCCTGCTTCAATATTTTGGTCTGTTTCATCTTTTCTGACCTCATAATCGATCGAGAGATTCATACTGGGACTCAATATATTTTAATAGAGCCTGTTGTTATCAGATTATTATCAGTGTGTGTACTGAGCTTAGTCTGAGTCCTATTCACTGTAGCTTTTTTACTTATTTAAAAGGGATATTAAGTAGGGATGGGACGATATATTGAAATTCAATATATCTCAATACAAAAATGTGACAATACGTATTGTAGGGAAGAAAAATGAATTGCAATATTAGCTACATTTTATTCTACTGTTCTACTTTTATTTATTACATTGTATCGTGGTCGTATTGAATCTTGAACCCTCTATCGCGTGTCAAATCGTATTGGGAGATAAGCATATCGCCCCATCCCTAATATTAAGGGTAACACTTTACAATAAGGGTACACTAAGTTAAGGGTTAGTTAATGCTTAATAAGGGTTATTTAATGCTTAATAAGCATTAACTAACCCTTAATTAAAAGTTAACTAATATGTAATTTACTAATGGTGTTCATGTTAACGAAGGTATTAATTTATACATTATTTAATAGTTTATGAAGATGACTATTAAATAATGTATAAATTAATACCTTCGTTAACATGAACACCATTAGTAAATGATTACCAGACACATTAGTTAACTGTTAATTAAGGGTTAGTTAATGCTTATTAAGCATTAACTAACCCTTAACTTAGTGACCCTTATTATAAAGTGTTACCATATTAAGTAATCTATAGGCTCTGTAGGACCATTAAGAATTGGACATACGTTGGGTATGATGTTGGGGTGTCTTGAACTCCAGTGGGGTAGAGTTATGATATGTTATGGTTATTTAGTGTTATGGGGCAGTAAAAACCTTACTTATTTCCCCCTTAACCTTTGTTCAACCAGGTACCCCCACTGAGATTTCAAATCTCAACCAAGTCTCTCTTTTTCAAGAGAGACTTTGCCAAGAAAACCTTTGGGAAAGATAGCAAAAACAATTCCTGTGACCACAGACAGTGATTTCCACCAACTTTTCCCAGAGATATAACAGCATAAAAGGAAGCAGACCCTGAATGAGCTTATAGAGGTGCACTAAGTCTGCAAAAATAGTAGCGAAGTATGCAAGGTACAATAAAGAGTGAGAGCTTTACAGTCAGTAATAAACCCCAACACACCATGACACACAGTGTAGCAAAAGGCAGAAGACACTGGGAGGAGGCATGAGAATATGAAACACTGCCATAATCAAGAACTGGCATAAAAGTAGCAATAGACACTTTCTTTCTAGCTTCAAAGGAAAACCATGACTTGTTCCTAAAAAATAAATGAATTAAATCCCAATTTCACATTTCATTTCTTTACAATGTGCTGAATGTGTAGATACAACAGTCTCAATCACTGTGCCTTCACAGCTGGTGGAAGATTTTGTGGCCTGTCAGCGTTCAGAACAAGTTTCAGTTGACATAAAATAGCCTGAACAATCATAAGAACAGTTTGGACATTCTCAAGGGATTTTAACAAGCACAACAAGAATGGCTCTTTTCATCAACCCAGAGATGGAGATTTGCAATTGACACATTTGGCCTTGATTTCTAACATGGTGAAGTATAAAAGACTGTGGTGCACAGAGCAATGGGGCACTCCTTTAAAGACAGATAACATTTTTGAAAGGCGGTCAGAAGAAAATGATTTAGGTAGCAGACATTCCTAAAGTAAAAGCGAGGCGCGTATTTAAGAAATATCAGTCATTTAAAAGCTGTAATGAATGAAATATCTATTTTACACTGATAATCTGTGAAAAAGCCGTGGTGTTGAATAAGATGTTTATGACATCAGTCTTTTTAGGCTCCAACAAACGAAATATAGCATAACTAAAGAGGCTTACAACTGGATTTGGCCCTTGGCAATGGCCCCTATTCTGTCTTCAATTTCCTATTAAAATACACACTGTACCCTGACCTGCTTTCAGACTCTTCTCTTCATAAGGCATATGCACCTCCTACCATTACTCAATACCAGAGCATAAGGCCCCATGACTGGTGTTTTTGCATGTTTTAGCCTACAGTCTATGGCTTTAGCCCATTTACTACAATTCACATGTACTCTACATACTACCGACCATACTTTTTGGACGTTTGAATGCATTTTTCCTACCTTCCAGACAGCCATTTGTTTCGTGGCATACTAGATGCAACTTCATAAAGCCAACAATTCACACAAACCAGGCCCACGATGCAAAGAGCAAATGTTGAAAAAGCTTAATCCTATGCAAACGGGCATGTTGGTGGCGTCATGAGAACCAATCACATTTTGGTAAAAACCTGATTCTTCAGTTCTTTCGGTCATTAAAGAGGAACTAAACCCCAAACCCAAATCTGAAGCCTGACACCTAATGGTGAAAAGTAGGGTACTGAATTGGTCATCTGCTATTAGCTGGTCTTTGTGCCAGGTGATGTCACCCTCCATAGATTACAACAGGTGGTGACATCACCTGGCACAAAGACCAGCCAATAGCAGATGGCTATTTCAGTACCCTACTTTTCTCCAATAGGTGTCAGGCATCACCACAGATTTGGGTGGGGTTTAGTTACTCTTTACATTTTTGTTTCTCATTCCACTTTGTCTTTGAATGGAAGATGGAAGAGAGAAGTATTAAGCCTGATGAAGCCAAAATTTAAAAAAATGGTTAACTGAGACTAGGTCTTGCTGTTTGTTTTTTTCTTTTTTGGAGTGCTGCCATCTTTGTCATGTATTCCAGCTGTGTCAGGATTTCTTACCAGGAGCTTTTATACCCTCTATTGTGCTTTCACAAATACAATTTGTGCAGGAAGATATCCCATTCAACATTATTTTGTTGTTTACAACATGTAGCTAGCTTACCTATCACATAACGTCCAAACAGCTGTAGCCTAGCTAGCTAGCTCGCTAGAGTAAAGGATCATTTCAACACTACATTTTCCAGGCATATTATTATGGATCACATCTTGGTGAAATGAAATGAAAAAAATGATAAAATACAAAATAGATCTACATAAACAAATAATGTTAAACAAAATAGCACAATACAATGGATAGTTACATTAGATCCTGTGTATTGGTATTGCAAGGACATGCGGGCTAATGGAGGGTAAACCAGTGGTTCTTAACGTGGGGTCCGGGGACCACCAGGGGTCCTTCAGAGAGTTCCAGGGGGTCCCCAGCAAATTGATGAATTTGTTAAACTTCAGCATTATTTCATTTATAAGAAGTGAACACAATTAGAGAATGTATAAGAATGACTGTTTTGATCATAGTTTGACTGATATGTCTCTGCCTACAATACAGACAGTCATGGAAAATCATATCTGACAATAAAACTATTGTCAGATACGTGGCGGGTCAGTGGCCCAAATATGGACTAAATTAGGGTCTTTGATATGAAAAAGGGTAAGAATCACTGGGGTAAACCACCTCAACCACCTCTTTATTGGCGGCATACCGTTTACCTACCTTTATAAGCTGACATAAATCTTTATGACAGAAATTCTGTCAATGTTTATGTCCCGCCACCATGGTACATGGTATGCGGGACATTATGTCGTCATGGTGCTTTCTGTGTGTCTGTCTGCCTGTGTGTAGACACATTCTTGAACATGATAGCCTAACTTGAGTCAAGAATATGATAGAAACTTCTTCATACTTACTCAAGTGCGTCATTTTAAACCTTTATTTAAATGAATATACCAATATCATTACTTTCATATTTAAGCTGCCAATAGTTGCTGGGAAAGCCTCTGAAACAGCATTTAGACCATTATGGGATACTAAAACTCACAAAACACTTTAGAGTCAGCCGCTCTTTAAGGCAGGGTGACCCACCCCACCTTGACTAAAATGCTCCCATACCACACTGGAGCGGAATAAAAAAATAAATACATAAATATATATATATATTATATTATTTTGTATCGAAATATATAAGAATAATGCATAAGTGTGTGAAATCTGATTGGGTTTAAGTCTTCTCCATAGGCAACCAGTGTAGAATTGATTATTTATATGTAAAAGTTTGACATGGCTCAGGTACAGTAGGAGTGAAGTGTCTCACCGTGACTAACCTAGCTTTGTCTCTTAATGATGGAACCCTGGTGAAAATGTTAAGATGCTAAATGTGGAGTCATAACGTTACTCCAGCATTTATCTGGAAGTCTCCATTCCACAGGTGTTGTCCACCATTCCACCGTCCCCACTACTGTGTGCTAACATTGCAACAAACTCGTCTTCTACAGCTACTCACCCGCAGTAGTGTGCTTTAATTTTCACCAACTCCGAGTCCAAGTCCATTATGGATCCGTTTGAAGCTGGCGTAGGCATTGTACAGCAGCTTTACTTCACAACTAGCCGAACGTTAACTAGATAAGCCCGAATAGCTGTATCACCAGGCCTCGTCGAAGGAGAAAAGTTTCCATGACACGACCAAGAGTAAAGTTTCGTCCAATACAGTCGAGAGAGAACTTGTTGGGCTACCTGGAGGTTTCTAAATTACATTTAGTCAACATTAGAGGCTTCTTTCGGGGAGCAGTTGTCAAGCCAGCCTGAGTAACAAAAGCACTTCCGATTACACGTTTCAGAATAAAACGCTTACTGACGAAGGTGCGTTGCAACCGTCTTTAGGGTAGTGATGGTTTTGTTTTGAAAGCAAACTCGCCTTACTTCCGGTCTTGTTGTAGCTAACTTGACGCCGTTTCTTATGGCTCACTATGGTTACCGGAATCCAAATGCACCTGTCCCACTGTTTTCTAATGGGGCTTATTGTTCACCCTAACAAAAATCAATATAATATTCCTATAGGGATTTATATGCCTGTGGTAGTCAATAGAAAGTTTATAATGAACTCATACATTAGGCCCGTGGTATTTTTCCCCTATGGTATCACTATAACATTCTTGACTCAATGAGTTAATAGTGACTTTATCGACCTTTATGGTATATTTGTGTATCTCATCACGGTAATTTTCCAATAATATTAAGGCGGGGTCATTCCAGTCCTTGTTTGTGAATATGTTTCAAATGTTTTTCACCCAATTCCAAAGCCCAGTCCCCAGTCTAAACTTAACAGCCTGTCCTACTGTGTTCTATTACTATACATGAACCTATTGACAGGACATTGAAAAAATAACATGTCATATAATAATAATATGCAAATTCAAGGACAGTCCTACATACAGGGACTGAGTGAATAAGTAAACCTGGTGTGGGCTATCTGACCTTTCTACCTTACAAAACGAGATTATACTTTCAGTTTGAGCTGGTGAATGATTATATGATATGACATAATGCTTTTAATTCTTCTGATTAGACCATCCACCAATCAATGGATCAATCATCAATTTTGCCATGAACCACTTCAGTAACAGGTAAGGTAAAATTGTATTATGCCAACAGGGAAAACTGGGACATCAAGGTGCAATACATGGACAAACAACAGATTAAGTTAAATAGTGCAGCAAATAAATAGAAATATATCTATCTATATAAATAAACCCTTCCTCATCCTTTTAACATACAAAAACCCACTCTAATAACCACACAATTTCATCTTTAAGCTCCTATGTCTGTCTAAGTTCTGGATATGGAGAATAGATAAAAGGTGCAGGAGGCCTCCACTAAAATAATAAAGTAGATTATATAGCACCACCTGCTGGTTGAAGAATAAACTTGCAGACAATCAATTCAGTCACTAATTTACCATTCAGATATCTGTCCGATCTACTTTGTGCAGGGTAGTGCTGTAGTCTTATTGCATTATTGCAAAATTCTTAAATGATATTATACAGTATTTATAGTGCAATTTACAAATCACATTTTGTAGTTCACCAACTTTTACCAAAAACACTAAAGCCACATTGGGCAGGCTTACCAAACATCATTTTACTTGTCTTGAAATTAAAGCAAGATGAATTATTAAATCTTTTAGAGCAACACAAATGTATATAGCTGACTATTTTCTGAAACTAATGAAGTGAAGCCTGCGAGGTAGTTCAGGTAGACAGTTACAATTTCAAATTTGGCAGATGCTTCTATCCAAAGTGACATACACATGAGATTTTAATACAACACAAGCAAGGATCTGGTCAGGAGAGAACAATGAGAGTAAGTGTCATAAAGCTAAGATCTGGTCCAACAGGAGATAGGTGCAACAAGGCAGTGCATAGAGGAAATGCATAGAGTGCATAGAGGCAGATAAAGAGTTTTTTGGGGGTTTTCTTTTGGATTACACAGTCCATCAGGTGATAAGGTGTTCACAACAACTGGGTCTTTAGCCTTTTCTCAAAGATTGAGTGGGACTCCTCTCAATCGGATCCAATGGAGTTTGGTAACTCGTTCCACCACCGAGGAACCACAGAAGAAGAGTCTGGATAGAGACTTAGGGCCTTGTTGTGGTGGCAGCACCAGACGCCTCTCCTTGGCAGAGCGTAGTGAGCGGGAGGGAGCGTAGACCTGAATGAGGGAGTTCAGGTAGAGGTAGGAGCCGTTTTGGTCGGCTTTATACTTCCACTCCACTACATTCCAGAGGGAAATATTGTACTTTCTACTCCACTACATTTATTTGACAGCTTTAGTTACTTTTCAGATGGAGATTTGATACAATGGATAATATAACAAGCTTTTAAAATACAACACATTGTTAAAGATGAAACCAGTGCTTTCCAACCTTTTTGGCTTTTGGCGTCTTACAAAAAGCAGTGTGTAGTCGGGTCACATTTCAGATGTCTATGAGTTGTTAACAGCTCCACCAAATAGTGATTTTTCCCTCTAAACCTCACATGGTTTCATTTCAATAAATGTTCAAATGATCCAATATTTCAGCAAAAATGAAAGATTAGAGAAAAAGTCCAAAAACTGAAAACAGATTTGTATATCAGAACTTTGTTTCTTCTTTCCTCTCCCATTAATCATCTCACGACCCCTCAGATTTATCCGGTGACCCTTTGGAGGGGCCCGACCCCTAGGTTGGAAACCACTGGACTAAACTAGCTAACTGTATATAAAGTAGTTCAAACTAGCTCCACCTCCAGCAGCTACAACAGTAACATGCTGCTTACACACTGATGCTTCAGTATTAATAATCTAATGATGTCATATATAATAAAATATCAGTCAGAGGGACCAAACCACTACTTTTACTTTAATACTTTAACTACGTTTTGCTGCTAATACTTATGTTCTTTTACTTCAGTAGGATTTTTCATGCAGGACTTTTACTTGTAATGGAGTATTTTTACATTGCTGTATTGGTACTTTTACTGAAGTAAAGGATCAGAGTACTTCTTCCACCACTGCTGCCAGTAAGGAGTTGCAGTAGTCAAAGCGAGATATTATAAGCGCCTGTACTAGGAGTTGTGCTGCATGTTCAGACATTCACATGCATCACACATAACCAGCATTCACCAAACAATGCAGCTTCCAAGTACAGCTCACAGGTGACAGTGATTCATACATTAGCAATCCATTTCTTTAAGATATCCACTTTTATAGTCTAGCCTACTTGACGTGTTGAAAATATCAGCATCAGTATATATTAGGGCCTACATAATCCCATAATTAGGCCTATTTATAGTCTATGGCTTTTATTGTCTGATTCTTTTATTATGTTGTAATATTTCTATTGCTTCTTTTTATATTATAGTTGTGTGATTGTATTCTATTTCCTTTTCCCCACTGAATCATATTATATTTGCCAGTGCAATGGCCTAATTTACCCACAGGGATCAATACTTTCATCTCATCTGATCCTAAATCGTCTGATGTGGATTTGTCTATGTTGCATGTAATTGGCTGTTTGTTACCTCTAATGTGCACATGCTCATAGCTGGATAGGTAAACCCTGGGTTCACAGAGCCACTTGATAACCAGCTATGTGACACCGGGTATCCGGTTATTCTGAATTTACAAAGTGCTTTGACAGCCAAAACAAAAGCAGAATAACGAATTTAAAAATGGAACAATGTGAAACAGGAGAACAGGAAAATAAATACTAAGGATAAAGTGATTTAAAAGAAGTCACTGATTCTTCAGGCAGGTCGTTCCAAAGCCAAGGGGCCCTGATGGCAACAGCCCAGTCACCTTTGGTTTTAAGCTTGGTAGAGTTTGGGGCGGCCAGAGGGGCCCCGCCTGAGGATCTAAGGTGCACTGGCTCATATGGGGTCAGCATGTCTGTTATATAGCTTGGAGCCAGGCCCAAACCTGATTCATTTGATGAGATTTTGTCTCTTGAACCCACATCTGAAAATGTTTTTGTTAAGATATGATTTTGTCCAGAATTCCATGACTGTCTGTATTGTAGGTAGAGAGATAACAGAGAAACTATCAAAACAGTCATTCTTCTACATTCTCTAATTGTGTTAACTTCTTGTAAGTGAAATAATGCTGAAGATTAACAATTCATCAATTTGCTGGGGACCCCCTGGAACCCCCTCAAGGACCCCTGGTGTTCCCCGGACCCCACGTTGAGAAACACTGATCTAGTATTTATATACATAGGCCTATAGTAATTAGGGCAATCTCAGACCACTCACTGATGAACATGTGTTGTGTTTCAGATCTCCTCTCTCGGCCAAAATGGCGAATACAGTTGTGTATCATTTGTTGCTAGCGTTACCTTCTTGGCACTTCGGACAGCACTGTCCTTAAAATGTTGTGTATTTCTCAGGCACTGCTGATTACACATTTCAGAATAAAACGCTTACGGACGAAGGTGTGTTTCAACGGTCTTTAGGGTAGCGATGCTTTTGTTTTGAAAGTAAACTCGCCTTACTTCTGGTCTTGTTGTAGCTAACTTGACGCCGTTTCGTATGGCATTCGTAGGCATTGTACAGCAGCTTTACTTCACAACTAGCCGAACGTTAACCGGATAAGCCCGAATAGCTGTACCACCAGGCCTCGTCGAAGGAGAAAAGTTTCCATGACACGACCAAGAGTAAAGTTTCGTCCAATACACTCGATAGAGAACTTGTTGGGCTACGTGGAGGTTTCTAAATTACATTTATTCAACATTAGAGGCTTTCGGGGAGCAGTTGTCAAGCTAGCCTGAGTAACAACAGCACTTCCGATTACACGTTTCAGAATAAAACGCTTACTGACGAAGGTGTGTTGCAGCGGTCTTTAGGGTAGTGATGGTTTTGTTTTGAAAGCAAACTCGCCTTACTTGTGGTCTTGTTGTAGCTAACTTGACGCCGTTTCTTATGGCTCACTATGGTTACCGGAATCCAAATGCATCTGTCCCACTGTTTTCTAATGGGGCTTATTGTTCGCCCTAACAAAAAACAATATAATATTCCTATAGGGATTTATATGTGTGTGGTAGTCAATAGAACGTTTAGAATGAACTCATACCCATGGTATTTTGCCCCTATGGTATAACATTCTTATAGAGACTCAATAATGAGTTAATAGTGACTTTATGGTATATTTGTGTATCTCATCACAGTAATTTTCCAATATATTAATATCTAGTCCCTGTTTGTGAATATGTTTCAAATGTTTTTCACCCAATTCCAAAGTCCAGTCTAAACTTAGCCTGACCTATTGTGTTCTATTACTATACATTAAGCTATTCTGACAGGACATTGAAAAAATATGTCATATAATAAAAACCAAATTCAAGGACAGTCCTACATACAGGAGCAGAGTGAATAAGTAAACCTGGTGTGGACTATCTGACCTTTTCTACCTTAACAAAAGAGATAATACCTTCAGTTTGAGCTGGTGAATGATTATATGATATGACATAATGCTTTAGTAACAGGTAAGATACATTTTATTATCTCAACAGGGAAAATTAGGACATCAAGGTGCAATACATGGACAAACAACAGATCAAGTTCAAACAGTAAATAAAATACAGTGTAGTATTGTAATGCTTCCCCATCCTTTTAATATGCACACACACCCATACTCATAACCACTCACACTCGCTGTCACACACATTAATATTTACTGAGCAATTCAGCACTTCCGTAACAGGTCAATAAATTTACCAGAATCAGTTATTTCATCTTGGTTAGATTTGTAGCTTTTTCAAGAGCATAGATAATAATAATGTAACGATAATCAAGATTAAACAGATTAAGCTCCCCTTCATCCATTTCAGCAAATAATAAATGATTTCATAATTTATTTTATAGCTAGTGCATTCCGCATTTAAAGTCAGAGCCCTTGAATTTCTAGCAGCGCCCCTTGGAAAAGAGCTATAAAAATCTGTTCAAATTAGGCTCGACCAGTGTATACATTCATAGTTATAAAGTTACATTTTCACAATACAGTGTCTTACTTCCTTTAAGTTGATACTGTTTAACAAAGAACAGACATGCTTTGTAGAAAACTGTGCAAGACAAAAAATGTGCAAGAGGCCCCCACTAAAATAATAAAAGTAGACTATTTAACACCACCTGCTGGTTGAAGAATAAACTTGCAGGCAATTCATTCAAAAACCTTAGAGATCTGGTTTGTGCCTGTCTGGAGAAAAGAGCCCGACACCAAAATAACATCTATTTAACTCAATCAAAACATTCATATACAATACTGGAGTTATTACGTGAAGGTGCTCACTCAATTCAACTCAATTCAAAACTTGCACTGCTGAGTGATTCCACTTCCTCCGATAGTAACTATGTAGAAAAAACAAAAGAATATGTTGTTAGATGTTACCATGGCGAAAAAGTATTGGAACATTCATTATTTATTGAAGGTAAAAGCTTAAAACTGAGTGTTTAGAGGAAATAAATTCATACCTTGGAACTCGTCTGCCAGAAATCCAGACAACCTGTTGTACAAACCAATGAAGGTATTACTATTAACAGTTAGTGACCTGTAGTGTAGATTCATTTGCTGTCCAATAAAGGCAAATAGGAGAAAAATGGCAGCAGAAAAAGTAGAACCATAATGTTATAAGATGTTATATATTAGACAGATATTAGACAAATTGGGTAGTGATGCAAAGCAGGCACTAACCTTTAATAACAAGCACAAAAATGAAGACTAGTGATATGGACACTGGCAGTATTGTATAGTAATGATGTCTTGATGCATTTCCACAGACATCTATGCTTGGCCTTCCCTCTTCATCTTTATCGTCTGAAAAGCTGTTGGATAAGCAAAGCACACCACATTTTTCTTTAGTTTTCTTATGTTTTACTGTTACAGACATCAAAACTAGGAAATAACACAAATGGAATTATGCACTGGCCAAAAAAAAAAGTGTTAAACAAATCAAAACTATCTTATATTTCAGATTCTTTGCCTTGATGGAAAGGCAGGATTGTCTAAGGAACTCATTTCAAGCATTTGAGCATAAGCCTTTAGATCAGAATTGGCTTTAAGATCATGAAAAACATAGTACATTCAATCAGGTGTGTCCAAACTTCAGACAGGCAGTGTATATTATGGTCATTTCGTGCTATGGCTCAGTAAAAATCGTACTTAATGTACTTCTAAAGTAATTCCTTAATAAATGACGACCTACATTGACAGTGCAATTCACGCCATACCATACATACCAATAGCCTGACTGACAGTCTTCACACTCTGTATTAGTTGTCTTGGTTCCTAAGAGAAAGAAGTGACAGACAACTGAAGTTTATCATGCAAGGACCCAAACATCCAGAACCATTTCCAAGTAGCATTAAAAGCATTCATCAGTATGTTGATCACTAATGTCTTAACTGTCACAATGGTCTAATGTTGGCTTTTCTTACCAAGAGCTTTAATCCTCTGACCAGGTGCACAGTGGGAATGTTTCTCTGCAAAACTGCACCCTGAATAATGTGAGTAGATTGTGCAGAAATATCCGTCTAAAACACCACACACTGTGTTGGTTGTTCGTGTGCACTCCTGTTGGGTAAACAGACCTTTACCTAAAAAACAGAAACACAAACAAACAATTTGGATTTCAATCCTTGACAGGATGGAAAGGACCCAAATCTATTCAAATTCACTTAAAGTGGCCTTGCTCATTGGCACAACATGACTTCAGACCATTTCTGAATTGTTATCAGCATACCTTTATATAGCACCTTTAAAAACAGAATTTACAAAGTGCTTTGGCAGCCAAAATAAAAAGCAGAATACTCAAAATTAATTTGAAAATGGCACAATGTGAAACAGGAGAACAGGAAAATAAATACTAAGGATAAAGTGATTTAAAGGAAGCCACTGATTCCTCAGGCAGGTCATTCCAAAGCCAAGGGGCCCTGATGGCAAAAGCAGCAAGGGCCCCACCTGAGGATCTAAGGTGCACTGGCTCATATGGGGTCAGCATGTTTGTTATATAGCTGGGAGCCAGGCCCCAGCAATGGACAATGAGCAAAATTTTCCACTGGCTCTCAGGGCCAGTAACTTTCCAAATTTACTGGCCCTGCCATTAAAGCCACTGGCCGTGAAATAATTTGTTGTTTCAGCATTATTTTGATTTTGATTTTATTTTGATATTATGAAATTTATTTTCACCTTATGTAAGGGTTCTTATCACTGGATATATGTGTCCAATGATGGTTAGAACTATTATAAACTCTAAAAAAAAAAATAGACCAAAATAATAACATGGGCATAAATAAGTAACTGTTGTATAACTATTTTGGGGAGATGTATTTAGCCTAGTAGACAATTAGGATCAAGTCAACTGATTCCCTGTTCACTAGAAGTCTGGCGCTATGTAACATTAGCCTAAAAAAATCACTAGGTGGCAGTGTTTACCAAGCTAACATTAGCCACTGACAGGGTAATGTTATCTTGGGCTCACGTGTGTGGTAACTGCAAGGGAAGCTAAGTGTTAGCTCTGTTTGGCTAGCTCGCTACAAACTTTGTATTCAACCTTACTGTCACAACTTTTCCACCTAGACTCATTTGTTAGCGTATGCGGGCGTGGATCTGTGACAGTTTACAGCAGACTTGGCCGTTTTCTTTATCATAGCCTAGCCACGGCCACCGCTCTAACCAATGAGGTAAGAAGGCTCTTTTTCTCTTAGTCGTCTGCACCCTATTTTTTTTTCTTCAGGTGTTTTTTTCCTAGATGCTTTTTTGCGTGGCGTTCGACCAGGAGCAGGGGGTTTCAAAAACATGGCAGCAGTAGCCCTGTCGCAAGTTAAAGTATAGTATAGATCAATTTCTATATATTGATCAACTTTTGATTTTGTGGTGGTGCACCACAATTAAACCTATGTCTGAGAAACTTTTCTATGCAGCTAACTGGAGTTTTTTTTTAATGCAAACGTCAATTTAGAGGCCATTCTTTACATACATACTTGCACTATTTAAAATGTTCTGTTTTTTTCATATTTTTCATGGCCTATAGCCTACCTTTGCTTCTCAGCTGGAGAAAGAAAACATTTGCACAATAAAAGCATTTAAGATGCATAATATTGTCTGTATTAATTGTATTATTAAATATTAAAATATAATAATTATTAAATTTTAAAATATTCTTAAATATTAAAATATAATGAATACCATGATATAATACTGATACAGTCCAGACAGTGGAAAATACTGTGATATCAATTTGAGTTCATATCGCCCACCCCTAGTCTCAATGATATCGGGGCTAAGACCACTGTACAGTACTAAATCAAGGGTGTGGCCCTTAGCATGAGTGAGGTTAAAATACTCAACATTATTCATAAATCAGTAAAAAATGTCTTGAGTAGGGCAGCAGACATGGATGTTAAAATCACCAAATTAAGAATAGTCATATTTTGACATAAAATAAGATAGCAAATCAGCAAACTCTTGAATGAAAACATTGTTTGGCTTGGATGGGCTGTAGACAGAAACATCACAGGATCACTAAATTTCTTTTAGAATTGGTTCACCTTCCAGAAAAATGTACTGTGATGGGTGCGCACGAACAGTGTCAACCAATTCTATAAGTTACAATTTTGTTAAAATCAACTGCTGCTCTGTAATAATTGTAATAGTAATTGTGTGTTATGTTTTTATTGTGTTGTTTTTAACTTATGTAAAGTGTCTTTGAGTACCCTGAAAAGCACTCTACAAATAAAATGTATTATTAATATTATTATGTGTGTGCCAAATTGAAAAAAAAACAATTGAGAAAAGGATTTGAATCATCTTTCATTGAGTATGTACGTTTGCAAAGCAAACCAAAAAACAAGCAAAGCCATATTAATTTGCATTATATCTGAATGTGGAGTTTGAACAATACCTAATCCACTTAACTGGGCTGATTAACATGCAACTGAACATGGATGCTGTTAATGGTGAGTAAACTAGAGCAGTGGTTCCCAGCCTGGGGGTCCAGACCCCCACTAGGGGGCGCCAAAGCTCCATGGGGGGGTCACGAAGCCCTCTTGATTTTAAGGGTGTTTTTGAATTTTTATATGTATAAAATATACATGTCTCAGCATTTAATTCATTTCTGTGAAGAAGATAACTAAATTTAAGAGTTATTTTAGAAGTTTATTTTTTTTGAAAAAAATAAAGATATAAACTTTTAAAGAAATCTCACGAGGATAAGGGCGTGTGTAGACGTGAACACCACCAGTGTTCACAGAGCTAAGCTAGCAGAGCAAGCCAGCTAAATTACCTGGTCCTGTAAGTACATAGTAAAAACAAAGAGCTGATGGAAAAATGGCCAAGCGTTAAAAGAAAATCATAACACATAGAATTGTGTTCCTAAAAATTTAAGGAAAAATCGTCTGATACATTGCAATATCCACAGGAAATGATCTGTTCAGAATTTTATACAAATTGCTAATTTTACACAAACTTCCTGCGGGTATTAAGTTCACTATTTAGGTTCATTGTACAGTTAATTGTTCTGTGCTGTTATTGTTTTTTTATGCAATGAATATAATGAAATATACATAAAGATATTTCAAAAGAAGTAGGCTACTTTTTCCCCTTTTTTGTAATTGTATGTGGGTGGGGGGCGGTGGGGGTCGTCAGTGTATACAATGGTAAAATAGGGGTCCCTTAAGAAAAAGGTTGGGAACCACTGAACTAGAGGACAGTTTTAAAATACCTGGATTACAGGAACGGCAGGTGAAGCAGCTTGGCAGACCGTTGGGCGTGTCCATGTAGGAACCGCTACCACAAATACCACACGCTGTGCTGGAGTCCGACGTGCAGGGTTTTCTGACAACCGAGCCTGTTCAAGACAATATCACATTATCATCCACATTATCTAGTACTTTAGTAATTGGGGCTACGTCAGACCGCACACTAACATGAACATGGCTTGTGTTATGTTTTTACAGGGCGTCTCTCACGGCCGAAATGGCGAATTCAGTTAACTGCGTAGCTACAATACGCTGTAAACAGGACTACACCCATTTGTTGCTAACGTTAGCTAGCTTACCTGCTTGGCACATCGGGCAACACTCTCCATCAGCTGTTTCGTATTCCGCATATCCACAGCACATACCAGGGACTGCGAAGATAACGATAGCTCCTACCAGAACAAAGAGTTGTTAGTGTTAACAGTTAGCTCAGTGTAATACTAGCCTGTTGCTTAACTGTTAGCCACCAAAGGTATTTAAGATTTTGTTGCGTAGACACTTGGCTGCGCGTGGTGGCTAGCTACTTACCGAGGACGAGAAATGTCAATACGTGACACGCCTCATGATACATGACTGTGTCAGGACATATTGCTGCCAAGAAAAATTGATTCGCTATATGCCATCTTAGGTTTCAAATAATCAAACGCTTCTTCTGTAGGTTCTGGCAGACTACCTGTGTGGCGTGGCCAGGTATTCCCCCCAAGTAGCCCTGACTGCAGTGTGCAGAGGCAGCGGGGCGGTGCTCAATGTGGGCGGAGTCAAACGCGGGGCCGTGCTCCATGTTTTTCAGCACAACCTCACCTAACCTTATATGAGCAGGTTCAACAAACTCGGACTCTAGACGAGATAGGAAACTCTTGTGTTTTCGGTTCCAGAACAGCTGATCTGAGTTTGTTCAATCAACCCCGAGTATGTTCACCCTGAGTTATGCGCGTGCGTGACGGCAATAAAAAGCCATCATAGAGCTCTGATACTACGATTCACCATGGCAACAGGTAAATAAAAGTATCAAGTTACCCTTGATCATGTTGAGCTACCTGAGACATGGGAAAATTGGAGGTGGCTTCACACTATGACTTAACCAACCACCAGGGTGCAGGATAACAGCTGTCCATGCATTTACAGGTAGATTTCAAACTAGTGTCAAATATTCAGTATTCAAGACAAAATTCTGAGAATTTGCATACTTCATCTAGACAACATAGAGATGTCTGTAATTTATTTTTACAAAGATTGATTGCTCCATAAGCCAAAAACTGATGTTTAAAGATGCTCTATTTCCATTGACTGCAATAGTTTACATGAGGGCAGAATTCAAAATACTGTCAAAAACTTCAGTTTTTGAGATACAATTCTGAATTTTTACACACTTCATCTACCATGACTGGAAAGTTTTGGCATTTATTTTCATGAACATTGGAGATTTATTTAGCGAGAATCTGCAGTAGCTGTTTACAGTACTGTTTACAGTAAAACATGTTGATGCACTGTGGGCTCAATTTTTGATAATTCAAAAATCTGGCTGGATTGGTTGTGGAGGACAGTCTGAAGATGCAGTGTAGCAATGCATTGAGCAAAAAATGTGGGAGGAGATAGGTTTAATTAGTTTTACAGTTTTTGAAAAAAACAGAGTGATGGACTTCATAATTCCTGCCAGTTAGAAGCATCTGAACCTTTCTGCTCACTTGGGCCTACATTTTGGTGAAAGTTGCAAAGCTGTAGCACGTACGACTGATTTGTTATGAATTTCCAAAGTTTTAAACTGTAGACGGTTGCTGTAGCGCCACCATCAGGACTATTGACCCCCAAAGCCAGTTGAGTAAGTTTGGCATGGGACTGGACCTATGTGCAAAGTTTGGTTTATTTTCATGCATGGCAAGGCAGATTTCCTTGTAGGAAGAAGAAGTAATTGTGAAAAACAATAGGAGCTGCCCGGCCCCTAATGATAAATAAAAATAGTGGTTAACAGCCTGTTATGCAAAAAAATATTAAAAGTGTATAGTTAATCAGACGTTATTATGCTAATGAGCTATACAGTAATATAGCAACAGAGGTGGTATTCCAAGTATGAGTGAGATGGTTACAAATAAGGTATGAAATAAAATAAAAATAAATAAAATATGAATCAAGTAAATTAAATATATAAATTTAAAAAAACAGAATTAATGTTATGACAGGACTACTCAGACATTTTTACCGATTTATGAATACTGTTGAGTCTTTTAACCTCACTCAAGCAGTACAGGTACCTAGGCATGCTGGGCCACACCCTTGATTTAGTACTGTACAGTGGTCTCAGCCCTGATATCACTGAGACTAAGGATTTCTGTGTCTCTGATCACAAAGTGTTCTTATTCAATGTGGTTTTATGTCGGCCTCTCACTAATTGCAGTGCACCTGTCTGCTGCAGTGTTTTTATACTCCACTACATTTTAGAGGGAAATATTGTACTTTTTACTCCATTACATTTATTTCACAGCTATAGTTACTAGTTACTTTTAAGATCAATATTTTATATTTAAAATTGTTATATTATATTTAAACATTTGATCATCTTTATAAAATAACTATAAAATAGCATTGTTATAGATTAGACTACCCAAAAGTATAGCTAAATTGTTAAGATTAGCTTCACGTTGACAACTTTAAAGTGCTGCTTACATGTACATGTATGTCAATAAATCAGTATTAATATTCCAATAATTTATGAAAAATATAACTCTAAATGGGGACAGTTTGCATAATGAGTATGTTTACTTTGATACTCTAAGTACATTTTGCTGCCAATACTTATGTACTTTTACTAAAGTAAGATTTTGAATGCAGGACTTTTACTTGTAATGGAGTATCTTTACATTGTTGAATTGCTACTTTTACTTAAGTAAAAGATCTCAGTATTTCTTCCACCACTGTATACTATATATATACCACTACCTCTAGTTTTTCAGTATAAATCCTACAACTTTAAAGTCATAGGTTTGAAAGTTGTAAGTCAAAATGTGTCTGTTCATATTTGAACACATTTAACAGATACTGAGGCCACAAGCTAGGGAGATTTTCTTTCTAGATCCCCTCTGTGGCACTGGCTGGAGAGATGAAAGTTGCACCCAACCATTCATTTTTAGGGCACCTGGTTTCATCCCATCTGGATAGTGGTAGTTCAGTTTTAGACCACTTGTGCATTTTTAAAAAAAAAATCTATGGCTCTGTTTTATTTAAACTAAAATATGTAATATGTAAAGTATGTATGTACTTACATACATGTATGATACATAATTTCCCATTTGGTGCTTTAAACAGATAGAAACAGAACCATAGATAATATTTATCAGTGGGGCAGTTCTCTTTGAACCCATTATGACAAAAAAAAATTCAGTTCAAGCCTCTGGGCTAATTCAGTTCCAACCGTGTTCAAAGCTGTTATGTATGTTGGAGTATAAAAAGCTGTTGAATTGTACTTTTTGGTTACTTTCCACATACACTGTGTTCACAGAAACATTGCTCAGATCTTGTCCCGTGGACCTTGGAGGACTTTTGGTGTGGATGATGTTCAGGTTAGATATTTCTTTGAATTTTTCCACTGAACCGTACCATTTGATTGTCATTCCTTTATTGAAAATTGTACCTTGTTCACACCACAGGGCCTACCAAAGCAAGGTTTCTCAAACAACTGTAGGGTGTTTGTTTTGATGGTAAGATGCTGGCTATTCAGTATATATTATATTAGTCCTATTTTACATTAGTCCTATTTTCTGACATGTTGTGACTTCTTTGGGGGGGGGGGGGGGGGGGTATTATTATTATTATTATTACTATTATCATTATTATTGTTGTTGTCATTATCATAACTATCATAAACTTAACAACCTACTATTTCTTAACTTACAGTACCCTCTGTACATTGTAATGGAAGCACAATGTGATTTCACCAAGGTATGTATAGCCTGAATTATGAAGTTATCTCATCACTAGTGGATATAAGGTTTTTTGGGATACCCACCCGATTGTGTGATTTTCTGAGAGTTAAAGGGGAGAGTGTAAGAGAAGCCTCTCACTCCTCCTCTGTGTCTCATTTATCTCCTCTCCTACCCCACTTCCCTTTCCTTTTCCCTGAATCAGGTAAAGGGCTATTCTGCTCTTTTCCTTAACCGAACTCAGTCCTGTTAAAGTGGACCAAAAAGTGGACCAACAGACAAAGGACTCAGTTCTTTTTGCGGTCACATTGTCAGTTAATTTGAAAGAGGACTCAGTTCTCTTTCTGGTTCACTTCAGCTCTGATGGGGCCTCAGTCCTCTTTCTGCTCACACTATAGTAGTTCCTCTGGAGCTCAGACCTTTACTGCTATGTAGCCTATGTATTTACTGTTATGTATTATTATTAGCCTACTGTTATTACTTATTTGCTATTCATTTATTACTTTTACCATCATCCTCGATTATCACAAAACCTCTGACATAATCAATTGTACTTCATGCCTGTACGCCTCCAGGACCCTGAGGCGAGCAAGAAAGATTGTGGCCGACCCCTCTCACCCTGGACACAAACTATTTGAAACGCTCCCCTCTGGCAGGAGGCTGCGGTCCATCAGGACCAAAACCTCACGCCACAAGAACAGTTTCTTCCCGTCTGCAGCTGGCCTCATCAACAAGGCCCGGGACCCCCACTGACACAGTCCCTTATCCCCCCCCCCCATACCTTTGCACATTCTTTGAAAAAAAAAATTGCACATACCTGTACAAACTGTACATTTCATTCACTTGAAAAAACAGTTATATTGTTATATTGTTATATTGCACATATATATTTGTACATATTTTTATTTATTATTTATTATTATATTTTTTATTATATTTTAATTGTATTATTATTATTTTTATTTTATTTTATTATTTTTATTTTATTTTATTATTTTTATGTTTATTGTATGCACCTCCATACCAAAGCAAATTCCTTGTACTGTGAAAACTTATACTTGGCAATAAACTTTATTCTGATTCTGATTCTAAAACTAGTTTAATTACATTGAATTTCATGCCAATAAAAGTAGATTAAATACATTGAGAGAGAGGGAGAGAGAGAGAGGGCGAGAGAGAGGGAGAGAGAGAGAGATGTGTCTTTTATTTCAGAGGATTCTCCGCTTTTTCTCATTTGATCGCATGTGGTAAAGTACTTTTGACGTAGTTTTTGGTTTTTTTTTTACTTTCACGCGGCACTGCAGTGCGGTCCTAATGAAGCCCCTCGCTTTCATATGAACTGAAAATTGGAGGAAAACCTCATATCTGGAGAAGTGCAGTAGTTCCATCCTCGGACCAAACTACTCCTCGTCCACTAGTCTTGCTAGCGTTACCATGGTTGCCATGGTTACGTCTATTTGTTTTTTCGAGCGACCCAGCGCATGTGCATGTGCGCATGTGATTTGACTACGGCAAGGCTAGAGGGCTAAAATACAATGGCAAAGGGCGAAGTGAACCTGGAGCGCTTTGTGTTCACAATGCACAGGGTAAGCGAACCGTACTCAGACCTCCTCGTGGTCTGAGTACGGTTCGTTTCAGAGGGGTCTGAGTTCTTTTGGAGTGTTCACATATGCGCAAAAAATGCTGACTAATCGCTCTGAGTTCGTTTGGAGGGCTGAAAGGGACCAAGTGTGAAAACACCCTTAATCTTTATTCTTCCTTTTTCTTCAAGGAAGCAGATGTTCTTCTGAGGGACACCCTAGAGGCAGCAAGGTGGTGCAAACAAACATTTAAAGGCACCGTTTCCCTCCCTAGTGTAATTGGGATGGACAGGGAAGACCGCATAACAACCCTTAAAGAACTACGGTTGTATGATGGCCTGGATGAAGAGGAAAATAACATCCTCATGGAACCATTCATGTTCTCGTTCCAGTTTCAGACTGATTATGCAAGGCCTGTCTTGGTTTAAAGCCCACTCACCACGTCAAGGTGCAGGCCTAGAGTGGGAACACAAGACCAATCACTAACAACACAAACTCAGACAAATGCACAACATGTAAAAACATGTAAAAACATACAAAAACAAACACTCAAATTTTTTTGGATTAAAAAAGACGCACACACACACATCATGGCTGAGAAATAGAACTTTGTACATATCACTTTTTCCCTTTAGGTTTTTTAATTTTTTGGATGCAATAACAAAACAAAAGTGCATTTTTGGTTGGTTTTATGTTTTTTTTTATTATTATTTTTAGTATTTCATTAAACAACATATACAATTTGGAATGAAAGACACTACACAATATGAAAATGTAAAAACAATTTTATTAACAATTTTATACAGCAACAGAAAAACTATATAAAAAACTCAGTGTTCAGTTTAATACATCCATGCCGTGGACAGACCACTGAATTGGCTACAACCCCTGCTGATAACATGGTTGAGTAGCCGGCTAGTTTTACACTGAATTAACGTTAACTGTAAACATCAAAAGGTTTGGAATTACGGCGATTAAAAAAAAAAGCCATTGTCTTTGATGCAGTTCCCTTGGGTCTCTTGAGATTTAAACTATGTGTAACATTCATATGGTTGTTAACTTTGAACTAACTAATTCTGGTTGGATACAGAGTATTTTTTTTTTGGAAGTTATGATTTGCCTAGAGAAAAAGGATATCTTTTTTTTTTTTATGAAAATAAGCACATTGAGTAAAAGATACTTTTTATTTTGAACTTGTTTGATCTATGTGGACAAGTTTATGTTCATAAAGAAGAAACCGAACATAAAGTAACTCAAAATAGAAAAGTGTCCACTTTATTGACACTTTACATAGACTAAAAAATAACAAAGCGAAAAGGACTCTCGATCAATGCAAAGCCTTTAGTATTTCATTTGGTTTACCGTTGGTAAATTTGAGTTTTGCTCCCCCTGATCTTTGCAACTATTTTATTATTTTTATTACTTTTTGTATTGCTTTACCTTGATATACATGTATGTATATGATGTTTGTGTAATAATAATAAAAATACTTTTAAAAAACAAACAGCCGAAGTTGACAGAGTTGACGCTGTCTTAAAACTCCGGTGGGTGGCGGTAATGGACAAAGCTGGTAACCCAACTGCCAACAAACATCATGCAGAAGAAGAAGATGAAGAAGACGATGATGTTGACCAATGAAGATGACGAAGATGAAGATTTAAAACTTAATATGGCAAATGTACAGTTAGCATATCAAGTTTTAAAAAAAACAATTTGTTTGACAGAATGTTTAGAATAAGTTACGTGGTATGTTGTATCACGTGTTTGTCGTCTTCGGTAAGTTAGTTACAACGTAGTTACAGTCAAGTGTCTTCGGTAGACAATTTAAAATATCTTTGGGCGGCTAACATGGTTGAGCAGCAGGCTAGTTTTACACTGAACTAACTGTAAACATTACTCCTTGTTCTGGTAGGATCTGCCGCAGTCTTCGCAGTTCCGGGTCTGTGCTGTCGACCTCAGGAATACGAAACAACTGACCGACAATGCTGTCCGATGTGCCAAGAAGGTAGGAACAAACGAAGCTACACAGTTAGCTAACGTTAACTGAAATCGCCATTGTGGTCGAGAGAGACGCGCTGTGAAGAACCTCCTTGATGCGCTGGGTGAGCAGCTTACGTTCAAATGAATGGGCGGCCATTTTTCCGTTCAGTCTCCAGTTAATATAGAACCTCCTTGGCTGTGAAGCATAACACAGCAGCCATGTTCAAGTTCCCCTCTGCATTAGTTAACGTTACTAGCTCAACTTGAAGAGGAATTTCCCACTAAAAAATACATGTAAAGGCTGAATGTTAGCGTTTATGGGAGGTAGTCCGTTTGGTAACGCTAACGTGCTCCGTAAACGTGACCAAACTGACTACCTTGCTGAAAACGGTTATTTCAATATGCCCCGCCCCCCCCCCCCAATCATCCAAAGTGCCACTGTGATAACTCAAGTGAGATCAACCCTTTTTGAGGGCCGAGGAAGCAAGTCAGCACTCCACTACCCCTTCACTCCCGTTCCTCACGACCACTCCTCTCCTAAGCTAATATCCACACCCAGTGCAATGACATATGAGTGTCGTAGTCATATTTGACCTGCCATCCTGCTGGTGTTCATTTTATGATTAAGATGGGCTGTACAGTCGGTCTATGTAGTCTTAGTACACATTCATAGATGAACTTTTTTCCTCAGTCTATACTGGTGAATACATTTTCTTAGTGGCCCAGTTCCAACAAACTCCTGCAGTGTGTTTGTTTGATATTGTTATAGGTCTCTCTTACATATCATAATCCCGCTTATATTGTTATGTTTACCTTCTTTTTTTGTCAGTGATGTCATATTCTGGGTGTGGTCACTCCCCCTAAATTTGAAAATGCTTCTTGGGAAGGATACACTTTGGCCAAAGGAGACTTCAGGAGCAGCTTCCCTTAACTCCACTATTAGAAAAGCAAGCAACATGGTGGCACCAACATCAATTTCCGGGTCATGGTGGAAAGGAGGAGGTAGTGGAGGGAAGGAGGAATGGTTTTTGGAGCTTTGGGACATACCCAAGTAATGCATCTTATCCATAATGCATTGTGATTGGTTGCAAAGTGGGCATTAACCTTCATGCATGTGCTCTCCTCATGCAATTTTGCCGTGGCGTGAGCATAGCCGTTACCATAGTGACTGACCTGGTCCAGGCCTGAAACAGAGTTGTTTTTCACAAAAGCTGCTCATCACAACGATGTACATTTTTAGCTCTTGATGTTAATATTTCTGATTTGTGTGTACTTTGCTTAAATAAACCTTGGATGTTTTTCACAGAGGTTATCTGCAACAGAAGGTCTTATGTCACAGCTTTTTCCATTAACACCGGAATATCAAGAGCTGATCCTGGTTGCAATGACTTTGGAATCTCTGTGCTTCTTCCTCCAGTATAAAAAACATCAGTTGCATAGCTGATGCACATTTTCTATTCTGCTGCAGAGACCAAAAAAAAAAGACTTTAGTTGCAGGGACCACTTTGTTGTTATATCCAACCAAAAGCACTTGAATGCTTGACAAGTTTTCTAAACTCAGAATTAGGAGCTTATGAGGAGCTCTGGAAGGCAGCGTAGAGCTCTGGAAGGCAGCATAGCTAACAGCATTGTAAAAGGGAAAGAGTGGAATTGCTAAAGTACTACATAATCTGGATGATAATGTGATTCTGTCTTTAACAGGTACGGTTGTCCGAAAAGACTGTACATTTGAGTCGAGCACAGGGTGTGCTCCTTGTCGAACGGGCTCCTACATGAACAAGCCCAACGGCCTGACAAGCTGTCTACCTTGCAGTTCCTGTGGTTCAGGTATTCAATAACAAGCCTAGTTTATTACATTGAAGAAACATTGCTATCCTCCGATTTACTCACCATTAACAACATCCATGTTCAGTTGCATTTTGATCAGCTCAGTTAATGTGACGTACTTCACAGTACAAAGCATCCTTTCCATCCTGTCAAGGCTTGAAATCCAAACGGTTTTTGTTTCTGTTTTTCAGGTCAAGGTCTGTTTACCCAACAGGAGTGCACACGAATAACCAACACAGTGTGTGGCGTTTCAGACGGATATTTCTGCAAAAGCTACTCAGATGGTTCAGGGTGCAGTTTTGCAGAGAAACATTCCCACTGTGCACCTGGTCAGAGGATTAAAGCTCTTGGTAAGAAAAGCCAACATTAGACCATTGTGACAGTTAAGACATTAGTGATCAACATACTGATTTACCAGTCTGATGAATGCTTTAATGCTACTTGGAAATGGTTCTGGATGTTTGGGTCCTTGCATGATAAACTTCAGTTGTCTGTCACTTCTTTCTCTTAGGAACCAAGACAACTGATACAGAGTGTGAAGACTGTCAGCGAGGATATTATTCACAGTATGGAGTGAACTGCACTGCCTGGACAATGTAGGTCATCATTTATTAAGGAATTACCTTAGAAATGCATTCAGTAAGATTTTTACTGTCCCACAGCACAACATGACCATAACATATCTGCAGAGGGTTGATAGGCTTGTTGATCACCAGTGTCCCACCCAAAGCATCTCCTTCTGGGTATCTGAGTCCCAATAATTGTTTAAAGCTCATATTTTAAATGTGACATTACCCATTTCTGATGATATTTTGCATTTATCAAGACATTTCTATAGAGTCCCTGTTTCAAATGCAAAACAAAGTACTAAAACAATCTGTCACTTTGCTTATCCCACAGTTGTTCAGAAGCACAAGTAAAGACTGAAGAGGGAAGCCCAAATAAAGATGTTGTCTGTGGAAATGCTGCATCAAGACATCATTACTATACAATACCGCCCGTGTTGTTATTATCGCTAGTATTTGTTGGGCTTGTTATCAAAGGTTAGTGCCTGCTTTGCATCACTACCTAATTTGTCTTATATCTGTCTAATACATAACATTGAATACAATTAAGGTTCTACTTATTTCTGCTTCCATTTTTCATGTATTTGCCTTTACTGTACTCAGCAAAATAATCTACAGCTCACTAACTGTTTATGGTAACACCAGGTGTTGTTTAATGGTTTTCTGGCAGACGATGGACAGCTGAGAAGGTATGACTGATTAATATATTTCCTCTAAATGCTGTGAAAAAGCTTTTACCTTCAATATAAAAATTAATGTTCAGATATATATCTTCACGGTAACACCAGTATCAGGTTGTATTATATGAGATGCTGCCTGTGTAGAGATGTTTTAATATTTTGTGAATACCTTCAATGTCATATACACATATATATATTTATTATCATTTTTATTTTGTTGTCTTGTTTTTTCTACATAGTTGCCAGTGGAGGAAGTGGGTCATCAGGAACGCTCAGCAGGGCAAGTTTTGCCAATAGATTAATTTTGACTCCTCAGCTTTACTCATTGTGGGCTCACTGGTGCTTAGTTCACGTAAAATCTCATGTATTGAATATGAACCTTTTTTATTGAGAATAACTAGATTTTATGTTGGCATCAGGCTCAGTTTCGATCACTTAATTACTTAACATCAGCAAAAGCGTGAACACAGCACCACTCTGCCTGAACTACCCCCTAATTTGTATTAAATACTCTATATATTCATATATAATATGATTTTTTGTTGCACTAACATTTGTAATAATTAATTTTACTTAATGTCAAGACAAGTAAAATTGTTTGGTAAGCCTGCCCAATGTAGCTGTAGTGTTTTTGGTAAAACACTGCAAAATGTGAATTGCACTTTGTAAATGTAATTTACTAACATTTTCTACTTTTTTTTTTTTATCAGATTATTGCCTTTTTTTCTTTACTTGAAATCATGATGACAGATGGAGCTGGCAAAGCAGCAATGCATTTGTAACAAATGTACATGCTTAATGCAATAAGACTAGAGCAATAACCTCCAGACTGTCTGCAGGTTTATTCTTCAACCAGCAGGTGATGTTAAATAATCTGCTTTATTATTTTAATGGGGGCCTCCTGCACCTTTCATCCATCAGAGACTTTTATCATGTGTGTCTATCTTGTGATGTACAGCACTTCTGCAAAGCATGTGTGTTATTTATTCAAGTGAAATGTAACTTTTAGAAACTACACATTGGTCGACCTTAATTTGGACAAAACTGAATAATTTCTGTCAGGAAAAAACATGGTTATATCTAAACATAGCAGCTATTGCATAGCTTTTTTACAGGGGAGCTGCCTGAAATGCAAGGGCCCCACTTTAGTTTAGTGTCACCTCACCTGTCTGAAGGGGCCCCTCTTATGTACCAAACCCCCCTCTTGCCCTCTTTTTCACCCTGCTATCTAATGAAGGTTTGAAGGTTAGAATTAAAACTAGAGACACTGCTGTTCATGTAATAGAATTTTATGATTGTGCTTTAAAGTCACACTGAAATGAAAAATGATTTCTCCCCTATTCAGGCCATTCTGTCAAAATATTTTATTGTATTTTCACATTTAAATCTCATTACTTTGACTTCCATGAGGTGTACATAAAAATTCCAGCCAATGAAACCCATTACAGATCAATAGGAGATGCTTCACATTAAGGAATCAAGATGCTCTCAAAATGTGGTTTCATTGTGACTTTAAATGCAGGATGCACTTGCTATAAAAATGATCTAATCATTTCTTTGCATATTGTTTGATGAAAGGGATGAGGAGGAGCTTGGACCTTTTTCCCATGAAGTTATTACCTTAATTATCTTAATATCATCTATGACTTTGATGGTATAGTGTGATACGTTTCATTTTTTTATTTTTATTTTTTTTGACTGGATATGGTTGATCCAGAAGGAGCTTAAAATTCTAGTGCCACTACCATGATTGTCTTAAAAGAATTCATCAGTCCTGTTTCATTTTATTCAAATCTTCCATTGAATCTAATCAGAAGATACAGCGCACTACTGAACTCATATAATGTGAAACAGTGGCAAGAGGATAGTTTGTGCTTCTTTTCTCAGGGAGTCTATGACCACAGCTACAAGTCTCACAAAGATGCATTGTAAAGATCTAATGGGCTGTCAGCTACATTCATCAAAGCCAAAATTGAGACGAGTATAATAATTATGGCCCTGACAATTACTGCAATGCATTGTTGCAGATTATTAAATGCTTACAGGAAATATTCTGGTAAATGTATTGAGCTGTTACCAAAGTGCCTAACTGCCCAGTAAATGTTGATGTGATTGACAAGTGTGAGTGGTTGTGAGTGTGGCTGTGTGTAAGGGTGGAGTTAATATTACCATACTACACTGTGTATATATTTATATTTTATTTACTTTACTGTATTAAATCTGTTGTTTGTCCATGTGTTGCACCTTGACATCTCAATTTTCCCTATTGAGATAATAAAACTGACCTTACCTGTTACTGAAGTGGTTCATGGGGAAATGGATGAGTATTTTTTGATGAGATTAAAAGAGCATTAACAGCATTGTGTCATATCGCATAATCATTGACCAGCTCACACTGAATGTCTAATCCTTATTTGTATGGTAGAGGAGGTCAGATAGTCCACACCTGGTTTACTTATTATCCAGTCAGTCCCAGTGTGTAGGACTGTGCTTGAATTAGCATATTAGTATTATTATCCTGCCAGAATAGATTCATGTTTAGTGTATAGAACACGTTTAGACTGAGGACTGAGCGCTGAAATTGAGTGAAAAACTTTTGAAACATATTCATAAGTCCATTATTAATTCATTTCAGGGCCTGGAAAGACCCCGCCTTCATATCATAGGAATAATATTGTGATACCACAGGAGATGTGCAGTGTTCAGCAGTGTCTTTAATACGTTTTAGATTCAAATGATGCAGAGGTGGGGACTCAAGTCACATGACTTTGACTCAAGTCATTGCTGTAAATTGCTTGAGACTTGACTTGACGGGTTCTGGTGACTTGGGACTTGACTCTGACTTGTACTCTGATGACTTGAAAAGGTTTCTAAAGTCTTGACTTGAGATCTTGTGTTTGTGTAAATGACTTAGATTGAAAGTGATGAGATTTGTTCCAGCAGACGACTGAATTTAAATTCTGTTTTCTGAATTTGTATGAAATGATTTAATTTATTGAAGTTGAAACTGATTATAGAAATCAAACTCATGATGCTCTTACCAAGTTTTTATCCTATTAAAACGACTACAAACGACTTGATGTGGTGTTTCACATTACCCTTGAGACTTGACATTAATGACATGGACTTGACTTGAGACTTGTGCCTCAAGACTTGAGACTGACTTGGGACTCGAGCAAAGTTGACCCTGATCTCAATACAAACTTATAGTTAACCGAGTAAAAGAAAGATTGGTCAGAGCTGGAAATAAATAACATTGATCTAGTTCAAGATTATATAAAGAACAACTGCTATAATTACTTGATTATTTTTACAGATGGTTCTAATGATCCAAATAATGGCCAGTCAGGGCTGGTGTTTGATGTTGATAGTAGCGCTAACTACAGTAGAGGCACAATAACATGAACATGGCCTCTGTGTTATGCTTCACAGGGCGTCTCTCCCGGCCACAATGGCAGTTTCAGTTAACTGCATAGCTCCACCCATTTGTTGCTAGCCTACCTTCTTGGCACATGGGACAGCACTCTCCATCAGTTGTGGTGTATTCCTCAGGTCGACAGCACAGTCTCGGTGTTACACCGAATTTGGCGACCCATCAGATTCTGTGACCTGCCCTGATATTCTCACCCTAACCCCAACCACCTCACTCCTCATGCCTAACCCTAACCAACCTAACCAACACTGCAGGTCACAGAATCTGATGGGTCACCAAATACGGTAGAACACCCCAAACATATTGAAGATATTCCGAAGATACTTGGCCGTACGTTGAGGCTAACTTACTGAGGACGACCAATGTCAATACGTGACGCCTCATGATATAATAACTAGGTCATAAAATGTCGGTAAACAAATTACTGACAAAAACAGTTGCTATGCTACCTGCCATCTTTCTTTGAAATAACCAAAAACCTTTTTTAATACAGGTGTTATAGATCTACTGATTTCCACCCAACCAGGAGGAGAAAATGTAGCTGACCGATGCGTTCCGATGGCTCGAATTAACAGAAAATAAGACTAGCGGTTTGGGTTTAGGCTTCAAAGTAGAAGCGAAATATTTTAAACATGTATAAATACTGTTTTAAACCAATTACTTTGTATTTAATCGTCAAATAATAATAATAATAAATAAAATTAAATAAGTGAGCACCCATATTAATGTTTGATGTCAAAATAATAATGAAAAATGCCATAATGTGTGCCATTATTAACTATAAATGCTGCATATATTACACTTTATGATATTTCTGACCAAACAACAAGTTCTATGTCGAAACACTCCTGCAGACCTGTACTTTCACTACTTTCACTACACATTAACATTTAGGCCCAAGCTGTTTAAGAATAGTCATGACAGGCTCTCAAAGTCACCCATACTCTACCACTGTGACGTGAAGAATAAAGTGGACACTGTGCAGTTTACCTTGCATTGTAACAGCATAGGTTCTAATATGTGGCTAATCTGCCACAAAAAAAGTGGAGATGCAGAGATAACAGCATGTCAAGATACCCTACCCATGACATCTCTAATACTGCTGCAGATCCACTTACAAGTGCATGTCCAGTCACTGTTCGTTACATTCTAAACACAGATAGTGCAGACAAAGCCAATAATGCATATCTTGATACCAGCAACAATTCGTACACAGATAAACACATTAGTTGTGCATTTTCCTGTACTACAGACACTGTACATGATAGTACCTGTGTTATTCCCATCAAACAATGCATGCAAGAAGCGAGTAGGTGATGAGTGGTTCAGACTGCCAAACCTCAAATGACCCCAAGGAAGCAATGATTGCATGTGATCAGTGGTGGAAAGTAACTAAGTACAATTACTCAACTACTGTACAATTTTGAGATACTTGTACTTTACTTGAGTATTTCCATTTGATGCTACTTTATACTTCCACTCCACTACATTTCAGAGGGAAATATTGTACTTTCTACTCCACTACATGTATTTGACAGCTTTACTTTTCAGATGGTGATTTGATACAATAATAATATAATATAACAACAATGATGGTGTGCAATATCACAAGCTTTTAAAATACAACACATTGTTAAAGATGAAACCAGTGGTTTCCAACCTTTTTGGCTTTTGACGTCTTACAAAAAGCAGTGTGTAGTCGGGTCACATTTCAGATGTCTATGAGTTGTTAACAGCTCCACCAAATAGTGATTTTTCCCTCTAAACCTCACATGGTTTCATTTCAATAAATGTTCAAATGATCCAATATTTCAGCAAAAATGAAAGATTAGAGAAAAAGTCCAAAAACTGAAAACAGATTTGTGTATCAGAACTGGTGACCCTTTGGAGGGGCCCGACCCCTAGGTTGGGAACCACTGGACTAAACTAGCTAACTGTATATACAGTAGTTCAAACTAGCTCCACCTCCAGCAGCTACAACAGTAACATGCTGCTTACACACTGATGCTTCAGTATTAATAATCTAATGATGTCATATATAATAAAATATCAGTCAGAGGGACCAAACCACTACTTTTACTTTAATACTTTAACTACATTTTGCTGCTAATACTTATGTACTTTTACTTAAGTAGGATTTTTCATGCAGGACTTTTACTTGTAATGGAGTATTTTACATTGTTGTATTGGTACTTTTACTTAAGTAAAGGATCAGAGTACTTCTTCCACCACTGCATGTGATCTATGTGGAAACTGGTATCATTTTAAATGTTTGAAAGTTTATTAGTCCGAGTAGAGATTTGGATCCCATTAAATTTGCATGCTTATCTAGCACATGCAACTATGAGACATTGCCCCAAGGGATTTTCTTCATGGAAAATAAAGGGATAAAGTGGGACAGCCAGGCAAATATACAGCTTGATCTGCCTGTTGTTGAGAATGAAATAGATGAAATGCTCGTAAACCAGAGCAGCCTGCCTAATGTACAGCTTGATCCACCTGTTGTGGAGAGGGAAATAGGTGAAAGGTCTACAAGGCTGCACAAAGCTCCTTCATGACATAAGATGAAATTATTACATACTTTAACACTTTACTGAATTATTTAAAATGATTTAGCTAACATGGTGTGGATGTTGTTCAGATGAAATGCTGAATGCTGAGCTCAGTCTGTAGAGATTTTTTATTGTTTTCATCAGAATCAGCTCAACTAATAAAGAAAAGCAGAACAGAGGAACCTGAAAGCAGAAACAGTCAATATTAGTGTTGGACAGTTAAAGGCTTTAACATTATTTTACTCCTCTATTCATTTACCTGTTAGACTGAAAGGGGGCGGGGCCAGAATCCCTTATTTGGGCTGAAGAATGACATCACACTTGAGACAATTTGACAATGTAAATCAATGATGTCACACATTACATTTCCCATGATTTTGAGATGAAGTGACTCACAACTTATAAAACACCAGAACAAATTATTTTATAGTAATTATCTGATATAAAAAAAATCCTGTTTGAAACTGCTTGTTGGAAAAGATGAAGACCAAACAATGTTCATTTAGGCCAAACTTTATTTCTGAGCAACAATTATAGAAAACTAGATAAATGTTTATCTTGAATGATGAGATGAGAATAAAATACCAAATAAAACAAAGAAGAAAGATATTTTAACCTGTCAATCATCAACAACAGACTCTAAGATGAACAACCATAACTTGATTCTGTCTGGTTTCATTTCTCATTCATTTCATTTTCACAATAAAATGTTCATGTTCTTGCATGTGTGTGTTGTTAAAACCCTGTTCAGTTTCCCAACACACAGAATACACTCTGTTTACACTGACTGGTGGATGTTTGTTTACAGTAATCACATGAAAATACAAACATTAATATTCTCAGAGATCTCTAAGATGTGTGTGTGTGTGTGTGTGTGATCCTGTCCAGGGTGAACTATCATTTCAGCAGCTGTCTTTGGTCAGCAGTCTGAGTGTTTCTCTCTCCCTCCTCTATCTGACAAGAGACACTGAGGAACCACACGACCAAAACCCAAACCCAGGGTAGAGGGGTTCAGTGAATGTGGAGTGGAAGGTGTGGATGTGGCTCAGTGTGTCAGAGGAAACTCTGTAGAAGGACAGAGAGCCAGCAGGCCAGTCCAGATACACTGCTACTCTGTTAGAGCCAGAGGAGGAGGGGGAAGGTATGTCTGTTCTGCTGTTATTGTGCCAGACAGAGTAACTGTTACCAGAGTAACTGTTATCACAGCAGAATAGACTCCAGGAGTTTTTATTCCTTCCAAGCCAGCAGTCAGCCCCTCCTCTCCTTCTGATTCCTCTGCAAGTCACTCCTATATAAACCAGTCCTTTCCACTCGATCTCCCAGTAACAGCGACCACTCAGACCATTTCTACACAGCAGCTGAATCCAGCGGTCAAATCTCTCTGGGTGATCAGGATATGGCTGCTCCTCTTCTACCCATGTCACCTTTCTGTGGTCTTCAGACAGGAAGAGCTCTCTGTGTGCTGTGTTTAGGTCCAGTGTGAGTTCACAGGCATCTGATGGAGAGAACAAGACACAATACAGCAGCAGCTTCTCATCTAATACACCTGTTGTATTTATTATCTGTTTTTTTTATTAACAGATTGACTGTTCAGGTCAGTTTCATGATGACACATTTTGTCAGCCATCTCTTTTCACAGTAGGATTTGAATAAATAGATGTCACATACATGAGCTTTCTATTTAAATAGAAACTGAATGTGTGCTTTGTTTTCATGAATATAAAACTAAATACACACTTACACTTCCTCAGACCTGGTTTCAACCTCTGCACTCCACCATGGTCCACACTGTGGGGGTTAAATAAAGTCAGACCAGCATAATCTCTTTATAATGGAAACAAATAACCTTCATAACCTTGAAAAGTGATTTTTCTGATTTTCCATACAACATCACTCATATCCACCATTAAACATTAAACAGTATATGTAAGAGACCCTTCTTGTTAAAATATATATTTAGATTATATTTATGTATTGATTGTTTTGATTAATACTGATAATATTTAACATTTACTTGTGTAACATATAGTTTATATTGTCTTAGATTAATGCTTGTCTCTCTTTAGCTAATTACTGTCAGCAGAGAAGCATCAGGTGGATTGTGCATTTACATTTTCCTTCAATAGAGAGAAGCTGTTGAGCTAGAGCACAAATTAGTTTTGACCGTGGCTTTGAACGTGTCCTTTACTGTGCCTTTTTTCCTCATCCCTTTGTTTAAGTAAACAGTAAAACAAAGACTGTGGAGTGAAGGGCCTTTTTTAGTCACCAATCAACAGTTTAAGTGAGCTTGATACGTCAAGAATGTGTGTGACTCTCAGCCTTCTAGCAGACGTTGGCTCTCCATACCTGAGAGAGTCCAGTCTCCAGTGTGGATCCTCCAGTCCAGCAGAGAGCAGCTTCACTCCTGAGGCTCCGGGATGATTGTAGCTCAGGTCCAGCTCTCTCAGATGGGAGGGGTTGGAGCTCAGAGCTGAGGCCAGAGAAGCACAGCCTTCCTCTGTGAGCAGACAGCCGGACAGCCTGCACACACACACACACACACACACACACACACACACACACACACACACATCTTTGTTAGTATACAGCTGTGAAAATAGTTGTGACAATGCAGTCAAATTCTGGCAAAAAGTGTAACTGCCTCAGATGCAAACAGCTGACCCAGTGATCGGCTCCATAGGCGGATCATGAGACAAAGGGCCCCTGGGCACCAGTGTTGGGCGGTAACGCGTTACTCAGTGACGTGTTACAGTAATGTGATTACTTTTTTCAGTAACAGTAGTGTAAGGGATTACAATTTAATTACATTACAGTTTCTAATCCCAGTAACACTCCTTTACTGCGTTACTTCAACCTGAACCTCCGTCAACCTTTTCTGTTCTCTCCTTTGAAATTCTCAAAGGTTTTTTTTTTTTTTAAATCCCTGTTTGTTTTTTTCTTCATATCTTCAGGACATGCAGCAGGTTTACGTCACTACTCGCTAAAAAAGCAAAACAAAAGCTGGAGGGTGAGACACAGACTTTCTCAACCGGACAAAGTTCTAATTTTCTCATTTCAGGGACACAAGCCATCCCAGGCCTAGTTTCAGAGAGCATGTTGAAGGCCCAATATATTGGACCTTCAATGTTTCTTTGTCATAGAGCTAAACAAAATACTTTGTTGGAAAGGTCTTGACCTGGAGAGTAACATATGTCAGTATGAAGATTCTACATGGCTCCTGCTTTGAAATACTGAGCTTTGAACCTTGACCTGTTTGAAGGCTTATAATTCAGCAACAAAAGGGGTTACAGACATGGGACCAACTGTTATCTTTTTTACTTGCACTCAAACGTCAGTCACATTTGCTGATCGCCATGGCGGCACAGAGAAAAAAGTACAACCTGAAATTCAAGCTGTCAGTTCAAAACTCAGGAGAAGCAGCAGCAACACATTTCTCCGTTGATCTTTTTTCGGCTTTCATCCTTTAAAAGGTAGGCTACCGGTATTTTGATACGGGGCTTGCTGCATAATTGACGCCCCAATAATACCATATAAAGTTAGGGGTCTCCCTGCCCTGAGACCAAACTCCTACTATCAGCAATAAGTCAACCAAAGCATATAATATTTAATATAATTCAATAGTAGAATCAAAGGCCCTGCTAAAGCCAAGGAATGGGAAAAAATAACTTGTGCTGTAATGCAGTGTCGTCTGTTGTGCGTTCCCTTACGAAAAACAACTATAGGCCTAGTATTCCTATACTACATTTTAGATGAATAATAAATGTCCCAACAAATCTATAACTCCCTATAGAAATATTATAGTGATACTACAGGAGACGAAAATACCATGATATGGTCACAATAAACTCACTAGTGAGTATCAGACACTAAGTCCCTATCAGAGTATTATAGGAATATTATAGGACTATAGTTCTATAATATAGGACTATAGTGAGTTAACGTTACAGGTAAAGTTACACAGTCGCTGTTCGCTGTTGTTCTGTATTCAGAGTCGGCAAAGTCCGATATAATATTCTGTCAGAAAACAAAGTCAGGTTCACCAAAGAGTTTTCTGTCTGTCCCCCTGACGATCATCACCAGGCGTTCACAGGTGTTCAGCTCCCGGTGCAGAGCGTCTCTCTCGGCTGACGCTGTTACAGCTCCCGTGGTCGCCCTCTCCTCCACACTTTGTTTTGTCTGACTCCACAGCACTATATTCGGCCTCATAAGTTGTAATAGTGGCGCCACATCTCTGCTCCGACATTATATTGTAAAACTAGTTCTTTTTTGTGTTAGGTTCAGCTCTTTGGGATGAATCACGGAGAAACTTAGCAGCTTAGCTTAGTTAAGCTGCGGCTGAAACGTCGCTCTGGTCCGGTGGTCGCTTCCTCTTCCCCGGCTGCAGCGCGTCTCTCCCGGCTGACACTGTTCCAGCTCCCGTGGTCGCCCTCTCCTTCACACTTTGTTTTGTCTGATTCCACAGCACTATATTCGGCCTCATAAATTAATGGCGCCACATCTCGGCTCTGACATTAATAGCTAGTTGTTTTTTTGTGTTAGATTCAGCTTTTCTGGATGAATCACAGATAAATTTAGCAGCTTAGTTTAGCTCAGCTTAGCTTAGTTTAGCTGCGGCTGAAACGTCGCTCCAGTGGTCGCTTCCTCTTCCAGACTCTGTTGTGTCTGATTCAACAGGCGATATTCGGCCTTGTATCATGAAACTAGTTTTCTTCCAAATATACTGATATTTAGTAGTATGATATGTTAGTGTCTGCTTTTCCCTATCGCTAGCGTAGCATGGGACGGGAGTGTTGTGGGAGACCCACATTTTTACAGTCCTTGAAGGCACCACTACAGAAAATGCGGAAACATAGTTTGTAGTCCAAGGCCGAGCTCCAAAAGCCCCCGGGTGATGCGACTGGGAGCTCTGGCTGCAGGCAACATGGAGGGAAGTTTGCATCTACCACCGACATTGTAATGATGCAAAGCTGGTTGAAAATCAGTGAAGTTGCCCTTTAATTTTTCCTGACCTGAGAGACTGTTTGAGAGCACAGACCTTAGTTTGGAGAAATGTGTCAATTGAAAAAACTGAAGATCTCAGCTTGCTCTCCAGCTCACAGGGAACTAAGAGCTCTGCAGTGAAACTCATGGACAAAACTAGCCATGTTTTAAATGTGATCAGTGAAATCTTAATATTAATTCTGTATCTTAGTGGTAATAAGTAGAGAGATGGTACAAATGGGGATATATGATGTCTGTTTAACACTAGTTAAAATCCTAGCTTATCTAAATTCAGAACAACCTGGAGATGTGACAGTGAATTATGGCTGAGACAGGAATAGAGAGAAGTGCAATAATCTAAATGACATGATATCAGAGCATGGATGATCTTCTCTAAATCCTTCATGTTCATGTTTGTGTATTTGAATTTGAATAAAACAAGTGCTGGAAGAATTCCAAATCTTTCTTTAAAGGTCCCATATCCCATATATATACATTTTGTGTCTTTCTGTCCATTCAAAGCTGTGTGTGTGGTGTCATGTACCAAAAACACTCTCAATCCATTTTTACACGTTCATTTTCCAGCATCTCTCTGAGCCTTACCAAGAACAGGCTGTTTCTGTCGCTGTGTCTTTAAGGCTCATTAATATTAATGACCCTCTGTTCTGATTGGCTTTGTTAGGCTATTATTTCTTACAAAAATTATAATGAGCGAAACTTTTTGACGCCACAAAGTTACAGAAGTCCAAACGGCTCGTTTAGAGGCTCGCTTTTCTAATATGGATTGTGTGGATTTAGTTGGTGACCGTGCGATTTGATATTTTCACCATGTTTAGATACACCATCCAACTCCTTTATCATCATAGAGGCAAGGGAAATCCTGTTTTACACCATATGGGACCTTTAAAGTGAAATCAAAATTGAAAATACTGACGTAAAATGAAATTCTTCTTCTGTAAAACTTGCAGGGTCACCCTTTGCAGATTCAGGAATCCTGATCTGAGAGACAATTTTGAGAGCACAGACCTTAGTTTGGAGAAATGCGTCAAATAAAAAAAACTGTAAATAGATCTTACCTGAGAGTCTCCAGTCTACAGTGTGGACTCTCCAGTCCAGCAGAGAGCAGCTTCACTCCTGAATCCTGCAGGTAGTTGTTACTCAGGTCCAGCTCTCTCAGACTAGAGGATTGGGAGCTGAGAACTGAGGCCAGAGCTTCACAGCTTCTCTCTGACAGATTACAGAAACTCAGCCTGAAGGAGAATTAGTGATGAAGACAAACAATAGAAATTCAGACCTGCCAACCTTGGGAAAATACTTTGAGTACCACAACAGTGTAACGCTTAGTTCACATGCTTTCGCACCACTTCGCTATATCATCAAGTTATTCAACATATAAATCGGCTATGAAGAAAACAATACAATCATATGTTCTTGAGAAGAATTCCTTTCATGAAAAGACAGACATTTACATTTTGGAATGATTTGCAGGGAGCATTTTTACATACGTTCACCTCAAGTTTTGCAACTTTGACCAGGAAAGTAACTAAGTACATTTACTCAAGTACAATGGTGTACAGTTTTGAGGTACTTGTACTTTTGAGTATTTCCATTTCATTCATGCTACTTTGTACTTACACTCCACTACAATTTAGAGGGAAATATTGTACCTTTTACTCCATTAAATTTATTTCACAGCTAGTTACTACTTTTCAGATCAATATTTTATATTTTAAACATTTGATAATCTTTATAAAATAACTATAAAATAGCATTGTTATAGATTATACTACCCAAAAGTATAGCCAAATTGTTAATATTGGCTTGACGGTGACAACTTCAAAATGCTGCTTACATGTACATGCATGTCAATAAATCAGTATTAATATTCCAATAATTTATGAAAAATATAACTCTCTCAATGGAGACAGTTTGCAAAATGAGTATGTTTACTTTGATAGTCTAAGTAAATTTTGCTGTCATTATGTACCTAGATTTAAAGGTCTATTTCACTGCTGTGAATATGATGATTTATTAAAACTAGGTCACCCATGTAGTAGAAATGTGCAATTATTTTTGAAATTGGAGCCCTATGACCAGAGAAAACTGAGAAAACGGCTATAGATTCCCCATATCGCTGTTAAGGGGGAATCCTACAACAACCAGAATGCATTGCGTGGATTGCAAAGGACTTAAAAGAACTGTCCTCACTTGAGGAACCAGCCAGCCCGAGTAAGGAGGGGGAACGAGAGGGATAAAATCGATGTCGCGTTGCTGTCGATTTGCAGTCTCTTGTAATGACATTACGCATTTGTCAATCATCATCTCCGCTTGATATTTGGGTGAAAGCAGGGGCAATGAATCCAGCGCTATGATTGGTCGAACTCTTCTTCTTTTGCTTTTTGGCAGGCTAGACGCTGCTGCCCAAGGAGGTTCTATATTAACTGTTAGACTCTTGCTGTTAGACTTGAGTACTGCACGTGCACAATTGAACTCAGGTGCCATCAGCTTTTTGCGTAGTTTAGAGTGACAAATTGTACCAGCCATAGGCCTACTTTGATGTCAAAATGTGTACAGGTTGGCAGGTCTGGAAATTAAAAAACATATTGTTTTTCCTCTGTATGAATATTAGGTTTAATATATTGAATATAGCCAGTTTTCTATGCACTTACACAGATTTATTGGAGGCTTTGACCACTGGCAGCAGCCTCAGAAAAGCCTCCTCTGAAGCAGAGTATTTCTTCAGGTCAAACACGTCCAGCTCTTCTTCTGATGACAGTAAAATGAAGGCCAGAGCCGACCAGTGAGCAGGGGAGAGTTTCTCTCTGGAGAGACTTCCTGATCTCAGGTACAGTTGGATCTCCTCCACTAGAGAACGGTCATTCAGCTCGTTCAGACAGTGGAACAGATTGACGCTTCTCTCTGCAGAGGGATTCTCCCTGATCTTCTCCTTGATGTAATGGGCTGTTTTCTGATTGGTCTGTGAGCTACTTCCTGTCTTTGTCAGCAGGCCTCGTAGGAGAGTCTGATTGGTCTCCAGTGAAAGACCCAGGAGGAAGCGGAGGAACAAGTCGAGGAGTCCATTTGGACTCTGTAAAGCCTTGTCCACAGCACTCTGGTAGAGGTGATTTACCTGAGATGTGTCTCTTGGTTTAGATGTTGTGGAGTTTGATTGTGGATCTGACAGTAGATTGACACCAGAGTCGATGAATGAGACGATGACATAAACAGCAGCCAGAAACTCCTGAATGCTCAGATGGACAAAGCAGAACACCTGGTCCTGGTTCAGCCCACGCTCCACTTTAAAGATCTGTGTGAACACTCCTGAGTACACTGAGGCTGCTTTGATATCAATGCCACACTCTGTCAGGTCGGCTTCATAGAAGATCAGGTTGCCTTTCTCCAGTTGCACAAAAGCCAGTTTTCCCAGAGAGAGAATCATCTTCCTGCTCTTTGGATTCCAGTGTGGATCTGTCTCAGCTCTCCCATGATACTTGACATTTCCCCGTTTGGACTGAACCACCAGAAAGTGGATGTACATCTCAGTCAGGGTCTTGGGCAGGTCTCCTGTCTCACTGGTTTTCAAAACATGCTCCAGAACTGTAGCAGTGATCCAGCAGAAGACTGGGATGTGGCACATGATGTGGAGGCTTCGGGATGTCTTGATGTGGAAGATGATTCTGCTGGCCTGCTCCTCATCCCTGAATCTCTTCCTGAAGTACTCCTCCTTCTGTGGGTCAGTGAAGCCTCTCACCTCTGTCACCATGTCAACACACTCAGGAGGGATCTGATTGGCTGCTGCAGGTCGTGTGGTTATCCAGAGGCGAGCAGTGGGAAGCAGTTTCCCCTTGATGAGGTTTGTCAGCAGCACATCCACTGAGGTTGACTTTTTAACATTAGTCAGGATCTTGTTCTTCTTGAAGTCTAGAGGAAGTCGACACTCATCCAGACCGTCAAGAATGAACACAACCTGGGACTTGTCAAACCTGCAGATTCCTGGTTCTTTGAAGTCAATAAAAAAGTGATGAAGAAGTTTCACCAAGCTGTACTTTTTCCCTTTCAGCGGATTCAGCTCTCGGAAAGTCAACGGAAATATGAACTGTATATCCTGGTTGGCTTTGTCTTCAGCCCAGTCCAGAGTGAACTTCTGTGTTAAGACTGTTTTCCCAATGCCAGCCACTCCCTTTGTCATCAGTGTTCTGATTGGTTTATCTCTTCCAGGTAAGGGTTTAAAGATGTCTTCACATTTGATTGTTGTTTCTGGTCCCACTGGTTTCCTGGATGCTGCTTCAATCTGTCTGACCTCATGTTCATCATTGACCTCTCCACTCCCTCCCTCTGTGATGTAAATCTCTGTGTAGGTCTGATTCAGAAGTCTTGGGTTTCCTGCTTTAGCAATCCCTTCAAACAAACACTGAAACTTCTCCTTTAGATCAGATTTGAGTTGATGTTGGCAGATGGGAGCAAAAGTTTCTGAATGAACAAACAACAAATGAAATCAATGAGTGGATTTCAGTGTGGATGTATATATTTTCCCACTCCATGATATCTATTCAGCTCATCAGTAGTGGACAAACATGTTCTGACTGTGTGTGCAGACCAGAAGAATTGTATAGATCTGATGCATTATTGTAAATATGCTGTACACATTATTATGTGGACAGCATATTTACAGCAGAGTTTGGAAATGTAAACATCTTTCATTTTCCACCATTTCCTCTCCATCATCTTAAACCTGTTAAAAGCCTCTTACTGCTCTGCAGAAAGTCAGCCAGCTCCTCCTGCTTCATTCTCCTCAGGAAGTGTACAGTGATCTCCAGAAAAGCCTCTCTGCTGCTCCTCCTCTGCGCTTCCTCCTCACCGTCCACCACCTCCTCATCCTCCCTCTGCTTCTCTGAGCATTCTGGGTAATCTGGACTCAGAACCCTCTGGATCCTTTTCAGCTCGTTCTTCACAAAAGTGACAATGTTCTCCTCAAGAAGCTGGAACAGAATACAAAATCGTGAAACACAACATCTAATCCATCTTGCATGGTTTGAAAGCCCACTGGTCTAAAGAGAGCAGCATAGATACTATAATGACCAAAATGGTTGTTTTGCATTTTCTTTGTAGCTGAAGTAAAAGGTGTTGTTGTACATTTACACACCATAAATATGGAGTCCAGGTCTGTTTGATGCTCCTGAGTAGACTGACCACTGGGAACCCCTTTCCTTTGATGGTGAACTCTGTGGAGAAAACATTAAGTATTAGGTCCCCAGATAACAACACACACACACACACACACACAGTTTAAAGTGTCGTGTTCTGCCATGATGAATCCTGGCAGAAACACAGTCATTCTTCAAGACATTTGTAAATTTCCTACAGCAGACAGGTGGCTGTTGTACCTAAACTCTGTGCTCCAGTGGCTTCACTAGCATCGGGTTTCCGGGGCTTTATCCGGGAATCTTTTTTGACTAGCCCCAAATCTTTTGACAGAGAAAAGCAAGGAGGTTCTAACTATATCCAGGGGTGTCATTGGGCCGTGCGTTCCGGGAGTGAATTTGACGACGGAATGTGTGTTCCGGTTCTAAAAAACAGTAAATGCAGAGCAATACTGGTGTTTTCACCGACGCTTAAACAACTGGTTTGGTTCGTTTTATCACCAAAGTTTGCAGTGTTTGGACCTTCGGGCCAATTTCAGTGCATCAAAAACGGAAAACTCCACCCAACCGGGAAGCAGGGTCACGTTAAACAAACGCACAATCAAATGACAAGCACAGAGTTTAATCTGAGCAGCAGAGCTGACAGGTTGTGTTGTGAAAATGTCGAGAAAGAAGAAACTGGACATCCTGTATTATTTTCAACCCAATGTAATAAAACAATGTGTCCAAGTGAATTTAACTTGTAAACAGACAGACATGTCATTCTCATTTTCACATGATCCATCTTTGTAACTGAAATTACTAATTTACAGTGTAGTTTGCTGCCAGAGAGTGAAGGGATATTTAGCTATCTATTTGCTATCTATTGTTATTTGATTGACATATATTATTATATTATCTTTAGAATTAATCTGAATATAGTAATTTAAAAAGTCTCCTATACACAGCCATCAGTAACTTCTGAATATGTGCACTGCTCTATTTAACAGAGCCAAATGGAGGCAGAAGGATCAATCTCAAATTAGAGGAGACAGACCAGCAGAGTTCAGGTGACTAGATAATAAAGCTAAAATAAGTGTATTCCTGGTTTTGCTAAAGCTGTTGTTCATGCCAGAAAAGTGATGCCCATCTCATAACTGGTACCTTTGTACACAATAATATTCAGTTCGTAAGCAAGTCTCAAAATTGTGCATTAATTTAGACCAGTGATAAGGAACTATGTCAGAGCAATGTGGTTATCTGAAATTAATCAACACCCCTCCAGCCAATCACAATCAATTCATCCAGTACATGTATAGATAATATTAATGGATGATATTTTGAGAACTGATTTTTTGTCATGTCATGTTTCCTCTAGCAGGAGGAATTTGAGCCAGTTTTGAGGGAAGTGGCAGAAAATAGTAATACTCAGTTATGTTCACCTTCAAATGGGAAAATGCTAGTAAAATATAAAACAAGTCAATTGTATTTTTTAAAGGTAATGTTGTCCATTCTATCAATATCATAGGAAGGACAACAAGAGATTGAGGGAGTCAGGGTCAGGGAGACAGCAGAGAGCAGCTGGCCAATCAAACCCCAGATCCAGGCAGGACTCTGCACCCATGGCTTCACTACAGCCTTTTTCTGTTTGTTTTGTTTTCAGCTGTTAGTGCCCAGTGTGATGGAAGTCTTCCATCAAACTATAATAATTATGTAAAACAATTCCATTCCATTATAACAGAGGCATGTTATAAGATCTTTCATTTTTATCAATGTTAGATCCAAGTTAACAATTGTACAGCGATGTGTAACTTGGCTTGTAACGCAGTAAGAGCCCCAAATGCTACCCAATTTGTTCTGTAGGGTAAAATACATCCAATGTTCCTCCCCGGTTCAGCCCCACATTACTTGGGCTCAGCCCCAAATGTATTCAAACCTTGGTGACGCCCCTGCTGTGCTCCACATCAAAACCATTTCCTTTTGCACCAACCCTTACTGTCTAAATAAATAAAGCTACATGTCTTTCATTAATGTATTTATTATTAGGCTACACCAAATTCAAATGTGCTTTAGTCTACATTAATACCCTCTGCCTTATGCAGTCAGCTATTTTGAACTGTTCCAAGCAAATCCCAGGCAGCCGGTCAACAACACAGTGTGGTTTATGAGCCTGTTCAAAATTCAGTAAATATTTTCCCTCAACAGGTGAAATTATAATGGTCAGCTGGGTCGATATCACACACCAGCCTACATCCACAAGGCAGCCTGTCAGTCACAGCTCTACTGAAATGGCAGCATTACAAATAATATATAGAAGAATATACATTCAGAATCTACAGGAGACAAGATGAAGTGAACTGTTGGAGGCTATAAACTGTGTTTTAAAATTAAGGTTTCTTCAATCGACTTGTTCTGCTTTCAGCTCAGAAAATTGATGCTTCCTTGAATGGACCCGTGATGCCTTACAATGCTTGAAGTTGATCTTCAAGTAGACTTGAAAATTTGTTGTCATGATGTCCTTTGGGAAACATGTGAAGTGTGTCTTGAAGTAGTGCAAAGTATGTTGTGAGTTTTCAAGATCCATCGTTATCAGGACAGTCAGCCCTGATTATTGTGATGTGATGTTTTGAAAGAGGAAAATAAATCAACAGGGTATGAAGGGCCGGACCAATTCTATATCTCATGACTTCATACCTCTTCTCAGGAGAGATGGATAACAACACACTCATCTGATTTATATTCTTACCTTTGCTCAGCAGAGTGCTGTCCATCTTTGAAGTCAACAAGGCGATGGTTAGACCGGTCACTCTTCATGGACACACAGCTGGGTTCAGGGAAGTCTGGTCTCTCCTGCTGGATCCTGATAAGACACAAAATGATCTCATAAACAATCATGAAATGAGCACAATCTCTGAAACCGTGCTGTGGACACAAGATATGTGAAAATTACAGTCCCCCACCACAAATTGGATTCTGAGACAATAACATGGATTGGACTCAACTTTGGTTAAGGTTTGGGTTGGTCATAATTAAATAATTAAATCGCTAAAAATAAAAATTTGGTCACAACAGAGTCAAAGCTGGGAATAAACTGGGAATTGAACCCC
Source organism: Centroberyx affinis (assembly GCF_046629955.1). Taxonomy (NCBI): domain Eukaryota; kingdom Metazoa; phylum Chordata; class Actinopteri; order Beryciformes; family Berycidae; genus Centroberyx; species Centroberyx affinis. The sequence goes on from NW_027278880.1 coordinate 175,097, forward strand.
AGTCGCCGGCATTGTAGGCAAAAGCATCCGTCCATCCACCACCCAGACCACAACACCCTGACTTTGCACTGCGTTACTTCAATGTGAGACTACTTCCTGTCATGCCTCCTTCACGTAACGTTTCCTGCTAGGAACACACATTTGTAACACTTTACGTGCCACCAACACATAATTTGGTGATAAGTCGTGTTCATTTCACATATTTGTGTGAGATCAGGTTGATAGAAACATTACGAACACAGTGAAGGTATCCGTGTCCTTATGAAGAACACAATCCTACAATTTTTTTTTACATTTTTATAAAGGGCCAGACCAATTCTATATCTCATGACATGATACCACTTGAAAATATTATTTGGGACTGCATTGGAATGTTCTCCCACACTGGTTGTTAATGACAGCTGACCGCTATGAGATCTCCGTTAAAGAGACTTGACTCAGTACATGCAGTTCAGGTTGTCATTTATTGAGCTCTGACAGCTCAGACATGTTTGTCATGGTCTCTGAAGCTGAAACAAACAAACAAATTAATTAAAGAACATTACAATAATAACCCAAAATAATATCATGAACAGAAAACAAACACTTTGATCAACAGTGACATGCTGTAGAAGCTGTAGATGTGTTCAGCTCCATTGCTGAGAGTGAACTGCTAACTAAAGCCCAGCTCAGCTCCCTGTCAGCCAGCTGCAGCTTGTTGTCCTTGATCAGGGAGCTGCTACATGTCTTTGATTACCTGGACATTTGGGGCACTGTTAGGACCATTTAGAGGCATGGATGATAAACTCATCTGTTTTAAATTCTTACCTTTGCTCAGCAGAGAGCTGTCCATCTTTGAGGTTAATAAGGCGTTGATTAGACCGGTCACTCTTCATGGACACAGCTGGGTTCTCATCTTTAAAATGCTTTGTTAATGTTAACATTATATAGTAACATTATCTTGACTTACTTTGTTTCAGAAGATTGTCTTCTTTTTTTTTCCTTCTTTTTTTTGTCATGTTTTCTTTTGAATTCAGTAGGTAGATCCATAGAGTGGTCACTCTTCATGGACACACAGCTGGGTTCAGGGGAGCCTGGTCTCTCCTGCTGGATCCTGATAGAAACACAGGATTGACAAAGGAAGGATACTTTAACCTTAAGAAAATCAGGATTGATGCCTTACAATTCTTGAAGTTGATCTTCAAGTAGATCTTGAAAATTTGTTGTCATGATGTCCTTTGGGAAACACGTAAAGATTTCAAGAACTCTCTTGAAGTAGTGCAAAGTATGTTGTGAGCTTTCAAGATCCATCGTTATCAGGACAGTCAGCCCTGATAAGAGGAAAATAAATCAACAGAGTATGAAGGGCCGGACCAATTCTATATCTCATGACTTCATACCTCTTCTCAGGAGAAATGGATAACAACACACTCATCTGATTTATATTCTTACCTTTGCTCAGCAGAGTGCTGTCCATCTTTGAAGTCAACAAGGCGATGGTTAGACCGGTCGCTCTTCATGGACACACAGCTGGGTTCAGGGGAGCCTGGTCTCTCCTGCTGGATCCTGATAGAAACACAAGAGTGACAAAGGAAGGATACTTTAACCTTAAGAAAATCAGGATTTTCAGCAGAAGGTCACCAGTTCAAATCCTAGAACCAGATAGAAGATCTGTGAGAGGAGAATGAATGAGTAACGTTCTCCCCTTCCTCATCATTGTAGCTTGCAAACTTTCCTTTCATGAAAAAGGTTAAAAAACAAGAATGATGTTTCATATTATTGTTAATATCTTACTCTCTTCAGGGGGTTTAGTAACATTATGTTGACTTTGTTTCAGAAGAATGTTGTCCTTTAAATTTTGTAGGGTGATCCATAGACCGGCCACTCTTCATGGGGTGCATCCCAAGTCACTTATTTGATATTTCCTCGCTCCTTGATCCTCGCTTGAACCGGAAGTCGTTCTGGTCCGTCATTTTGAAGGTCGTCCCAAAGCTCTCATTTCTGCTCCGAGGAGCAGAGGGCCGGACCAATTCTATATCTCATGACTTCATACCTCTTCTCAGGAGAGATGGATAACAACAAACTCATCTGATTTATATTCTTACCTTTGCTCAGCAGAGTGCTGTCCATCTTTGAAGTCAACAAGGCGATGGTTAGACCGGTCACTCTTCATGGACACACAGCTGGGTTCAGGGAAGTCTGGTCTCTCCTGCTGGATCCTGATAAGACACAAAATGATCTCATAAACAATCATGAAATGAGCACAATCTCTGAAACCCTGCTGTGGACACAAGATATGTGAAAATTACAGTCCCCCACCACAAATTGGATTCTGAGACAATAACATGGATTGGACTCAACTTTGGTTAAGGTTTGGGTTGGTCATAATTAAATAATTAAATCGCTAAAAATAAAAATTTGGTCACGACAGAGTCAAAGCTGGGAATAAACTGGGAATTGAACCCCAGTCGCCGGCATTGTAGGCAAAAGCATCCGTCCATCCACCACCCAGACCACAACACCCTGACTTTGCACTGCGTTACTTCAATGTGAGACTACTTCCTGTCATGCCTCCTTCACGTAACGTTTCCTGCTAGGAACACACATTTGTAACACTTTACGTGCCACCAACACATAATTTGGTGATAAGTCGTGTTCATTTCACATATTTGTGTGAGATCAGGTTGATAGAAACATTATGAACACAGTGAAGGTATCCGTGTCCTTATGAAGAACACAATCCTACAATTTTTTTTACATTTTTATAAAGGGCCAGACCAATTCTATATCTCATGACATGATACCACTTGAAAATATTATTTGGGACTGCATTGGAATGTTCTCCCACACTGGTTGTTAATGACAGCTGACCGCTATGAGATCTCCGTTAAAGAGACTTGACTCAGTACACACAGTTCAGGTTGTCATTTATTGAGCTCTGACAGCTCAGACATGTTTGTCATGGTCTCTGCAGCTGAAACAAACAAACAAATTAATTAAAGAACATTACAATAATAACCCAAAATAATATCATGAACAGAAAACAAACACTTTGATCAACAGTGACATGCTGTAGAAGCTGTAGATGTGTTCAGCTCCATTGCTGAGAGTGAACTGCTAACTAAAGCCCAGCTCAGCTCCCTGTCAGCCAGCTGCAGCTTGTTGTCCTTGATCAGGGAGCTGCTACATGTCTTTGATTACCTGGACATTTGGGGCACTGTTAGGACCATTTAGAGGCATGGATGATAAACTCATCTGTTTTAAATTCTTACCTTTGCTCAGCAGAGAGCTGTCCATCTTTGAGGTTAATAAGGCGTTGATTAGACCGGTCACTCTTCATGGACACAGCTGGGTTCTCATCTTTAAAATGCTTTGTTAATGTTAACATTATATAGTAACATTATCTTGACTTACTTTGTTTCAGAAGATTGTTTTTTTTTCTTTTTCTTTTTTTTTTGGTCATGTTTTCTTTTGAATTCAGTAGGTAGATCCATAGAGTGGTCACTCTTCATGGACACACAGCTGGGTTCAGGGGAGCCTGGTCTCTCCTGCTGGATCCTGATAGAAACATAGGATTGACAAAGGAAGGATACTTTAACCTTAAGAAAATCAGGATTTTCAGCAGAAGGTCATCAGTTCAAATCCTAGAACCAGATAGAAGATCTGTGAGAGGAGAGTGAATGAGTAACGTTCTCCCCTTCCTCATCATTGTAGCTCGCAAACTTTCCTTTCATGAAAAAGGTTAAAAAACAAGAATGATGTTTCATATTATTGTTAATATCTTACTCTCTTCAGGGGGTTTAGTAACATTATGTTGACTTACTTTGTTTCAGAAGAATGTTGTCCTTTAAATTTTATAGGATGATCCATAGACTGGCCACTCTTCATGGGGTGCATCCCAAGTCTCTTATTTGATATTTCCTCGCTCCTCGCTCCTCGCTTGAACCGGAAGTCGTTCTGGTCCGTCATTTTGAAGGTCGTCCCAAAGCTCTCATTTCTGCTCCGAGGAGCGAGGAGCGAGGAGCGAGGAGGGATCTCTGAAGAGCGAGGAGGGATCTCTGAGGAGCGAGGAGGGATCTCTGAGGAGCGAGGAGCGAGGAAACATGAGAACAGCCTTCCTGGAAGACTTTCAGCAGAACGCCATGACGTCAGTTCTCCGCCCCTACATCTGGCAAATTTGAACGAGATGGCAGAGAAACAGTACAAGTGTAAATGCCCGTTATTTTATGCTTTTTGATATATAACGTTAATGCAAGAACATGGGGAACCTAAATTAGGTTTATTTCATCCACAACCCGTTTTGTCATGCAGAAACGGACGTCGCTTCACATAACGAAAGGACGTCTCATTTCTCTAAAAACATATTTCCTTGTTTCCTCTCTCCTCGCATGGTTTCCTTGCGCCTCTCCATGCATCCTCAGTGGGAGGGACTGAGACGCAAGGAAAAGACGCAAGTGAGGGAAACGTGGATGCAATTTAAGAGACTTGGGATGCATCCATGGACAGACAGCTGGGTTCAGGGGAGTCTGGTCTCTCCTGCTGAGAGACCAGACTTTCACTGCTGAGCTCTGAGATGGAGAACAGTCATGGACAGTTAGAGATCCTCGTCTTACCTCTTAGCTTTGGTCTGGCTGTCATGTTCCCCAGACAGAGTGGTTTTAGAGGGAGGGAGCCTCTCCTCTCTCTTCTCAGACTGACTCATAGTAGAGCCAACACCTTTACACAAACACACCCAACATGCTGTTAGCTGGACTGATTCATTACAACAAGGTTTCCATCACAGGATATATCACTTCTGGTGTTGTGATCATTCCTAAAAAAAAAAGTAAAATGCCAAATATAAGTGCAGAGTTTTAGAAATTGGGTCATCACAGCTCCCAGCTAGATTGAAGCAAAACTGAAACTGAGGACGCTCCGTCAAGTTTGAAGTCTGCTGTGTGGCAACATTTTAGCTTTCCAATTCATGAAGAAAATGGCAAAAAGTCAAATACCGACAAGACAAAGACACACAAAGCATTAAGCCTTGTTTAACAGGAAAGCAACATGCTGCACACATCACAATAAAAAAACACCAGTCGCCAGTACCTGGTCAAATGTTGTTATTGCGTCTTAAATATAGTTGAATAGGTCTGAGTTGTTTCTCTTCACACTACTTTTCTAATGAGAAATTTCCCTGGTTTTGCAGATGTATATTTTACTTTTTTTGTTTTTGTTTTAACTCTTCAGGCTTATTTGGAATAAGATTAGTCTTAATTTTTTTTAACTGGGTTCAAATACCCTTAAAACATTTTAAATTTGCTCTTTAATTTTATAGACACTGTCACCCTGTTTGTGGTTTGCTCTTTCCAACAAATGAACTGAGCAGGTTTATACAGGCAGAAGGATTTTTAAACCCCGGGGACGATGCAAAAGGTTTCAGTGTGAAAGGGAGTGAACCTCAGTTTTGTGGAGGTTGTAGTGCTTTATACACAGTGTATCAACAGAAACACAACATGTATCTGAGCTTGCACACTAGTTCTGACACTTCCTGCATATTTCACCAATGCAATGAACTTAGATTACAACCTAACTAGAGTTTATAAGGCTTCCACTAAAAGTCACAAATAAAACAATGTTCTTCATGGCCACAAAGAGAACAAATGTTGGCTATTATGGCACTATGAACTCCATCTGCAAGCAGCAGGTGTGATTTGAAAGACTTTAGCACCTTGTCTTCCAAAAGTTGACTATACAGTCACATCATACAATGTCAGCTAGTGTATTAATCAAACAACAATATTACCTTCGAAGATGTTTGCCTGTCCAGATCAAGTCACAGAGACTTACCTTCATCTGTAGAGGAAACACTGACAGAGAAGACGCTGCTTATTCTCCTTCGTCAGCTCATCTGAGGGTGCGGCCACATCCTCATAACTTCACTATCAAAGTCTAGAAACATCAGTATGTCATCAAACCGGTCTAACCTGAGGCCAGAAACCAAGTCTGAGGCAGAGAAATCACAGATCAGACGATGTAGTTCCACGGTGTGTCCACTAGATGGAGACATTAACCACATCATATACAGTGAACTAAACAGCAGACTAGCATGTAGCACAACACTGGGCAGTTGGAAAACTGGATAGTTTAATATTTACACCTCTTTATACTGTAGGTCAGACCCAAGCGGCCAAAACCACGGGTGAATTTTGAAGCCAATAAGGAAGTGTCTGAAAGCTGCAGTTCCTCTAACGTCCGCTGGGGTCGGCTCAAAAAAGACTGTAAATCACTAGACCACGGCACAACTTCTCATTCAAAATATAAAGTCAATATTTTTTTTCGACAAGAGGTTATGGTATGGTATGAAAATAACTGCGTCATTAACGGGATATAGCGATTGTAAAACGGGGTAGTTGTCACTGTTCGTTCCATTCTAAACACACATAGTGCAGATAAAGCCGATAATGCATATCTTGATACCAGCAACAATTCGTACACAGATAAACACATTAGTTGTGCATTTTCCTGTACTACAGACACTGTACATGATAGTACCTGTGTTATTCCCATCAAACAATGCATGCAAGAAGCGAGTAGGTGATGAGTGGTTCAGACTGCCAAACCTCAAATGACCCCAAGGAAGCAATGATTGCATGTGATCAGTGGTGGAAAGTAACTAAGTACATTACTCAGCTACTGTACTTAAGTACAGTTTTGACATACTTGTACTTTACTTGAGTATTTCCATTTGATGCTACTTTATACTTCCACTCCACTACATTTCAGAGGGAAATATTGTACTTTCTACTCCACTACATTTATTTGACAGCTTTAGTTACTTTTCAGATGGAGATTTGATACAATAATAATATAATATAACAACAATGATGTGGTGTAATATCACAAGCTTTTAAAATACAACACATTGTTAAAGATGAAACCAGTGCTTTCCAACCTTTTTGGCTTTTGACGTCTTACAAAAAGCAGTGTGTAGTCGGGTCACATTTCAGATGTCTATGAGTTGTTAACAGCTCCACCAAATAGTGATTTTTCCCTCTAAACCTCACATGGTTTCATTTCAATAAATGTTCAAATGATCCAACATTTCAGCAAAAATCAAAGATAAGAGAAAAAGTTCAAAAACTGAAAACAGATTTGTGTATCAGAACTGGTGACCCTTTGGAGGGGCCCGGCCCCTAGGTTGGGAACCACTGGACTAAACTAGCTAACTGTATATAAAGTAGTTGAAACTAGCTCCACCTCCAGCAGCTACAACAGTAACATGCTGCTTACACACTGATGCTTCAGTATTAATAATCTAATGATGTCATATATAATAAAATATCAGTCAGAGGGACCAAACCACTACTTTTACTTTAATACCTTAACTACATTTTGCTGCTAATACTTATGTACTTTTACTTAAGTAGGATTTTTCATACAGGACTTTTACTTGTAATGGAGTATTTTTACATTACTGTATTGGTACTTTTACTTCAGTAAAGGATCAGTTCAATCTGATGTTGAAATTATGTATTCACTGTTGCAGTATGAGAAGGAGCTATTAAAGCTCCTTCATCCACTACAAAGATTCCTAACACTGCAGTAGTTTGCACTGCATGGCAGAGGTGTAGGTATTGTTTCGTTTCGAGTGTTATCATCACTGTCCCAACTTCCTAAAACAAACAGATGGCAGCAGTTGCGGTATTGAGTGAAAAGCGAAGGTGTGTCATGTATGAGTTGTCAGAGCGAAAGTTACTTCTGTGATTACACAGTGGATGTATGTAAACTCATTACTCTTGGACAAACTACCTAAAAGAATCTTGTGTTTCTGCTCTAAGAGAACATTTTCAATGAAAGGTGACCTGTCTAGTGTTTAATCTGTGTAGCGTGTAGTCCAAAAATGCCACATCTCTGTTGAAATGTAGAGGGGAACTTTCAACTAAATGATTACAACAATTCTTATCATGGAAAAACATTGTAGAGATTGTATACCTGTATTTTGTTGGTTAATTACTTGTTTTTTGTGCAAAAAAATAAAAAATAATGTTTTAACAAAATGGTATTTCTCTTGTTGATAATGAATAAAACACATGTTAATCTCAGAAGTGTAAAGATGTCACAACACCACCTCCAAAAAACTGTCAGAAACTCAAAACTGAAAGAAACTCGCACAGAAAGAGGAAAAAAGACACCATTTCCACATTTAACTAGTGTGGCTGGGAAAACTACAAATTGTGCCCCCTTGGGGGTGAAACTGAATCTGCAGGAGATGAGTAAGAAAACGTATAGATATTAAGAAACATGATCAAAAATATTTCTATTAAATGGTCATCCCTTTCTGATTGAGCAGATGTTAAGCTTCTGATGGAGATTCTTTTACAGATACAAATGTCAGACTCTGGAATGTAAACACCAGCCCCTACTGTCCATTATTTAGATCATTAGAACCATCTGTAAAAAATAGTCAGGTAATAGTTGTTCTTTATATAATCTTGAAAATCCAATGTTATTTATTTCCATCTCTGACCAATCTGTTCCTTGAATTTATTAGGTAAGGTCACCCAGACTGAATTAAAAATTGGCTCACTTTGTGATTAGTAAAAATGAAATTGGTTACCATTTACTATACAACAAGTACAGTAGAGGCTGGTGACTTGAAACTTGAGAGGGCGGGTATTATACATGGTATGGAAACAGACCGTTTGGAGACAGCAAAGCTTGCTTCAGAAAGTGTGTAAAACACATTTGAATATAAAACGGTCTTTCCAGGCCCTGAAATGAATTAATAATGGGCTTATGACTATGTTTCAAAAGTTTTTCACTCAATTTCAGAGCCCAGTCCTAATAATAATACTACTAATGATACATGAATTCAAGCACAATCCTACACACTGGGACTGAGTGGATAATAAGTAAACCAGGTGTGGACTATCTGACCTCCTCTACCATACAAATAAGGATTACACATTCAGTGTGAGCTGGTCAATGATTATGCGATATGACACAATGCTGTTAATGTTTTTTTTATTCTCATCAAAAAATATTCATCCATTTCCCCATGAACCACTTCAGTAACAGGTAAGGTCAATTTTATTATCTCAATAGGGAAAATTGAGATGTCAAGGTGCAACACATGGACAAACAACAGATTTAAAACAGTAAAGTAAAAAATATATAAATATATACACAGTGTAGTATGGTAATACTAGCTGGTTCAGTTGACTGTCTGTCCCCTGAGAAAAGGAGCACAAACTATCCTATTGCCACTGTTTCACACTATATGAGTTCAGTAGTGCGCTGTATCTTCTGATTAGATTCAATGGAAGATTAGAATATTGTGCATTTTCACACATGAAACAGGACTGATGAATTCTATTCAATCATGGTAGTGGCAGTAGGATTTTAAGCTCCTTTGTCTATGTTCTGGATATGGAGTCAACCATACAAGTAAAAAAAACCCCAAAAAAACCATACCATACCATCAATGTCATGGATGATATTAAGATAAAGATAATCAAGGTAATAACTTCATGGGGAAAAAGTGTAAGCGCCTCCTCATCCTTTTCATCAAACAATATTCAAAGAAATGATTAGATCATTTTCATAGCAAGTGCATCCTGCATTTAAAGTCACAATGAAACCACATTTTGAGAGCATCTTGATTCCTTAATGTGATGCATTTCCTATTGATCTGTAATGGGTTTCATTGGCTGAAATTTTTATGTACACCAATCATGAAAGTCAAAGTAATGAGATTTAAATATGAAAATACAATAAAATATTTTTTTGTCATGACAGAATGGCCTAAATAGGGGAGAAAGTCATTTTTAATTTCAGCGTGACTTTAAAGCACAATTAGGGCTGGGCGATATGGTTGAAATCAGTATCATGATAATCATAAGGATTTTTCTCAATATCAATATATATCACGATATGGTTCATGTATGCAAAATCAAGTTAAATAATCAAATTAACGTTGATCTAATTGAACCGAATGGTAATGTTAGGTGTGGTGTCAAACAAAACTTAAATTTTCAAATAATGTGTGTCACGATATTAAAATATCTTCATATCATCACACTATGATTCCACTGAAAGAAGGTAAGAGATAATATTGTATTATCGCCCAGCCCTAAGCACAATCATTACAATTCAATTACATGAACAGCAGTGTCTCTAGTTTTAATTCTAACCTTCAAACCTTCATTAGATAGCAGGGTGAAAAAGAGGGCAAGAGGGGGGTTGGTACATAAGAGGGGCCCCTTCAGACAGGTGAGGTGACACTAAAGTAAACTGGGGCCCTTGCATTTCAGGCAGCTCCCCTGTAAAAAAGCTATGCAATAGCTGCTATGTTTAGATATAACCATGTTTTTTCCTGACAGAAATTATTCAGTTTTGTCCAAATTAAGGTCGACCAATGTGTAGTTTCTAAAAGTTACATTTTCACTTGAATAAATAACCCACATGCTTTGCAGAAGTGCTGTACATCACAAGATAGACACACATGATAAAAGTCTCTGATGGATGAAAGGTGCAGGAGGCCCCCATTAAAATAATAAAGCAGATTATTTAACATCACCTGCTGGTTGAAGAATAAACCTGCAGACAGTCTGGAGGTTATTGCTCTAGTCTTATTGCATTAAGCATGTACATTTGTTACAAATGCATTGCTGCTTTGCCAGCTCCATCTGTCATCATGATTTCAAAGTAAAGAAAAAAAGGCAATAATCTGATAAAAAAAAAAAAAAGTAGAAAATGTTAGAAAATTATATTTACAAAGTGCAATTTACATTTTGCAGTGTTTTACCAAAAACTTTAGCAACTAACAATTTTACTTGTCTTGACATTAAATAAGATGAATTATTACAAATGTTAGTGCAACACAAATTCATATTATATATGAATATATAGAATATTTATTACAAATTAGGGGGTAGCTCAGGAAGAATGGTGCTGTGTTCACGCTTTTGCTGATGTTAAGTAATTAAGTGATCAAAACTGAGCCTGATGCCAACAAAAAAACAATTTATTCTCAATAAAAAATTTTCATATTCAATACATGAGATTTTACGTGAACTAAGCACCAGTGAGCCCACAATGAGTAAAGCTGAGGAGTCAAAATTCATTTATTGGCAAAGGTTGCACTGCTGAGTCTTCCTGATGCCCCACTTCCTCCACTGGCAACTATGTAGAAAAAAACAAGACAAAATATATATATATATATATACTGTATATATGTATATGACATTGAAGTTATTAACAAAATATTAAAACATCTTCAGACCGGTATCTTTGCTTCCCCTATTTTAAAAAAATATTAGAAAAATTATTTGTACAAAGACTTTTGATTATTGATAAACATAACTTATTAACTGACCACCAGTATGGATTTCGAGCTAAGCGGTTTACCTCACTAGCAGTAGTGGAATTAGTAGAGAATATCTCAACTGCAATAGACAAAAAAGAATATACAGTGAGAGTATTTATAGATCTCAAAAAAGCGTTTGATACCATTGATCATGGTTTACTTATGAAGAAGCTAGACAGATATGGTATTAGAGGAGTAACATACTCCTGGTTGAGAAGCTACCTTGAGAACAGATACCAGTATGTTCAAGTAAATAATTTTGATTCAGAACTTAGGAAGGTCACCTGTGGGGTTCTGCAAGGCTCGGTGCTGGGTCCAAAGCTCTATATAAATGATATTTGTAAGGTGTCAAAATTGTTACATTTTGTTATATTTGCTAATGACACAAATTTATTTTGCTCAGGGAAAAACTTGAAGCAACTTCTGGATACAGTTGAAGGGGAATTGGATACCCTAAAGAAGTAGTTCGATACTAATAAACTGTCATTAAATAAACCATAAACTCTGTTGGAAACCTCACATAAATCATATCAAATCAAAACTGTCTAAATCCATTGCAATACTGCACAAAACTAAGGACATCTTGAATTATAACTCACTATTTATTCTATACTGCTCACTCATAGTTCCATACATTACATACTGTGTGTAAGTATGGGGAAACACTTACAAAACTAGCACAAATTCCATCTTTATACTGCAAAAAAGAGCCATAAGAATTGTCAATAAGGCTGATTATAATTACCCAACCAACTCATTATTTACGAATTCATATGCCTTAAAATTTATGGACCTAGTAGACTTTAAAACTCTACAAATAATGTTTAGAGCAAAAGACAGAACACTTCCTGACTGTATCCACAGGTGGTTGTTTTTTTTTTGAGGGAGAGAAGGTATCCATTCAGGGGAAATTATACGTATGGAAAAAAAAAAAAAGAGGGTAAGGACAAATGTGAAAAATAGATGTGTGACAGTTAAAGGGATCAAATTATGAAATGGTTGTAATAATGAACTAAAAGAATGTAAGTTTAAGAAAATGTTCAAAAACATTACATTTGAAAGATGAATGACAATTATGAACTGTCTTTGTTTTGTTTATCTGTTTCTGTTTTATGATGTTGTGTTTCTTTATTAATTTTTTTATTTTTTTTTTTTTTTTTTTTTGTTTCACAGCTATTTTGGGTAGAGCAAGGATAATGCTTTTTTAAGTATTAAGGGTAGGCACAATAATCTTAGGCTTCAGCCTACACCGGTCAGACAATATAATGTTTGATTTTGTTTTATTTGTGATATAATGATTTAGTATTGTTTAAACCACTTTCATAACTGTATTTGTTGTTATTGTGTATAACTGACCGAACTAAACTAATCTTTACGCAGGCAGCATCTCATATAATGCAACCTGATGCTAATGTTACCGTGAAGAAAAATATTGGAACATTAATTTTTATATTGAAGGTAAAAGCTTTTTCACAGCATTTAGAGGAAATATATTAATCAGTCATACCTTCTCAGTTGTCACTCGTCTGCCTGAAGACCAGTCAACAACACCTGGTATTACCATGAACAGTTAGTGAGCTGTATATGTTTATTAGAAAATAGGTGAAAAATGGAAGCAGAATTAAGTAGAACCTTCATTTTATTAAATGTTATGTATTAGACAGATATTAGACAAATTAAGTTGTGATGCAAAGCAGGCACTAACCTTTGATAAAAAGCCCAAAAATGATGACTAGTGATATTAACACTGGCAGTATTAAAGAGTAATGATGTCTTGATGCAGCATTTCCACACACAACATCTTTATGTGGGCTTCCCTCTTCAGTCTTTACTTCTGGACAACTGTGGGATAAGCAAAGTGACAGATTGTTTTAGTACTTTGTTTTGCATTTGAAACAGCGACTCTATATAAAAGTCTTAATAGGGGGGAGAGTCTTGGGATTGTGAGAGTGTTGACGCTCCAATGGGTGAGGAGTTTTTGTTCCAGAACAGAGTACAGATCTTAAAGTGAGTTTTGAAAGCTAGAAATCTCAGCAGCTGTCCAAGTAATGATGAAGTCAATGGTATTGATCAACAACCCTATCAACCCCCACAGATATATTATGGTCATTTTGTGCTATGGCAAAGTAAAAATATTACTTCATGTACTTCTTCAGTAATTAAATGACTTACATTTTCCAGGCAGTGCAGTTCACTCCATACAGTGAATAAAAACCCGGGTGACAGTCTTCACACTCTGTATCAGTTGTCTTGGTTCCTAAGAGAAAGAAATGACAAACAACTGAAGTTTATCATGCAAGGACCCAAACATCCAGAACCATTTCCAAGTAGCATTAAAAGCATTCATCAGACTGGTAAATCAGTATGTTGATCACTAATGTCTTAACTGTCACAATGGTCTAATGTTGGCTTTTCTTACCAAGTGCTTTAATCCTCTGACCAGATACACAGTGGGAATGTTTCTCTGCAAAACTGCACCCTGAATCATCTGAGTAGCTTTTGCAGAAATATCCGTCTGAAATGCCACACACTGTGTTGGTTGTTCGTGTGCACTCCTTTTGGGTAAACAGACCTTGAATTGAAAAACAGAAACAAAAACAGTTTGTTTAAAAGACCATCCTATTTTAAGTTGGATACAGATAGCTCCAAAACGGATAGTGTCATATATCTATGGTAATTTAAACTCCCAGAAATACATGCCTACATCAGGAATGAAAGCATGGGATAGGGATATATCTGAATTGGGACAAGACTTAGACTGGGATGCAATTTGGGATAATGTTACTGGTGCTTCGAACAACCCAAATCATCAGTATATACATTTGAAATTTTGTCATAGAGCATATCTAACGGCAAGAATTAGACATGGAATGGGATTGGTACCTGACCCATATTGCTCATTTTGCTCCCAGGGAACCGTTGGCTCTTTTATACATGTTGTATGGGAGTGTCCAGGGGTTTTTGATTTTTTGGGGAAGGTTATTAGTACCCTTGCAGAACTAACAGGGGTACAATTGCCAATGGACCCTTCTATACATCTGCTAAATGATGATTCCCACCTTTCCCTTACGGAAAAAACACAAAGTCTGGCTGGCAGGCCTGACTGCAGCTAAGAAGATTGTAGTTCAGCGTTGGAAACCTCCTCATGATATTTCAAGTACTCACTGGCTTCAGAGCTTTTTGGACATTTCTTACCTGGAACTGTCATCAGCAAGAGTCAATGATGCACGACCAAACACAATTTTAATGTGGACAAATTCGATATGTAACTTAAAAGATCTTCTGGCTAAATAAGGATGCTATGTCTGTGTGGGCATTGTTATCCTGTTGGTTGGTGGGGTGGAGAGAGGGGTGGGGGAGATAGGGATGGGGGTAGAGGGATAGTTGGGTTAAACAATCAAAATTTATTCGGTAATCTGTTGTATTGTCTGTAACTTGACGGTGTTACAATAAAAACTAAATGATAAAAAAAAAAAAGTTTGGATTTCAAGCCTTGACAGGATGGAAAGGATGCTTTGTTCTGGAGAGAATGTCACATTAACTGAGCTGATCAAAATGCAACTGAACATGGATGTTGCTAATGCTGAGTAAATTGATTCATCAATGTCATAAACTAGTCATGTTATCAAGATACCTGCATTACAGGAACTGCAGGTGAAGCAGGTTGGCAGGCCGTTGGGCTTGTTCATGTAGGAGCCCGTTCCACAAGGAGCACACCCTGTGCTCGATTCCAGTGTACAGTCTTTTCGGACAACCGTACCTGTTAAAGACAGAATCACATTATCATCCAGATTATGTAGTACTTTAGCAATTCCACTCTTTCCCTTTTACAATGCTGTTAGCTATGCTGCCTTCCAGAGCTCTATGCTGCCTTCCAGAGCTCCTCATAAGCTCCTAATTCTGAGTTTAGAAAACTTGTCAAGCATTCAAGTGCTTTTGGTTGGATATAATAACAAAGTGGTCCCTTTTTTTGGTCTCTGCAGCAGAATAGAAAATGTGCATCAGCTATGTAACTGATGTTTTTTATACTGGAGGAAGAAGCACGGAGATTCCAAAGTCATTGCAACCAGGATCAGCTCTTGATATTCCGGTGTTAATGGCAAAAGCTGTGACATATGGCCTTCTGTTGCAGATAACCTCTGTGAAAAACATCCAAGGTTTATTTAAGCAAAGTACACACAAATCAGAAATATTAACATCAAGAGCTAAAATGTACATTGTTGTGATGAGCAGCTTTTGTGAAAAACAACTCTGTTTCAGGCCTGGACCAGGTCAGTCACTACGGTAACGGCTATGCTCACGCCACGGCAAAATTGCATGAGGAGAGCACATGCATGAAGGTTAATGCCCACTTTGCAACCAATCACAATGCATTATGGACAAGATGCATTACTTGGGTGCATCCCAAAGCTCCAAAAACCATTCCTCCTTCCCTCCACTACCTGCTCCTTTCCACCATGACCCGGAAATTGATGTTGGTGCCACCATGTTGCTTGCTTTTCTAATAGTGGAGATAAGGGAAGCTGCTCCTGAAGTCTCCTTTGGTGAAAGTGTATCCTTCCCAGAAAGTATTTTCAAATTTAGGGGGAGTGACCACACCCAGAATATGACATCACTGACAAAAAAAGGTAAACATAACAATATAAGGGATTATGATATGTAGGAGAGACCTATAACAATATCAAACAAACACATTGCAAGAGTTTGTTGGAACTGGGCCACTAAGAAAATGTATTCACCAATATAGACTGAGGAAAAAAGTTCATCTATGAATGTGTATTAAGACTACATAGACCGACTGTACAGCCCATCTTAATCATAAAATGAACACCAGCAGGATGGCACAACAGGTGAAATATGACTATGACATTCATATGTCATTGCACTGGGTGTGGATATAAGCTTAGGAGAGGAGTGGTAGTGAGGGACGGGAGTGAAGGGGTAGTGGAGTGAGTGCTGACTTGCTTCCTCGGCCCTCAAAAAGGGTTGATCTCACTTTTGTTATCACAGTCATTGAATGGCACTTTGGATGGTAGCGGGGAGGAAATACCACGGGAAAATCGACATATTAAATTAAAATGAGTATTGAGACGGGGTGTATTTCACTTTTACCATCAGGTATTGGCACTGCTTCCATGCTCTCCTCCAATTGTTAATTTATGAGAAACTTCAGCGAAAACAGTACAGGATGAAATATACTGGTATATGATTGTGATTTTTTGGTCATATGCTATCCGGAATTGGATGCCCTGATGTTAATTATGTTCATGTACACTCAACTCGCGAGTTCTACATTTCCGACAAAACTTGAATGTTGCATATTCTTGAAATAACCGTTTTCAGTAAGGTAGTCCGTTTGGTAACGTTTACGAAGCACGTTAGCGTTACCAAACGGACTACCTCCCATAAACGCTAACATTCAGCCTTTACATGTATTTTTTGTGGGAAATTCCCCTTCAAGTTGAGCTAGTAACGTTAACTAAAGTAGAGGGGAACTATCATGAACATGGCCGCTGTGTTATGTTTCACAGCGCGTCTCTCTCGACCACAATGGCTATATCAGTTAGCTAACTGCGTAGCTTCGTTTGTTGCTACCTTCTTGGCACATCGGACAGCACTGTCCATCAGCTGTTGTGTATTCCTCAGGTCGACAGCACAGACCCGGAACTGCGAAGACTGCGGCAGATCCTACCAGAACAAGGAGTAATTTTTACAGTTAGTTCAGTGTAAAACTAGCCTGCTGCTCAAGTTGTGTTGTTGATGTTAGCCGCCCAAAGATATTTTAAATTGTCTACCTAAGACACTTGACTGTAACTACGTTGTAACTAACTTACCGAAGACGACAAGTACGTGATACAACATACCACATTACTGATTCAAAACAATTTGTTAAACAAATTGTTGACAATGTTTTAAGAAACTTGAAATGCTAGCTAACTGTACATTAGCCATATTTAAATCTTCATCATCTTCAGTGGTTAGCAACGTCATCGTCGTCTTCTTCATCATCTTCTTCTGCATGACGTTTATTGGCGGTTGGCAAACCAGCTTTGTCCATTACCGCCACCCACCGGACAGTCAACTATGTCAACTCCAGCTGTTTGGGTTTTTTTTAAAGCATTTTATTATTATTACACAAACATCATATACATACATGTATATCAAGGTAAAACAATACAAAAAGTAATAAAAATAACAAAATAATTACAAAGATCAGGGAGAGCAAAACTCGAATTTGCCAAAGGTAAACCAAATGAAATACTAAACTACAAAAAAAAGTTACTTTATGTTCGGTTTCTTCTTTATGAACATAAAATTGTCCACATAGATCAAGCAAGTTAAAAATAAAAAGTATCTTTTACTCAATGTCCTTATTTTCATAAGAAAAATGTCCTTTTTCTCTAGGCAAATCATAACTTCCGAAAAAAAAATACTCTGTATCCAACCAGAATTAATTCAAAGTTAACAACCGTATGAGTGTTACACATAGTTTAAAATCTCAAGAGGCCTAAAGGAACTGCGTCAAAGACAATGGCAAGTTTTTTTTAATCACCGTAATTCCAAACCTTTTGAGAAATACTGTGCAAGTAAAAAAAGTTAATTACTGATTTTGAAATGTCCAGTACTATTGCAGAGTAAACCCTGACAATCCCTCAGTTTTTGATAAGAACACAAGACCCTTTAGTGACAAACCCCTCAACAACCATGTGTTAAATCTCTTTCCAACATTATCAGTTAAAGGATTAAAATTTAGTTCCACCCTACCCGTTTGATTTTTGCACATTTTAATACCCAAGTATGATACATTATCTTTGAGGGATGCCATATTCTACCAATTCTTCAGGTGTATCCTTCAGAGCAAAAGTTCACACGTTAATATTTATAGTAGGTCTTGATACAGGGAATGCAGCAAGGCAATTACAGCATTTTAAACTTCATTTAAATCATGTAAAAAGATGGTTGTATCATCTACCAGCATTTTAATTATTTTCCCAATATTTGAATACCTTTGAACCAATCTTTTTTTAAATGACGTGCCATAGCTGAGTAACAGAAATACAAAGGGAGCCGGGTCTCCTTGCTTGATTCCTCCACCCACACAAAATCTTGGGAGTTGTGCCATTTGGTAATTTAATTAAACTATTACAGCCATTATTAAAGGTTTGAATTGCACTTTTGAAATGACTTCCAAAACAAAAACAAAAATCAACAAAATCATAAACATGTGCTCTACAGTGTCAAATGCTTTGTAATAGTCTACAAACAATATAGCTATTCTCATTGATGAATTAATTATAATCTTTTAAATCCCAAATTAAAGTGCTAACCCTAACTTGTCTTGCTCTTTCTTCTTTATTTTATGCCCTCCATAAAAACATGGTCCACTGTCCACAGGTAATAAGTTACTTCAACTGTTTCTTGTATACTAAAGTGATTATGTCCCCTCTTTTCTCTCTCAAATTCCTTCTACCACTTGAAAGTTACATTTTCCTTTCTCGTTTAGTCTTATTTATTTATACATCTATTTTTCAGTCAAGTATCAAATCATATACTATACTGCATCATATATACGACACATACAGTATATACACATCATATTCATACTTAATGTACATAATTTACTACATCATATACATACTATACATCATATACTAGACCATATACAATGTACACCATACGACACATAAACCTATGGGCAATTTAGAGTCTTCAATTCATGGCTGCATGTCTGTGGACTGTGGAAGGAAACCCACGCAAACAACATGCAAACATGCAGAACTTGCAAACTCCACACAGAATGGTCTTCATTTTCACATCTACTTCTTTCTTCAGTGCCTTTTTAAGCTACCACCTCTACTGTCTCGCTGCCCTCCACAAATACATGGGCTGGAACCCATAAGAATCCTACTGTACTCCCGGTTTGATCCAGTCAACATCCATCAGTGCAGAGGCTGAACTTAACTGAGACTGTAAAACATCTGCCTGAGTGGAACATCTGAGTGGGTTCCCCAAGCAGATTGGAGGATGAAGGATGCCCGTGCTATTCCTGTAACTCCACTGATCTTGGACAATTCATTGTAGATTTCATATCTGCCACTTGGAGGCTTTTATCTAAAATGCCTTAACGTGTTCACACTGCGAGGACTTGGTTGATGGGTCACTCTACTCTGACTGATCAGTGCAAGAGACTCAAATCCGCTCCAGCTGATGTCCACAAAAAGTTCAATCCAGCTTTTCTTGTCCACCATGCTTGTTGACCCTCCCACAATGGCTGAGTGTCCCTGGCTGCTCAGCTTTATAGGTGTTGCTTGCAGTGTGAATGCATGGTTATAGTACCACGACTTCATACATTTTCAGCATGTTTTCCCAGTGGCAGTCAAATCCATAACCCTGCCAGAGTTAGTGTGTTGCTCCATCCGTTCAGCAACATACCCCTTTTACTTTCATGGGTGAGATGGATTATCTTCCACCTCACTTCAGCTGGACTGAAAGGTTGCCAAACCAGGCTGAAATACTGCCGTGTAGAACACACTCAACTCCAGAATGGAAGATGAAGAAGCAACACCTAATGGGTGACATCAAAGTTTGTCTTCATTTTCCACTGGGTAAAAGAGAAAATTGTCTCCTCTTCAGAAAGGTTCTTTCTGAACCAACAATAGAGCAGCTGCAGAGGTGCCTAGACAGTGGAACCATATCACCAGTTTCCATAGTGAATGATGTCTTTGTTAGAGCAGCAATAAGCGAACTGACACCAGAAATGCTGATGGCATGTGACACTGATCCACAAATACACTGTCTGAACAGTGAACTCGAACCACACACCCCCCCACCTGTGCTCGTTTTTAGAACCAACCCTGCACGGGAAGTTGTACAGCTATGCATCTCAGCTGCAAACAATGTATTATGATCTGTGGTTAGTGCAGAACTACTTTCCTGCAGTGCCAATATCACATACTCCTCTAGTAACAATGAAAAAGCTGTTGCACCCAGCACTTATTGCAGTTCCCAAACATAAAGACACAATTTCTGCAAATCCAAAGCTTGGTGACTGATATTAAGGCATATACCACTGGAAATAGAATGTAGACACTGATGTTTTAGATCCAGTGACATTGACACAAGTTTTTGATTACAGGCTGGCTTTTGTCTCTGCAGCATTTCTGTACTGTAGACAAGCTGTACTACAAAGTCTATGGAATATGTGGTAGTCTTCTTGCAAGGTGCCCAAACTTCAGCTTGAAGCAGCTTTAATTTCTGTACACTGCAAAGAGAATGTGCCAGCATCCAACTTGTATTAGAACTGGAGTCTAGAGCACATTTACCATGTAGTGTCAAAAAGACACTGTTTAGATGTAGATGTTTTGAAGACACACTGCTTTCAATCTGGGGACAGAATTATATATACTATAAATAGAAACATCTGGCAATTCTAAAGACATCAGACTGTAGCTCAACTAGTCTTCAGTCAGTGCACCTTAACAGTGCAAATGAAAATATGCAATGTTGTCTTACCTGTTGCTGTTCAAACACAAGCCTCTGGTATTCCCACTTCATTCAGTGTTTCCTTGCAAGTGGAATATTAATCTCAATAAATGAGTGACATCATTTAATGACATACATGAACCAACCTTTGTTACCCAGGTACAGTACATGTAAGTGATTGCACTGGGTGTCAATTAGACACAAAAATGATAGACATACCTGCTCGGGAACCGTTGGTCTTTCTCTTCCTAACAATACCAAAGAAAAATATTGTCTTATGTGATGATTTGGCAGAAAGTATTATAATCTATCAATAACATGATTAAGTTTTAATTTTAAAACCCTAAATGCTAATCTTACCTGTGTTTTCTTTTGTTTTCTTCTTTCTCAAATATATATATGTTATTACAGCTATTACAATCAACAGAGGAAGCAACAATGCAACAAGGCCGATTTTCTCCACGTCTGAACTTTGTTCTCCACATTCAGAATCAGTTGAATGAGTTCCTGGTCTGATCTGCTGAAGCCTCATAGATTCACACCTAGAATAATGGAGGGAAAACCGTTACTGGAACATGTATCAAGCCATGAATTTATTGCAATGGTAAGAAACCAAATGTGATCATGACTGCTCTTGAAGTTGTTCTTACTTTGTGTGTGGTTGACAGGATGTAAATGTTCCATCTGAATATGTTTCACCAGTGCAGTCAATGCACACAGTGTCTGTGGTTGCTGTTCCTGTACAAATATACATACAGAGATATATTGCCACCAGTTAAGTGTGTAAGTATATATATATGTTCCAAAGTTTCTTTAATAATTTCTCAAGTGATAAAGATAATAAGACCTCAGTAAATTTCATTAGACCTGTCTAATTTTCTGTCAGTAGATCTAAAAAGCCTTTGCCTCAAGGTTTTGATTGTTCAGACACTTGCAAGTCAATGCAGTCAAAACATTTCTCAGTAAAATCCCATGCTCCGTCTTCCAGAAAGTTCCCTGTTTCACAAATGTTCAACTGAATGGTCTTTCAGTTGCAAAGCATTGAACTAGCACAGCTATTGCTGACAATTTATTTTTTCAATTTGTCGATAACTAAGCCACTAGGGCAGGTACTCCACTGAAAAGACTGTGTGTCATAATAAAGTACAAAAGTGTCTTAAAGGAATAGTTCGATATTTTGAACCCTGGGCCCAAATAACATGTTTTCCGTCATGATCCCTATTAGTAGAAACCATAACTTTGCTAGCTACCTGCTCCGCCCATCCGGTAACACCGGGCTGCCTCCTCCCACTCTACTGCAATAGAAGCTAGGTTGTGTGACAGGCCTACTGTCACTCAACATAGTGTATGCTAAAGTGTTAGCATGGAGCCTATTATCACTCAACATAGTGTATGCTAAAGTGTTAGCATGGAGCCTATTATCACTCAACATAGTGTATGCTAAAGTGTTAGCATGGAGCACCGGAGCTAACGATCTACCAGGAGCGCGTGGATGATTTTGGTGTCTATGTACTCATCACTTAATGGCGAAGTTGACCAATGGGACAATCTCCCAAAAACTTGGTATATTCTTTTAAAACCTAACCTATCTCTATAATATTGAAGTCAGTATGAAAAGACCAACCTGTTTGGCTGATATATTGACCAGGTTTACAGCTCCTGTGTGTCTGTGCTGCAGCACAGCCGTCCTCTTTAGGGTCAATACAGTAGTGTCCGTCAAGTGGTTCACAAACCACATTCGATGTAGTTGTACACAGCCTCTTCACCTTCAAACCAACACCTGTCACCACATTGAGCTGAGGTTACATGTGCGGTACAAAGCTTCTCTGCTGCAGAATCTACTAGAATGTAGCAACAAAACTTCAAAAAGTCCATCATCAGGCCAACATTCAAAAGGCCATACTTAATCTTTATAAAACCTTTAGAAATTCTGAAATAATATCCTATTACATTTCTGTCCCATACCACAAAATGACATAATCTATCTGCAGGGGGGTTGATAGGGTTGTTGATCAATACTAATGACTCAGTGATTACTTGGCCAGGTGCTGAGATTTCTGGATTTCAAGTTCTGGATTTTTTTTTTTAAAAACCCTCTACCCACTGTAATTTCAAGACCCTGCCAAAAAAGTAATTTTTCATTTCATTGTGACTGAAAAGGGATGGGTAGGGTGGGGTGTGGAAGGTGGGGCCTGTGCCAGAGACATGTGTATGAGGAGATAAGCTCTGCAGATGTGGCTGCCATTGCAACTGCTTGCCAGTAGATCAAATTAAGAAAAAAAAACTTCTTATACTCATTGGCCTGGCAGTTTGAGTTAGCCCAGTTTTGAAGTACATTTTAGTCTAGGAAAAGGCTTAATCTCTGTCTGTGAAACCCACCTGTGGGCCTATCTGTTAGCATTTCTAATAAGCTTTTGAAATTCCACTTGAAATCTACCTGCATCACAGTTTGCACATAGAAAGCATTGTGCACGTCCATTAAGCTTATCGAGGAAGGTTCCCGTAGAACAGGGCAAGCAGGAGGTGCTTTTGAAGTCTGTGCAGTGTTTATGAACTCGGTTTCCTGTTGAATAGAAAATCAAAATGTCATTTCACTCTTAAAGAACTTTATCCACAAGGATTCTTGGATTTGATAATCAGCACAGGTTTTCATTACAGCCAAACACTCCAAAAGGTGATTTCACTCATCAGCACACCTTCAACCAGGGAAAAGAAACTTATCAGTGAAATTGTCTGCTGTGGTGTTTGGTTGGAACAAAAACCTGCAGACCCTGAGCTCTCAATGGCAGATGGTTGGAGACGCCTCTTACATAAAAATGTATACTTCACTATGTTTGAGCATTTCTACTTTTTAGCTATACAGGAGTTCATGAGGAAGCCAGCAGGTGGTGTAGTGAGCACAGACACTGTTCTTCAACTGGATGACCAGGGATGGAAAGTACCCACCCTGCTGAAGTGTCCTTGATCACACTACCGAATTGAACCAAAAGAGGGTAATCTAAAGATTCAATACTCTGCCACAGTGAAATATCTGTTTAATGTTCAGTTGGGTCTTACCTGGGGGACACATAGGGCAGCATTGCTCTTTTATTCTGTACTCTGCACGATGACATATGAGGGCATCGCCGATGAAGACATTCATCAGAAATATCTATGAAGTGACAAAAGCATAGTCAGACTAGGTTTTCTCTCAAAAAAGCCTGATTCAAGTTAACATACTAACTAACATACTAACAGACGTTGAGAGAGAGAGAGAGAGAGAGAGAGAGAGAGAGAGAGAGAGAGAGCGAGAGAGAGAGAGAACATGTGTGACATGTGTGTAACCCTTGTTACCAGCAAACATTAATTCCTTCACATAGTTTACTGATCCTCACTCTGCGATGGAGGCTCTGGGTACGGGAGCTGAACACACAGCAACCCAGTTCCTCTGTCCAGGCGCACACGCACGCACACACACACACACACACACACACACACACACACACACACCCCTAGACTGATATTCATCTTGCTGCGTTGGTAATATTGTCTGTGAACATTCATGCCAATAAAGCACACTGAATTGAATTGAGAGAGAGTGTGAGACAGAGAGGGGGTGGGGGGTGGGGTGGAGAGGAGAGGAAGGGCGATGTGATTGCAGCAATTCTTGCCAAGATAAGCCTGCTGTGTTTTTCCATAACAAATGTTGTTACCATTAATAGTGAAATTCTTCTCACTGTCATTTCTTATGGGATGTTAAACAGTTTTCATGAAATCCAGACACCATCTCAGTGAGATCTGAGATTAGGAGAGACTTGAAATCCAAATCAAAAGGAGGATATCTGGAGAAAAACAAAAACAGAAAACACTTTGCAGTTCCACTGTGAGTAGCTTGCATCTGTCTTTCACTTTCACATAGCAACTTACAGTTTTTTCTGATTGCTTAGGCACTATCTTTGAAACTATAGGCTATGCTCTACACACTAGCCACAAAACCTTACACCAAACCAGCAAAAGATTATACATCTCTTGCAAAAGCAAACAATTCTTGCAAAACTCTTCAAACTCTTTTAAAAATTGTGTTTTTGCATCAATACAGTTCACACAAACCATCATTTGAATAAACACACGAAGCACCAACTACGCACTGATAGTATAAATGAAAAACACTTGTGGGTTTTGCTTTTTCTGTGTGCAGGGCAGAGCCGTTTGCAATAAAGTTTAGTCATACATGTAGTAAACACACATACACACAGGTATCCAAATGTGTAAAGTATGGATGTGTATTCCAAACATAACACACTATCAATACAAATAAGGGGAAAAAGTATTTTTTTTTTTCTCAAAATGTTCTACAGTAACACTCCTCAAACAACAAAAGCGCAGTAGAAGAAAACAAAAACATTTGTGCTCGAAACAGAACAGAGCAGAAAAAAATAGGCTATCTGGCCATAAGTTTACAGTGTTGCTAGAAGTGTGTAAATTGAAAACTGAGTGTAAAGCAGAGAACGTGCATTCAGTTTGACACACTTTGTAAATGCATTGGCTACAAGTGTTAATGGTTTTTTAGAGATAGTGCTTCAAGAATCACTGTTAGCATTCAGAAAAAACTGTAATACACCCTTACAAACCGAAGTATAATATATTGTAATATACTGTATTTTAGAGGGATGCAGTCACAATATAACAACAACACTATAAATCAAAATAGGAATATCACCCTGATACCACAGAAGATAAAAAAACAACATAATACCAATAAATAGGATAAGGTCACAGTAAACTCACTATTGAGGACCACAGACACACTATCATTCCTTATTCCTACATGTTCAGTTAAACTGAGTTGTAAGTACAACCACTTGGCCAAAGCCAACCCTACAATCTGTCCCTGAAGGTTAACACACAAATAGTTAAAAAAAAAAAAAAAAATTATTGAAGTGCTGCTTGGTGAATTATATCAAACTCTCAGCTTCGAGCAATATTGAGCAGAGTTTCTGAATCCTGTCCTCAAGCACCCCCTGTCCTGGAAGTTACCTATCTCCAACTCCATATACAACTCTACTCTTGCACACCTGATTCAATTAAGGTGTCATGAGAACGTGTGGCCCTTAATTGAATCAGGTGTGCAAGAGTAGAGTTGGATTTTGTTATAGAACTTGAATGGATAGAACGGTCTTTCCACTGTTTGCCATGGTAATTGGGCTAGCACAGCATAAACTGACTATTATGGAATTTTAAGGGTTGGTTGTTAACACAAGTCTATGCATTAAAGCTGTGTTAGCAAATTGTCAAAACTCAACTGAAAGCTAATGTTAGAGATGAGATTAACATAGCATTATCAAATAATGTCCATTAAAAAATTGGCTTTGAATCTTTTATTTTCAAGAATTTTCCAGTAATGTTACTTGTAATGTCCAGTAATGTCACATTTAATTCAGGTTTGTACTTTGGTTTTTACAAAATGACATGCAAGAACATTTTAGTGTGTTCTAGGTCAGGAAAAACTATTGAAAAAATAATCAGAAAACGGTTTTAATAAAAAATGTATAAAGTGACAACATTGTTTTCGATCTCTTCTGACATAGAAACAGTTTGTTTTCCAGATTTGTGAAACTTGTTATCTATTTGTGAAAACAGAGTAAAGGCTGAAATTCACAAATCTGGTAAAGGGTTTAAAACAATCTAAAGATTTAAAATCTAAACCTGTGATCTAAACCTTGTCTTTTGTGGTGTGTATAGAGAAAAAACAGTGAAATCCGCCTTTACTCTGTTTACACAAATAGACAAAACGTTTCACGAATCTGAAAAAGGGTTTAAAGACAGTCTTTAGGCTCTCACTAACAATTTAGCCCAGGTTGGACCAGTCTAGGTACAGGAGGTACCGCGGTCATGTATTCTCATCTTACCCCGCTCTCTCCTATGCAATATTCATTCCCGGACACTCCAATGTAGAAAGCTACTAAAGAAAAACGTTTTATTTCAATCCACAAGACCGTAGGCCTACTTATTGTTAAAGGAGTAAATTGTGAATAACGGAAGTTAGAACCATGAGACAACTTTAAGCTCCAGTGGAAAAACATAGGCAATCCACAAAAAAAAACAAAAAACCTTTCCATAGGCCTATTGTTCGCGTCCTCTGACTCAAACAATATGACACGCACATTTTCCTACCTCAGTGGCGACGAGAGCTTCTTCAGTTTCTCCATAACACAAATCACCAGACGGCAAATTCCAACCATGTAAGGTCAGGTGTTCTGCGGCGATAAAGCCTTCACTCGTTGCACCCGAGCATGTTCAACGGCACGATATGCTGGCTTTACCGTCTTCGAACATGAACCGCATCAACAGTAAGTACAGCATCAACCTGGTGACTTTGACATGACGACGAGCTACGAGTTACGAGTTACTTTCACTTTTGTCTTGACGCAGAGGCGTAGAGACTATCTTATGTTCTGCCCACAATCCACTTTATTACCTTACCCTGAGGCTACTTTATAACACTCTTACTCAGCTCTCAGAGTGTGAAACAAGTTCAAAATCATTCTGTTTTTCAATGTAAATTCTAATAGTACATTTGAAAAAGTGTTAAGTTACATAAAAGCAAATCAAATTTGCTTGTTGTAAACAATATATCTTACATCATACATTTTGCTACTTGTTCTCTCTTAATGGAGGATATTCCACTTGAGAAAACGTAAGTAGGAGGATTTAGGTCTCTAAAAATAGACAATATGAATAATTCTATTATTCTTCCACCACTATGCAAGTGAAAGTTTAAACCTCTGCTATTGTCCCACTCAAAACCATGAACACTGAACATGAAGTTATACAGTTACAATACCAATTTCATTACATCAGTCATTACTGAGTACCAGATATAAATAATATACACCCTCCCTCTGGATTTAGATAGAATAGAGATACAACTCACTCTTTTCTCAATGTGCTCATGGGCCTCAGACGAAGCTAGAAGATGAACTAGTTCCAGTTGTCAGATTAAAATAGCTGATGAACAAGGAAGGAAAAAGAAATAACCCAGTGGAAATCAACAACCATGACTTTGTGTAACTGGTAACTAGACACCTAAGCATTCTTTACCTTTTCCCCTTAGGACTGCATTTCCCACAAGGCTACAGAGTTTACATTGCATTCAAATTACAAGAGCAGACACCAGTCATGCCAATACAGTTACAGTGAGCTGTTATCACTTACACTTGGATTTGACACCTTGTGACAAAGTGGCTATGACCGCATCATTTGTCACTGTTTCACATTATTTCTTTCCCCGTAACTTAAGCCCATTACATCTCTACATAATGATATCATGTATGGAGTCGACCGGTAATTTCACGGTGTAATGCAAACCCATAACTATCCCGGGTCTGTTTGTGTTTAGCATTATAATTTGTTGACATTTCTACATTCCATATTTTCAGTTTAACACAACAGTCACAGCTATTTTGTTTACCTTTATTGTTGATTTAGTTACAGAAAGTTCAGAATTGTTTAGAAGGCTATATTTAAACAGTTGTTCTGACGCAGCTGCAAAGGAAGGTCAGGCAGTGCAGATGCCAGTGCACGTGTTGTTATTTTGATTTTATTTTAATTTATTTTAATGCACTGTAAATAAATGTCCACCTGTGGGACCTTCGAATCGCCTTCTGAGTCCGCCGCCTACAGTACTTCACTTAAGGCCCTCAGGCTACGGCTATCTCACACACCTCAACAATGTGATGACATACACAAGGAATTCTGAAAGCAGGCCAACAACCTCACTATGGCTGTACTGAAAATTGAAGACCTAGATATGGTTATCATATTGTGAATGTAGCCATGTTTTATATGCTGTGTTCAGAGGACTCACCTCAAACTGAAACATTAGAATGTAAATTGATAACCTGCAGTTCCTTTACAAGACAGTTTCAAAATGCCTTAATGTGTCACTGAGTTAATTCAGTGAAAATTCCAAATTACAATAAATTATTTGTGTACTTACTGTAAATGTATTGCATTTACCACCCATGATTCATAACAATACACATCCTTTATTTGATTTTAAGGGGGAAAAACATCATTCAACACATTATTTCTTTAAGTTAGCAGGTATTTATAACTCCCTCCACTTATTTAAGACATTTAGCATTTTAACAGGCTTTTAACAATGGCAGGAGGGGGCACAATGCACAAGTAAAAGTAACTTTCATGAATTGTTGCATTTTTTACTGACAGACTTAGACCATGTTGTGTACACCATTACTGATGAATACAAATCCAACAAAACAATACCACAATGATTTATGATGAAGAATTCATTTTATGGGACCAGTATGAGCTACTGTACATGTGCACTGTGCAAAGATTAACCATCTCTTCTAATCATCTAGTAAATTAAAAGACAGTGCTTAAATCCAAAACTGAATCAATGTACTCTTACACATTACAGCACAATCGATAAAGTCATGCACACAACAAGACCACAAACACACATAAAAGTTTGACTTATGTAAATGACTTTTTTATGTTGTAGCAAGATGTGTCACTTCTTCTGGGTGGGGGATGGGACGCTCTTCTGTTGCAGACACTCTTTGTGGTTTAGGTTGGTAAGACAGGTGTGTGTTTACACCAAAATCTTGCCTAGTGCCGCTTTAAAGCTAATGACATATTGAACTCTGTTTTTAGAGCAACAGGTTGAACCAGGAAGCTGTTCAGGAAGGTACAGTCTGAAATCTGATACGAGCAGACTTGGCTCATGACAAAGGGACTTTTCCCCAAGCTCTTGCTTTTGCTTTCAGTTCTACTCAGCTGCCTTGATGCAGGCTCATGTCAATAGAAATCTATGTTAAAACTACAGAGTACAAACTTTTCCACCCTGCCAAGAATAAAATTCTGGGGGAAACACTGAATAATTTGAATTTTTTGGCATGAAAAACGATGAAGATATTGAATATTGGCACAACATATCAGCAGCTTCACAAATATCAGTGTAACCCATATGAAACATAGGGCTACTAAAACTATATGTCATTTAGAGGTGTAGTTGCATGTTGTTCCCTAGGGGGGGCAATACACTCTGTGCATCTAAAACTGTCATTTAGAGGTGTAGTTGCATGTTGTTCCCTAGGGGGGGCAATACACTCTGTGCATCTAAAACTATGTCATTTAGAGGTGTAGTTGCATGTTGTTCCCTAGGGGGGGCAATACACTCTGTGCATCTAAAACTATGTCATTTAGAGGTGTAGTTGCATGTTGTTCCCTAGGGGGAGCAATACACTCTGTGCATCTAAAACTATGTCATTTAGAGGTGTAGTTGCATGTTGTTCCCTAGGGGGAGCAATACACTCTGTGCATCTAAAGTGGTAGAGAGCGCTCCGTGCGGTCTTCACGTCACTTTCTCGTGTCCAGGGGATAGTTTCTGGTGCGCACCAGATAGTTTTCCGTGCGCACCAGAAACTGAAAGATTTTTTTTTTTTTTGCCCATGTGCCCTTAGGGGCTCCGTACGGTCCAATAACCTGGAGCACTTTTTTATTTTGAGATTTGTTTGAGTGAGAGTGAGAGAAGGTCCTGTAACCTGGTGCAGTTTTGGAGAAAATGAAAGTTCAGCTCTTGATTTTAACAGAAAGAATATCCTACATTATTGTGCAATGCATGAAATGCACTTGACTAGCATTTATTTGTTTATAAAAAAAATCTGTGAGTGTAAAACATCTGATTATCTTAATTTTCCGAGGAGTATCCCCCCCCCCACCGAAGTATGGTTCCCCCAGTAAAACATGGCCATTTCCACCACTGCTTTTAGACAATATCTAACTGCTGAAGCACGATTCCACAAAAACAAAAGAATGAAAGGATGGAGGACTGATAAAGATCCCTGAAGTTTATGTGGTAACCGAAGAAGCATCTTGACAGACGACAATGAATTGAAACCCTGCACAGGTCACTTTTACACCATACACAGCACTTTGCTTTTATCAAGGTATTTTTATTCTGCTTTTATACACTTTTTAACTTGTACTCAGGGACTCGCATTCTATGTTGTCTTGTATTTTCTTTTTTTTGCACTTTGGTCCTGAGAGGAACAACATTTTGTTCTGCTGTATGTGCTGCATATATGGCAGAATAACAATAAACATGAACTTGAAAACCCCAAGATTCATTGTGAGTTTTAAGACAGCGTCAACTCTGTCAACTTCGGCTGTTTGTTTTTTTTAAAAGCATTTTTATTATTATTACACAAACATCATATACATACATGTATATCAAGCTAAAACAATACAAAAAGTAATAAAAATAATAAAACAATTACAAAGATCAGGGAGAGCAAAACTCGAATTTACCAAAGGTAAACAAATACTAAAAGCTTTGCATTTAAAGTGTCACTTTATGGACACTTTTCTATTTTGAGTTACTTTATGTTCGGTTTCTTCTTTATGAACATAAAATTGTCCACATAGATCAAACAAGTTCAAAATAAAAAGTATCTTTTACTTAATGTCCTTATTTTCATTAAAAAAAAAAATCCTTTTTCTCTAGGCAAATCATAAATTACACAAAAAATACTCAGTATCCAACCACACATAGTTTAAAATCTCAAGAGACCTAAGGGAACTGCGTCAAAGACAATGGCAATATGTTTTTTTTAATCACCGTAGTTCCAAACCTTTTGAGAAATTCTGTGCATCTAAATGGCCGTTTTCATGAAGTAATTAAATCACCACCAGAAAACTATTGTAACCCAACTGTACTGAGTCTTATTTCTAAATCTAATGTCTATTATTCCAAATGTAATGCCTATGGGGAGAAAAGTTGTGCTAACAAATAATTAACCAGGATAGAAGTGCTTGTTATCTTGTCTGTTTTACATTAAAATTACATTTAATTACATTTATTTATTTTTGGATCCATTTTACCTTGAATATTGTATTGGATGTTCCAAAATCAAGCATATTCAGACTGCCATGATTGTATGAGTTACATTAGATATCCCTTTTAAGTAACAGGGTTTATTTTTCCAAACAAAATTTAAAAGTTAATTACTGATTTTGAAATGTCCAGTACTATTGCAGAGTAAACCCTGACAATCCCTCAGTTTTTGATAAGAACACAAGACCCTTTAGTGACAAACCCCTCAACAACCATGTGTTAAATCTCTTTCCAACATTATCAATTAAAGGATTAAAATTTAGTTCCACCCTACCCGTTTGATTTTTGCATATTTTAATACCCAAGTATGATACTTTATCTTTGAGGGATGCCATATTCTACAAATTCTTCAGGTGTATCCTTCAGAGCAAAATTTCACGTGTTAATATTTATAGTAGGTCCTGATACAGGGAATGCAGCAAGGCAATTACAGCATTTTAAACTTCATTTAAATCATGTAAAAAGATGGTTGTATCATCTGCCAACATTTTAATTATTTTCCCAATATTTGAATACCTTTGAACCAATCTTTTTTTAAATGACGTGCCATAGCTGAGTAACAGAAATACAAAGGGAGCCGGGTCTCCTTGCTTGATTCCTCCACCCACACAGAATCTTGGGAGTTGTGCCATTTGGTAATTTAATTGAACTATTACAGCCATTATTAAAGGTTTGAATTGCACTTTTGAAATGACTTCCAAAACAAAAAAAATCTACAAAATCTAGAAGTTACTTCAACTGTTTCTTGTATACTAAAGTAATTATGTCCCCTCTTTTCTCTCTCAAATTCCTTCTACCACTTAAAAGTTACGTTTTCCTTTCTTGTTTAGTCTTATTTATTTATATAGCTCTTTATCACGGTCAAGTATCAAAATCATATACTATACTGCATCATATATACTACATATACACATCATATACATACTAAATGTACATCATTTACAACATCATATACATACTATACATCATATACTAGACCATATACAATATACACCATATGACACACAAACCTATGGGCAATTCAGAGTCTTCAATTCACCTGACCTGTGTGTCTGTGGACTGTGGAAGGAAACCCACGCAAACACGGGGAGAACATACATTCCAAAATGGCTTTGCAGAAGGAGTTGCAGGGTTATGACACAATATCCTGAGGTAACTGTTGGTACTGTTGGCACACAGTCTTTAATATTCCAAATTAAATGCCTATGGGGAGAAAAGTTGTGCTCATAAATA
This sequence comes from Centroberyx affinis, assembly GCF_046629955.1. Lineage (NCBI taxonomy): Eukaryota > Metazoa > Chordata > Actinopteri > Beryciformes > Berycidae > Centroberyx > Centroberyx affinis. Next base: position 208,042 of record NW_027278880.1, read on the forward strand.
ATTAACCGGGATAAAAGTGCTTGTATATGAATACTTGACTGGGATCTGACTTACAACAAAATTACATATAAAAATTCTATGCCACCAAGTCTTTCAAAAAGACATTTTGAATAATACACCATAATTTGTTATTTGGCTGGATGTAATCTTTGATCCATTTTACCATAGGTGTCATTTACACTGGGGACGCTGGGGACATGTCCCCACCACTTTTTGAAATGGCTGATTTTGTCCCCATCACTTTTTAAAAGCATCATTTGTTAAAAATGTTCTGAAAAATAGCTTGCACCAAGAAATCTTAACTAACAAATGAGAACGCTTTGAGAATTATTATTATTATTACAATTATTTGCACAATAAACCTTAAACCTGCATTCTTTCTAATGGCCAGCAGGGGGCGACTCCACTGGCTGCAAAAAGAAGTCCGATTGTATAGAAGTCTATGGGAAAATGACCCTACTTGATTTATTACCTCAGTAAACACTCCTAATGAGTTTATGGTCTCAATCGCTAGTTTCAAGTCTTCTTCAATACAGCATGATGTTCATTTTGTAAGTTATGGTCCCATTTAGAGTAAAATAGACGATAAAGCAGACTGTGCTTTGGGGCGTGATTGACAGGTCACCTGTCCAGTGATCGCCGATCACGGACCAATAGCAGGCGGCGCTGCGGCTCTGTGGGAAACCCCTCTCGCGCTAGCTGCTCCAAAAACTGTCAACATGGCGTCGCTCGTAATCCCCAAATTTTAGCTTCAAAACGGGACTCCACAAACCAATGGGTGACGTCACGGTGACTACGTCCATATATGTTTTTACAGTCTGTGTGTGTAGCTAGCTACTGTACTTTTCTATGATTGATTATCCTGTGGCGACCCCTAGTGGAGGAGACTGACAGGGGTGGTATTTGAGTTTAATTGTGTGAAATGTATGAATTCATTGTGTGGAATTTTAAAATAATTAATAAAAAATCAAATCAATGATTTGAGTTTGTTTTAAAATGAATATGGATAAATAAATAGAAATAATCTAATCCCTGCTCCAGTTTAATTCATGTTCTCACATATCGATATTTAAACCTTATGCTTAAGTCATGATTGGTTGAACTTGACTCATGAACTCTTGTGAACTCTGTTTCTCTAAAAAAAAAAAGTATGTAGCATCGAAACAACAAGGTATAACTTACCATCTAAAGATAAGGCTGATTTACTTTTATTTTTATTTTATTTAACGTTGTAAATGTTATTCTTTAGTTGTTTCTACTTTGTCATATTTTAGGGCAGTGATATTGGATATTGTTATCGCTGGGCTGACTGACATGCACAGGTGCTTTCTACAGTAGATGTGATATTGGCATTGTTCGATTGACATGGAGTTGCAGCTGTGGATGTGATGCATATGGATGACTGTACTTGTGTGGTCGACGTTGTTGTGCCTTTTATGCTGAGTATTTTCCTATTGTCGACTCTGTGTAGCCTAGGCCTTTTGATGCGCCGTTATACAATTTTTTTCTCGCTGTAATTATCTACTCTGACCTCATACCATATCCCCCCATTACATTGCCTAAAATCGCATATGTTGAAGACCTTTAAAACATTTTTTTTCATCTGAGCCCTTATGTCCCCACCATTTTTTAACACAAAGTGACGCCCTTGCATTTTACCTTGAATATTGTATGGGATGTTCCAATAATCAAGCATATTCAGACCTCCATGACAGTATGCCTTCAACCTTTTACAGTTCGTAATTATGAACATGTCTTTACACTTCAGACACTACACCCTGAGGTGCAGGCCTGTGGAGGATATGAAATTGAGCACTGCTTTGTTTTTTATGTATTTTTCTGTACAGCCATGTAAACTTTTCATTGTAACTGGGTGTACACCAGCCTCAGACAGTTCACTGACTAATCTTGCTCTTTCTTCTCTATATTTTCCACTGTCTCTTCTTTTCCACATACTCCGCATAGGTCGTCCTTATGTGAACCAGGTCCCATGCAAGTCCACAATGTCCAAGTCTTAATCTTGTCATATCTTCTTCAGATCTCTCCTCTCATTTCCCAAGTAATGTAGCAAGGTGCCCAAACTTCAGCTTGAAGCAGCTTTAATTTCTGTACACTGCAAGGAGAATGTGCCATATATGTTCAGATGTAGATGTTTTGAAGATGACACTGCTTTCAATCTGGGGACAGAATTATATTTACTTTAAACAGACATCAACACCTGACAGTTCTAAACACATCAGTGTAGCTCAATTAGACAGTTCTCAGTCAGTCCTCATTTACAGTGCAAAGGAAATGTGTAATGTTGTCTTACCTGTTGCTGTTCAATCACAAGTCTCTGGTGTTCCCACTCCATTCAGTGTTTCCTTGCAAGTGGAATATGAATCTCAATAAATAAGTGAAATAATTTAATGACTTACATGAACCAACCTTTGTCACCCAGGTACAGTACATGTAAGTGATTGTACTGGGTGTCAGTTACACACAAAAATGATAAACATACCTGTTCAAGAACCATTGGTATTGTTCTTCCTATAAAACAACATCAATGAAAAATATTATCTTATGTGATGATTTGGCAGAAAGCACTACCATCTGTCTACAACATGATGTTTTTGTTTTCAAGGCCTAAATTCTAATCTTACCTGTGCGTTGTTTTCCTCTCTTCTTTATCAGACAAATTAATGCATCTGTTCCAATCAACAGAAGAAGCACCACAACACTGATGGTTATGATTATTGTCTTGTCTGAACTTTGTTCTCTACATTCAGAATCAGTTGAATGAGTTCCTGGTCTTATCTGCTGAAGCCTCATAGATTCACACCTAGAATAATGGAGGGAAAACCGTTACTGGAACATGTATCGATGCCATGAATTTACTGCAGTGGTAAGAAACCAAATGTGATCATGACTGCTCTTGAAGTTGTTCTTACTTTGTGTGTGGTTGGCAGGATGTAAATGTTCCATCTGAATATGTTTCACCAGTGCAGTCAATGCACACAGTGTCTGTGGTTGCTGTTCCTGTACAAATATACATACAGAGATATATTGACACCAGTTAAGTGCAAATAATATGAATATTCCAACGTTTTGTCGAAATTAAGTTGTATGCTCAAGTGTTAGCATGGAGCACCAGAGCCAACAATCTACCAGAGGCACATGGATGATTTTGGTGTCTATGTTCTCATCACTTAATGGCGAAGTTGACCAATGGGACAATCTCCCAAACTCTTGGTGTATTCTTTTAAAACCTAACCTATCTCTATAATATTTAAGTCAGTATGAAAAGACCAACCTGTTTGGCTGATATATTGACCAGGTTTACAGCTCCTGTGTGTCTGTGCTGCAGCACAGCCGTCCTCTTTAGGGTCAATACAGTAGTGTCCCTCAAGTGGTTCACAAACTGCATCCGATGTAGTTGTACACAGCCTCTTCACCTTCAAACCAACACCTGTCACCACATTGGGTTAAAGGTTAAATATGGGAATACATAGCTTCTCTGCTACAACATCTCCTAGAATGTAAAAACATGCAAAACTTTTTTTTTTCCAACAGGCCATCCTGAAATGTGAAATAACATCCTATTTTATTTCTGTCCCACAGCATAACATGACCATAATATATCTGCAGTGGGTTGATAGGGTTGTTGATCAATACCAAAGACTCAATGATTACTTGGCCAGGTGCTGAGATTTCTGGCTTTCAAAACAAACTATTTTGGGGGGAAAAAATCCACCCATTGGAATTTCAAGACATTCCCAGACTCTACTAAGCTTTAGAAAATCCATTTGCAGTGTACCTGCATCACAGTTTGCACATGGAAAGCATTCTGTACGTTCACTAGGCTTATCCAGGAAGGTTCCCTCAGTGCAGGGCAGGCAGGAGGTCCTGTTTCTGTCAGTGCAATCTTTATAAACTCGGTTTCCTGTTGAATAGAAAATCCAAATTTAATTTCACCTGATATGGTTTATCAACTTTTCTAGAACTAATCTTAAATCAGGGTCTCCCAGTCATGTGCCATGGAGGGCTGAGAGGATTCAGAGCTCTTCCTCAATATGCGTTCTTATGTCCTCCATGATGTCTTTTAGACAATATCTAACTGCTGAAGCACGATTCGGATGGAGGATGGAGGACTGATACAGATCCCTGAAGTTTATGTGGCAACCGAAGAAGCATCTTGACCGACGACAATGAACTGAAAACCCTGCACAGGTCACTTTTACACCATACACAGCACTTTGCTTTTATCACGGCATTTTTATTCTGCTTTTATACACTTTTTAACTTGTACTCAGGGACTCGCATTCTATGTTGTCTTTTTTTTTGCACTTTGGTCTTGAGAGGAACGACATTTCGTTCTGCTGTATGTGCTGCATATATGGCGGAATAACAATAAACATGAACTTGAACTCACCAAGATTCATTGTGAGAACGAAGCATCACGTCCGAGCAGCGCTGTAGTCAGGGTTCGAGTTATAATCTCAGCTTTGTGGGGGTCTCTAAAATAACTAACGTTAGGGGCGGAGATAAATAAATAAATAAACTAGAAGGGCACATCAAAGATTCAGAGAGAGAGAGACTTCACTGCTCATTACATGGTCCAAGACTTTCACACACACACACAGCAGCCCACTTTTTTTTATCATGTCGCATGTGGCGCACGCTTGGTGGTGAAGTGCAGCCATACTGTCATTCACGAGAGAATATGGTGCGTAGTTCTTTTGGAAACATGTTTCTTTTAGCCTATTTATCACGTAAATAATACTCATTACATTGAAAAATGCATTATTTGTGATTAAAATAATGGTTGTTGGTAACGTATTAGTGACCCTCACAGATGTATGATTTTATGAGAGCTCAGACCCCTCCCACTGAGCAAAAGACGTGATTTCAACGTCTTGTCTATGCTTTAGCTCTCATATAGCCCAGGATCATTACGGCTATGTATAGACCTATTTTAGACCAAGCAGTAAATACATTATTACAATGAATAAACACCAGAGAAGTCCTGTAGACTAGCCTACAAGATAATTATCTGAGCACAAGAAGTAATTTCAACATTGCGTCTCTGCGTAGCTCTCATATAGTCCAGGATAATATTGTCTATGTATAGACATCTAATAAACTTTCACTTTTCAACCCCATTTAAACTTAATTTAGCCTAGACGGCTATGGCCATTTAGACGTGTTTTAAACGTCTAATCCACGTAAAATTGCTCAGTGGGCTCCTTATGGGAGCTCAGCTCCCACTGGCTCCCACATAACTCGAACCCTGGCTGCAGTCTACAGTAGAGCCGGTTAACAGCTGGGAAAATTAACAGCTGTGTGTCTTAATTGATCAAACAGGCAACATGAAGCACACAGCCCATCTCAATCTGTAAGGAAGCTTCTCTTCTCTACTTTCAGGAGAAGATCGTTCTCTCCAAGACAACTTGGGAAGAACTTTCTCCACAAGGACACAAGTATCGACTTGGCATTCTTGGAGTTGATAATCAGCACAGGTTCTCTTTAAAACCAAACACTCCAACAGGGGATTTCACTCATTAGCACACATTACATTACATTATGTCATTTAGCAGACGCTTTTGTCCAAAGCGACTTACAATAAGTACAATAAGCACAGAAAAAGAATCAGTGAAATTACCTGCTGTAGTGTTTGGTTGGAAGAAAAACCTGCAGACTCTCAGCTCTAAATGGCACATGGTTGAAGACACTTCTTAAATAAAAATGTATATTTCACTATGGTAGAACATTTCCACTTTTTAGCTCTACAGGAGTTCATGAACAAGCCAGCAGGTGGTGTAGAGAGTATAGAGACCGTTTCAACTGAAGGACCTGGGTTAGCAAGTATCCGCCCTGCTCAAATGTTTTTTGTGCTCCTGTACTCCCATCAGTAATGGGTAATCTAAAGATTCAATACTCTACCACAGTGAAATATTCCTTTAATGTTCAGTTGGATCTTACCTGGGGGACACATAGGGCAGCATTTCTGTCCTCTTCTGTACTCTGCATGAGGACAAGTGAGGGCATCTCCGGTGATGACATTCATCAGAAATATCTATGAATAGTAAAAAAATGATAGTCAGACTAGGTTTTCTCTCAAAACAGCCTGGTTCAAGTTAACATACTAACCAAGTTCACAACTAGAAATTGCTGAAATTTTCTTTCAGTGAGTGAGTGAGAGAGAGACAGAGAGAGAGAGAGAGAAAGGGAGGAGTTGACAGGAAGGGTCATGCACCTGCTGTGTTTTTCTAAGCCTACTATTTTTCTACAACAAATGTTCTTACCAATAATGGTGCAATTGTCAAAGGTTTTCTTCTGAAAGGCATTTCTTATGGGACATTAAACAGTTTTCATGAAATCCAGACACCATCTCAGTGAGATTTGAGATGGGGCGAGATTGAAAATCCAAATCAAAAGGAGGATATCTGGAGAAAAAAACAAAACAGAAAACATGTCCACATAGCAATTCCACTGTCTTTCAGTTCCACATAGCAACTTAATACACCATTACAAAAAGAACTGCAGTAATCAAATAATACATTTTAGAGGGATACAATCAAAATATCGCAGTGATACCATCACTGATACCATAAGAGATAAAAAAAACCAAAAAAACCCCAACATAAAATAGGATAAGGTCACTGTAAACTCACTATTGAGGACCAGAGATACACTATCATTCCTTATAGGAATATTACAGTAATTGGTCAGTAAGGGAAGGAATAAGTTGTGTAAAATATAACAGTATAAACAGTTACACGTTCAGTTAAATTGAAATATAAGTACAACCACTATGCCTAAGCCAAACCCTATGATCTAACCCTGAAGATTAAGGAAATAAATTAGATTAGGGCTACGCAAACGTTTTCATGTAAAAGACCAAGTAGTCCTGCACACTGTCTTCACTTCACTCAAGAATTTTATTAAATTACGTTTTGCTCAAGTGGCCCTTGTCAGGTATCTGAATAAACAATACACTGGGGTTTGTATATATAGGGGAACAGGAAATAAGATGGTCCAATCACAGGGCCAAGGTAATCAGGTAACCTCATGAAAAACATCAGTACCTAGTGATGCAAAGTCCATCCAGGTGACAAGGTATGGCAATCAAAAAGTTAATCAACAATCAAACGGTTAACAACATCCATAAATCTATAGCCTACATTGCATCCAATATCAAAACTCAAAAAATATATAAATAAATAAATAGGAGTATTGACCACAAATCTGTAGGTTAAGTACTGCTAGTCTCAAATTATTTGCAAAAATCATTTCACAAGCTCAGAATCTTTTATACAAGCTCAAAATCGACCCTTTATTGAGGGAACAATGAGTCTTGTTTTCTTATGTTGTTTTTTGCCCACCACTCTTATGTGCTGCTGTGTTATACTTTACATATTGTTACTGCCTGGTATTGTTGTATGATGATGTGTGGAAGGTGTATTGTTGGTTCTCCTTGTCATGCACAGTTACTGTCTGCCAGTGGTGCAGTCTACGTGATACGCAGGTATACGCTATACCCACTAAGAAAGCTCAAGGATTTTCGTATACCCACTTAAAAATGTGCAAGGATATGTAACAATATAGTTTTGTGACAGAACTTTCACTTCAGTGATTTTGTTTTGCAAATACTGGGTACAGTATAACTGCAATAAAATAAGTTTTGCAGGGGAAAGCATCTCCTCCATTCACACTTCCATTCATAAAATTCACCCTGTGCGCTCTGTCTGTGTTTCTGTCGCTTCTCACCATCCACGCTCCGTAGGGTATGTTCGAGTTAGTAGTCAGAGCGGGCCGGTTATTTTACGTGAGCCAGCTTTGAAGCCCGGCTTTGGGTGCATCGAGGTACACAAATCGAACTCACCTGTCGCTGCTTGCTATGTGTGTCTGTTGGGTAGGGGGCTCTGCCAATCTGTCATTGTGTAGTTTGTAGTCGGTCCTAGTCTAGGTCAGAGAAGGCAAGTTAGGCTACAAAAAAACAGGCGGCCAGATGGACACTGGAGTGTTAGCTTGGACTGACACTTGGTTGATGCTTCATGGTTAGATGCCTACAAGATACAGCAGGTTTTTTTCAGCTCAACATCTTCAATATAATATTGGATCACTGTAAACAAAATGTTACTATTTCTCTCCAGTCAGCTGGTTAGTCAGTTAGTTACTGAAACATCACATGAATCATCTATATTATTTTCAACTTAAGACATTGTTTCCATTAAACGTGAGAAAATGTTTAAAAATGTAATTTTTAATTTGTGCCTCTGTATATTTTACTATGTTGGTAGACTCCTCCAGCCATTCAGAATGGATTAGGCTTTTCATGGTGATCTTTGATGTGGCATTGAAAATATCAGCTTCCTAACAAATTGTCATGTCAAATTACACCAGAGGAAGTCACAGAACCACAGTAGGGGGATGCCCGCCCCCGGACCCCCCTACTATGGTTCTGTGACTTCCTCTGGGCTGAGCCCCGGATGTTCTGAAATCCTAACAACACCCCTGAGAATCACTATTCTATAGTATTGTAGCATACTAAAGGAGATATGCATTAGTGATGGGTTGTCCCTCATCACAGTATACCCATTACAATGAACTAGACGACACCACTGCTGTCTGCTATTTTTGAGTGATGATGTGTGTAAAGTGTATTGTTGGTTCTCCTTGTGATGTAGTTTTGGGGAAAAGAATTCCCCCCCGGGGACAATAAACTAACTAATAACTAATTGAGCCCATATGAACAAACCAGCGCAAATATCTGACACGCATTTTCCCCACATAATAGGCTACACGACCTGAGAGAGAGAGAGAGAGAGAGAGAGAGAGCTGCTTCTCGTTGGATTCCTCCATGACACAAATCACCAGACAAGTACAACACGGAAGGTCTCAGGTGTTTTGCTACAATAACGTCTTCACACGTTGCACCCTGACTAACATGTCCAACGGCGCGATAACTACGCGGCTTTACCACCGTCGCACATGAATTTCATTCGCTTATTTTCTATTAAAGTAGGCTAGAGAATTTACGTTAGTCTACTCACCCCAGTCGCTTTAGGACGAAAAGAATTACTTTCACTTTGCGTCATGTTTGGTCAGGATCAGGAGGAGGAGGTTCTACCCACACCACAGTATAACAGTGTCAAAGTGTTATTGTAGCCAAGGGCGTCACTTTGTGTTAAAAAGTGGTGGGGACATAAGGGCTCAGATGAAAAAAAATGTTTTAAAGGTCTTCAACATATGCGATTTTAGGCAATGTAATGGGGGGATATGGTATGAGGTCAGAGTAGATAATTACAGCGAGAAAAAAATTGTATAACGGCGCATCAAAAGGCCTAGGCTACACAGAGTCGACAATAGGAAAATACTCAGCATAAAAGGCACAACAACGTCGACCACACAAGTACAGTCATCCATATGCATCACATCCACAGCTGCAACTCCATGTCAATCGAACAATGCCAATATCACATCTACTGTAGAAAGCACCTGTGCATGTCAGTCAGCCCAGCGATAACAATATCCAATATCACTGCCCTAAAATATGACAAGGTAGAAACAACTAAAGAATAACGTTTACAACGTTAAATAAAATAAAAATACAAGTAAATCAGCCTTATCTTTAGATGGTAAGTTATACCTTGTTGTTTCGATGCTACATAGCCTACTTTCTTTTTTTTTTTAGAGAAACAGAGTTCACAAGAGTTCATGAGTCAAGTTCAACCAATCATGACTTAAGCATAAGGTTTAAATATCGATATGTGAGAACATGAATTAAACTGGAGCAGGGATTAGATTATTTCTATTTATTTATCCATATTCATTTTAAAACAAACTCAAATCATTGATTTGATTTTTTATTAATTATTTTAAAATTCCACACAATTAATTCATACATTTCACACAATTAAACTCAAATACCGCCCCTGTCAGTCTCCTCCACTAGGGGTCGCCACAGGATAATCAATCATAGAAAAGTACAGTAGCTAGCTACACACACAGACTGTAAAAACATATATGGACGTAGTCACCGTGACGTCACCCATTGGTTTGTGGAGTCCCGTTTTGAAGTTAATATAGAACCTCCTTGGTTTTGAAGCTAAAAGTTGGGGATTACGAGCGACGCCATGTTGACAGTTTTTGGAGCAGCTAGCGCGAGAGGGGTTTCCTACAGAGCCGCAGCGCCGCCTGCTATTGGTCCGTGATCGGCGATCACTGGACAGGTGACCTGTCAATCACGCCCCAAAGCACAGTCTGCTTTATCGTCTATTTTACTCTAAATGGGACCATAACTTACAAAATGAACATCATGCTGTATTGAAGAAGACTTGAAACTAGCGATTGAGACCATAAACTCATTAGGAGTGTTTACTGAGGTAATAAATCAAGTGACAAGTAGGGTCATTTTCCCATAGACTTCTATACAATCGGACTTCTTTTTGCAGCCAGTGGAGTCGCCCCCTGCTGGCCATTAGAAAGAATGCAGGTTTAAGGTTTATTGTGCAAATAATTGTAATAATAATAATAATTCTCAAAGCGTTCTCATTTGTTAGTTAAGATTTCTTGGTGCAAGCTATTTTTCAGAACATTTTTAACAAATGATGCTTTTAAAAAGTGATGGGGACAAAATCAGCCATTTCAAAAAGTGGTGGGGACATGTCCCCAGCGTCCCCAGTGTAAATGACACCTATGATTGTAGCCTACACGCAGTACCACATAACAATGCCATAACCTATACACGGGGATTAAATTGATCTGGAACCCTCGGTTGAAAAAACAAAAACCCGAAAAACAAAAAACGTTTTACCAACATAACCTACAGAAATATAACGTGATTTGACCATCCATCTTCCTCTATTGGCCTGCCAGTATTTCCCCTATATCCTACTATATTCTACCATGACATGACATGACCGCCGTGCTTAAAACGTTTTCAAAATATTTTTTTTTGTGTGGCAGGCGTCAAGCCTTATAGAGCCTAATGTCTGTGTAGACACAGTCATGACGGTCATCTCTCCTCCCTCTTTTTCTCTTCCTTCTAATGGACTAGGCTATATGACAGTAGGTACGATGCTGGATACTAAGTGCTCTTTGTCATCAGTCATCAGTGCACATGTATTAATCAACAACAACAACAGTAAAGACATTGCTAGGTTGATAAATAAATAAATAAATACATAAATTAATATAGACCTATATATGCTTCTGGGGTGCAAATATGACCGTCTACAGTGTAGTTTTATTTAAAGTTTTATTTGTGACTTATGGTGTTGGAAGCAGGAGTTTACAAGGAGCACTGAAGGCAGCAGCACCTGATAACCTAACAACTTCCTACATGATTACAGATATTATTATACATTCACAGTCTTCAACTTCTAACAGGAAAGACAAATTTCTTCCTCAGTAAAAAAGACTCCCCCTTGCTGTGTCTAGTTGAAGTCTTCAAGATCTCCAAGAAAACCAGCTGGTAGCTTTACCAGTAAAATAGCCAGTGTTTCAAGGAGGAAAGTGTATGGGACATTTTTTCCATCTCTATATGTATAGACATGAGGACCAGCTCAGATTATTAAAAGTTAATCCCAATCACAATATTCTCCTTCTTCACAGTGACATCTGCTGATAGACTTATCAATGTTCATTCTGACTGTTCAAACGGGGTTTAAATTTGAAAAATAAATTAAATGGCATTATAGACAGCAATTTCAATCTCCACTGATCTGAAGCAAGTTCAAAATCATTCTGTTTTTCAATGTAAATTATAGTAGTACATTTGAAAAAGTGTTGTTAACCCATAAGTTACATAAAAGCAAATCAAATGTGCTTAAATAATATATCTATCTAATTATTTTATTCTTCCACCACGATGCAAGTGAAAGTTTAAACCTCTGCTATTGTCCCACTCAAAACCATGAACACAGAACATAAAGTTATACAGTTACAATACCAATTTCATTACATTAGTCATTACTGAGTACCAGATATAAATAATTTGTGCAAGAGTATAATTTTAATTTTCACACCCTCCCTCTGGATTTAGATAGAATATAATAGAGATACAACTCACTCTTTTCTCAATGTGCTCATGGGCAGCAGACAGAGTTGAAAGCATTTATGAAGCCAGAAGAAGAACTAGTTCCAGTCCTCAGCTTAAAAATAGCTGATAAACAGGGAGGGAAGGAGAAATAATCCACTACAATACAGAAGCAAGTCATGCATAAGGTCACTTTAACTTTTAATACCCAGTGGAAATTTATCTTCTTGAAACAGCAGTTTGTGTAACTAGTAACTAGAAACTAAGCAATGATTTCATCCCCATGATCTACCTTTCCCCTTAGGGCTGCATTTCCCACAAGGCTACAGATTTCACATTGCATTAAAATTACAAGATCAGACATGTACACCAGTCATGCCAATACAATTACAGTGAGCTGTTTCTTGACTAAGGTATTGACTAACATTAAGCTAATCATTAACCTGTACCTGCACATACAGCACTTACACTTGGTTTAGACTCATGTGGGTTTTCAAAGGCTCAGACCAATATGCTTGGATTGAAGCTGTTTATTTTGTGCCAATATTCAATAGCCAATATTTGATGTTACAATCCTTTCTCCTTTAATCCAAGGTGAGCATTCCTACAGAATATCTTTACATTTGACCGTTTTCGTGCCAAAAAATATCCTGCTGGCTGATACCCCATTATTAAAAAAATATATCAGCCTAAACCTAATACAGTCTAATAGGTCATTTTTTATGTTTTAGCTAGATGTGTCACTTCTTCTGAGTGGGGGATGGGACGCTCTTCTCTGTTGCAGACACTCTTTGTGGTTTAGGTTGGTAAGACAGGTGTGTGTTTAGACAAAAATCTTGCCTAGTGCCGCTTTAAAGCTAATGAAATATTGAACTCTGTTTTTAGAGCAACAGGCTGAACCAGGAAGCTGTTCAGGAAGGTAGACAGGAAGGTAGAACAGACTTGATTCATGACAAAGGGACTTTTCCCCAAGCTCTTGCTTTGCTTTCAGTTCTACTCAGCTGCCTTGATGCAAGCTCATGTCAATAGACTGGTTATAGTCACATGGTCAAACTTGGGTATATAAAATGCACCATGTTCCTGGATCTGTTATCAGTCCCATGCGAGTCATTTATCTGATGGGCTCTCTCTCTCTCTCTCTCTCTCTCTCTCTCTCTCTCTCTCACTATCACTGTCACTCTCTCTCTCTCTCTCTCTCTCTCTCTCACACACACACACACACACACACACACACACACACACACACACAGTAGTTGTGTTGTGACAGTTCAAGTCAAGTCAAATTTTATTTATACAGCACATTTCATACACAGGACAACACAATGTGCTTTACATAAAAAGACAATACAGTTGCAAGACAATCATAGAAGTGCAAGTGCAGAAGATAAATATGCATCAACAGGTGTTAGTGCAGTTATACAAGAATCAGTGCAGAATATGCAGATGTCAAAATATCCAAAACACACACACACATGCCCACGCACACACACACACACACACACACACATTAAGAACTTAGCCATAGACTGTTGTGAAAAGTAAGGTTTTTAACCTGCTTTTAAAAGTGTTCAGTGTGGGGGCCTCTCTCAGGTCCTCAGGCAGGGCGTTCCATCTACTCGGGGCATAAATCCAAAAGGCAGCATCCCCTTCTTTGGAGTTAGTACGAGGGACGGTTAAAAGACCGCTGCCTGTGGACCTGAGAGTTCTTGCTGGTTTGTATCTAATTAGCATGTCTGTTATATACTGAGGTGCAAGGCCATTTAGAGCTTTGTAAACAAGCAGCAGAATTTTAAAATCGATTCTAATTTTGACGGGGAGCCGATGCAGAGGTCTAAGAACAGGTGTAATGTGTTCAGACTTTTTACTTCCGGTGAGAACGCGTGCAGCCGCATTTTGAATTAACTGTAGTCGCCACACAGCTGATTTTGGAAGGCCGGTGAAAAGACCATTACAGTAGTCTAGTCTACTTGTTATAAATGCATGAATTAATTTCTCAGAGTCTGATTTTGATAGAAAGCCCCTTAGTTTTGAAATGTTTTTTAGATGGTAGAAGGCTGATCTTGTGAGTTGGTTGATATGGCTCTTAATATTTAGATCACCATCTAGATTTCTAGCTTCACTTTTGCTCTCCAGAGACAGAGAACTGAGATGAGCTGCAATTTCCTGTCTCTGAGCCTTTGCACCAAAGATGAGCATTTGTGTTTTGTCTTTGTTCAGTTGTAAAAAGTTCTCTGACATCCATAGATTAATATCATCAATACACTGAGTTAGGGAATGTATGGGATCTAGGTCATCATGAGATAGGGATATGTACAGCTGTGAATCATCTGCATAATTATGGTAATTTATTTTGTGTTTCTGTATAACATGTGCCTCTCTCATATTCCTTCTACCACTTAAAAGTTACATTTTCCTTTCTTGTTTTATTTATTTATATAGCTCTTTATCACAGTCAAGTATCAAAATCATATACTATACTGCATCATATATACTACATATACAGTATATACATATCATATACATACTTAATGTACATCATTTACTATACTATACATCATATACTAGACCATATACAATATACACCATATGACACACAAACCTATTGGCAATTCAGAGTCTTCAATTCACCTGACCTGTGTGTCTGTGGACTGTGGAAGGAAACCCACGCAAACACGGGGAGAACATACATTCCAAAATGGCTTTGCAGAAGGAGTTGCAGGGTTATGACACAATATCCTGAGGTAACTGTTGGTACTGTTGGCACACAGTCTTTAATATTCCAAATTAAATGCCTATGGGGAGAAAAGTTGTGCTCATAAATAATTAACCGGGATAAAAGTGCTTGTATATGAATACTTGACTGGGATCTGACTTACAACAAAATTACATATAGAAATTCTATGCCACCAAGTCTTTCAAAAAGACATTTTGAATAATACACCACAATTTGTTCTTTGGCTGGATGTAATTTTTGATCCATTTTACCTTGAATATTGTATGGGATGTTCCAATAATCAAGCATATTCAGACCTCCATGACAGTATGCGTTCAACCTTTTACAGTTCGTAATTATGAACATGTCTTTACACTTCAGACACTACACCCTGAGGTGCAGGCCTGTGGAGGATATGAAATTGAGCACTGCTTTGTTTTTTCTGTATTTTTCTGTACAGCCATGTAAACTTTTCATTGTAACTGGGCGTACACCAGCCTCAGACAGTTCACTGACTAATCTTGCTCTTTCTTCTCTATATTTTCCACTGTCTCTTCTTTTCCACATACTCCGCATAGGTCGTCCTTATGTGAACCAGGTCCCATGCAAGTCCACAATGTCCAAGTCTTAATCTTGTCATATCTTCTTCAGATCTCTCCTCTCATTTCCCAAGTAATGTAGCAAGGTGCCCAAACTTCAGCTTGAAGCAGCTTTAATTTCTGTACACTGCAAAGAGAATGTGCCATATATGTTTAGATGTAGATGTTTTGAAGATGACACTGCTTTCAATCTGGGGACAGAATTATATTTACTTTAAACAGACATCAACATCTGACAGTTCTAAACACATCAGTGTAGCTCAATTAGACAGTTCTCAGTCAGTCCTCATTTACAGTGCAAAGGAAATGTGTAATGTTGTCTTACCTGTTGCTGTTCAATCACAAGTCTCTGGTGTTCCCACTCCATTCAGTGTTACCTTGCAAGTGGAATATGAATCTCAATAAATAAGTGACATCATTTAATGACTTACACGAACCAACCTTTGTCACCCAGGTACAGTACATGTAAGTGATTGTACTGGGTGTCGGTTACACACAAAAATGGTAAACATACCTGTTCAAGAACCATTGGTATTGTTCTTCCTATAAAACAACATCAATGAAAAATATTATCTTATGGGATTTAGCAGAAAGCACTATCATCTGTCTACAACATGATGTTTTTGTTTTCAAGGCCTAAATTCTAATCTTACCTGTGCATCGTTTTCTTCTCTTCTTTATCAGACATATTAATGCAACTGTTACAATCAACAGAAGAAGCCCCACAACACTGATGATTATGATTATTTTCAGACTAATGTCTAAACTTTGTTCTCCACATTCAGAATCAGTTGAATGAGTTCCTGGTCTTATCTGCTGAAGCCTCATAGATTCACACCTAGAATAATGGAGGGAAAACCGTTACTGGAACATGTATCGATGCCATGAATTTACTGCAGTGGTAAGAAACCAAATGTGATCATGACTGATCTTGAAGTTGTTCTTACTTTGTGTGTGGTTGGCAGGACGTAAATGTTCCATCTGAATATGTTTCACCAGTGCAGTCAATGCACACAGTGTCTGTGGTTGCTGTTCCTGTACAAATATACATACAGAGATATATTGACACCAGTTAAGTGCAAATAATATGAATAATCCAACGTTTTGTCAAAATTAAGTTGTATGCTCAAGTGTTAGCATGGAGCACCAGAGCCAACAATCTACCAGAGGCACATGGATGATTTTGGTGTCTATGTTCTCATCACTTAATGGCGAAGTTGACCAATGGGACAATCTCCCAAACTCTTGGTGTATTCTTTTAAAACCTAACCTATCTCTATAATATTTAAGTCAGTATGAAAAGACCAACCTGTTTGGCTGATATATTGACCAGGTTTACAGCTCCTGTGTGTCTGTGCTGCAGCACAGCCGTCCTCTTTAGGGTCAATACAGTAGTGTCCCTCAAGTGGTTCACAAACTGCATCCGATGTAGTTGTACACAGCCTCTTCACCATCAAACCAACACCTGTCACCACATTGGGTTAAAGGTTAAATATGGGAATACATAGCTTCTCTGCTACAACATCTCCTAGAATGTAAAAACATGCAAAAAAAAAAAAATTTTCCAGCAGGCCATCCTGAAATGTGAAATAACATCCTATTTTATTTCTGTCCCACAGCATAACATGACCATAATATATCTGCAGTGGGTTGATAGGGTTGTTGATGGATACCAAAGACTCAATGATTACTTGGCCAGGTGCTGAGATTTCTGGCTTTCAAAACATACTATTTTGGGGGGAAAAAATCCATCCATTGGAATTTCAAGACATTCCCAGACTCTACTAAGCTTTAGAAAATCCATTTGCAGTGTACCTGCATCACAGTTTGCACATGGAAAGCATTCTGTACGTCCATTCAGCTGATCCAGGAAGGTTCCCTCAGTGCAGGGCAGGCAGGAGGTGGTGTTTCTGTCAGTGCAGTGTTTATAAACTCGGTTTCCTGTTGAATAGAAAATCCAAATTTAATTTCACCTGATATGGTTTATCAACTTTTCTAGAACTAATCTTAAATCAGGGTCTCCCAGCCATGTGCCATGGAGGGCTGAGAGGATTCAGAGCTCTTCCTCAATATGCGTTCTTATGTCCTCCATGATGTCTTTTAGACAATATCTAACTGCTGGAGCACGATTCCACAAAAACAAAAGAATGAAAGGATGGAGGACTGATAAAGATCCCTGAAGTTTATGTGGTAACCGAAGAAGCATCTTGACCGATGACAATGAACTGAAAACCCTGCACAGGTCACTTTTACACCATACACAGCGCTTTGCTTTTATCAAGGTATTTTTATTCTGCTTTTATACACTTTTTAACTTGTACTCAGGGACTTGCATTCTATGTTGTCTTGTATTGTTTTTTGCACTTTGGTCCTGAGAGGAACAACATTTCGTTCTGCTGTATGTGCATATATGGCGGAATAACAATAAACATGAACTTGAACTTGAACTTGAAAACCCCAAGATTCATTGTGAGAACGAAGCATCACATCCGAGCAGCGCTGTAGTCTACAGTAGAGCCGGTTAACAGCTGGGAAAATTAGCCCATCTCAATCTGTAAGGAAGCTTCTCTTCTCTACTTTCAGGAGAAGATCGTTCTCTCCAAGACAACTTGGGAAGAACTTTCTCCACAAGGACACAAGTATCGACTTGGCATTCTTGGAGTTGATAATCAGCACAGGTTCTCTTTAAAACCAAACACTCCAACAGGGGATTTCACTCATTAGCACACATTACATTACATTATGTCATTTAGCAGACGCTTTTGTCCAAAGCGACTTACAATAAGTACAATAAGCACAGAAAAAGAATCAGTGAAATTACCTGCTGTAATGTTTGGTTGGAACAAAAACCTGCAGACTCTCAGCTCTAAATGGCACATGGTTGAAGACACTTCTTAAATAAAAATGTATATTTCACTATGGTAGAACATTTCCACTTTTTAGCTCTACAGGAGTTCATGAACAAGCCAGCAGGTGGTGTAGAGAGTATAGAGACCGTTTCAATTGAAGGACCTGGGTTAGCAAGTATCCGCCCTGCTGAAATGTTTTTTGTGCTCCTGTACTCCCATCAGGAATGGGTAATCTAAAGATTCAATACTCTATCACAGTGAAATATTCCTTTAATGTTCAGTTGGATCTTACCTGGGGGACACATAGGGCAGCATTCCTGTTCTCTTCTGTACTCTGCATGAGGACAAGTGAGGGCATCTCCGATGAAGACATTCATCAGAAATATCTATGAACAGTGAAAAAAAGATAGTCAGACTAGGTTTTCTCTCAAAACAGCCTGGTTCAAGTTAACATACTAACCAAGTTCACAGCTAGAAATTGTGTGAGTGAGTGAGTGAGTGAGAGACAGAGAGAGAGAGAGAGAGAGAGAGAGAGAGAGGGAGGAGTTGACAGGAAGGGTCATAAGCCTGCTGTGTTTTTCTAAGCCTGCTATTTTTCTACAACAAATGTTACCAATAATGGTGCAATTGTCGAAGGTTTTCTTCTGAAAGGCATTTCTTATGGGACATTAAACAGTTTTCATGAAATCCAGACACAATCTCAGTGAGATTTGAGATGGGGCGAGATTGAAAATCCAAATCAAAAGGAGGATATCTGGAGAAAAAAACAAAACAGAAAACATGTCCACATCATTTGTCCAAAAATGTTATTTACACATTCACAAAATGTGTTTAGAACTACAAATATTTTTTACACATTCACATATTCAAATACATATGCAAACATTTTTCACATGTTCACTGTGGAGGAAATTACACTATTATACTATTCTATGTGTTTTATGTCTTTAATATCTGTACTGTACTCTCTTTGTATTATGAGAACTCATCTCTGTGTGGAAATTTACAAACTGCTGTTAAATCTTTTATCTCTGGAAGCTGGCCATTCTATTCATCATGTATCAAGCACGATACATTTCTCAGTTGAATGCCGTCTTTGTCTTCAGTAATTTTCCATTCTCCACCGGTTTGAGATAAACCAAGGTTCTGACCAGAGACGGCCTTTAGTGTCCGGTTGGAACTGAATTTTGTTATGTACACATGCACCCTGATCGCATAATGTTCCAAGTATAAGAATGTGTCAGACTTCTCATGACTCAGATATTTCTACTTCTTGATTACAAGACAGGTGGACAAATCAGAGGTGGGGCCCTTTGCTGATCACACCTGTTGTGAATGCATCGTGCCTTGAGCTACACTGATGTGTTTAGAACTGTCAGATGTTGATGTCTGTTTAAAGTAAATATAATTCTGTCCCCAGATTGAAAGCAGTGTCATCTTCAAAAGATCTACATCTAAACATATGGCACATTCTCTTTGCAGTGTACAGAAATTCTGCAACTCCTGTTTTGGCTAAAATATCTGAAATAAACCAATATCTTTACTTTTTCTTAACATAGATCATCTAGATGCAGTGTAATTACTAGTTCGGCTGTACTAGATATTTGATATATTCAGTAGATATATCTTTTATATCTTTTTTCCAGAGTGACGGCCGCTGAGAATCATGGGTAGGCTATTGTAGCCTATCGTCCAAAACTGACGAAAAAAACCTTGATTTCTCAGACTGGAAGGTGAAATAATTAAAACGGATGGCCATAACATGAATCTATCGTATTGTTGAGTTATCAAGGACACTTTCGTGTTTTTGTGTTGTTAAAGAAGAATTCTGATCCGAAAGAGAATGCTACTCTTCCGGATCAGAATTCAAGAGACAGCCAAGACATGAGCTGAATAGCATGGCAGAACGCCATTTCTTTATTTTTCATTCCACTCAAATACATTTTATTGAAAATGCACATTTAATTGTCATATAAAAAGCTAGACTGTAGTCCTCTCACGGCACTCGGGGAGGCGCTGTTCTGTCTGGCGCTGGGGTATGACCATTGAAATAGAAGAAGAAGTAAGTACACTTTATTATTGACTGTAGCCGATATAAATGAGTATGACGAATACGTGAATGATTGGAACTTGAGATAGGCTACAGGTTTGATTGCATTTCCATTGGACGTGCAATACGAATAATAATAAATTAATGAATTGTGTCAAATAAAGGTGCCCCGTTGAAATCAATGAGCTTTGCTACGCGCTGTGTCACTGCCAAATCTGTCCGGGCTACCCGTCGTTATGGCAACGAGTGCGCTGGGCTTTGGAGAGAAAGCCGGCTAAAATTATTTATCTATAAATTAGCCTAGTGAATTACTGAAGTGCACTATTAAGGTGACGAATCTTCATCAGGGTTTGTGTAGGCTAAATGAAACTTTACATAAACTCATAAGCTCGTAAACAACGTAAACTGTGCAACATTATGCAGAGAATGTGCAACATTCTAAACATTAATTTACCTCATCACAGCGTCCCGTTCCTATCACAGGAACCAAGAACCAATCATTTCGGGGGTTGTTAAGAATATTGCGTTCATATTTACTGAAGGAAATATGTGTGCATGTCACAGAAAATTAAATTATGGCCATACGCCGTAAACAATATGAGAACTGGGGGGCTGGGGATTCCGAACAAAAACGTATCTCATTGTTCCACATGCTCGAAATACGTGGTGTGTAATAAAATATACAATTTATGTAATTTCATAACCAGAAAATGGTTATTATAGCCTACTCATTCTATTCCCTCAAAACGCCAAAAGCGCCTCAAAAGCGCCACCAGCGGTTAAAACACTATAACGTTGATATACACGTAGCCTATCTAGAAATGTTGATATGAAACGTATTTATGATTCAGAAACGTTGAGATTCTACGTATCCGTGGTTTGCAGAAACGTAAAATGCCAACATTTTATTCTGGCGACTGGGTTGTTCCGATTCAGATATCAAAAAAGATAATTTAGATATTTCATTATGAGGAATTAAAGATATCTTTAATTGAAAATTAGGACTAGTCAGAGCTAAAGTGAAGATATCTTGAATTTAAGTTACGACTAGGCATAATTTCAATGGAGATATCTGGAATTCACATTGTCTGAAGTGAGTGGGTTTTTGAATGGGTTTTTGTTTTTTTGTTTTTTTTCTGAAACTCACATTTGAAATTATTTGTCCACAAATTGTATTTACACATTCACAAAAGGTTGTTTACAAATCTTTTCTACACATTTTGAAATTATTTCTGTTTCCTTAAATCATTTTACACATTCAAATACATTCATGGAAAATGTTTTCACATGTTCACTAATGGTGATATACAACTACGAGTCTCAAATCATTTCACAAGCTCAGAATCTTTTATAAAAGCTCAAAATCGACCCTTTATTGAGCCCATATGAACAAACCAGCGCAATTATCTGACACGCACTTTTCCCACAGAATACACGACCTGAGAGAGAGAGAGAGAGAGGAGAGAGAGAGAGAGAGAGAGAGAGAGAGAGAGCGAGAGAGAGAGCGAGAGAGAGAGAGAGAGAGAGAGAGAGAGAGAGAGAGAGAGCGCGCGCTGCTTCTCCTTGGATTCTTCTATGACACAAACCACCAGACAGTAAATTCCAACATGGAAGGTCTCTGGTGTTTTGCTACAATAACGTCTTCATACGTTGCACCCTGACTAACATGTTCAACGGCGCGATAACTACGCTGCTTTACCACCGTCTAACATGAATTTCATTCGCTTATTTTCTATTAAAGTAGGCTAGAGAATTTACGTTAGTCTACTCACCCCAGTCGCTTTAGCACGAATAGAACTGCTTTCACTTTGCGTCAGGTTTGGTCGGGATCAGGAGGAGGAGGTTCTACCCACACCACAGTATAACAGTGTCAAAGTGTTATTGTAGCCTACACGCAATACAAAATATGAATGCCATAACCTATACACAGGGATTAAATTGATCTGGAACCCTCGGTTGAAAAAAAAAAAGTTTTATCAACACGTTACAGAAATATAACGTTCCTCTATAGCCAGCCAGTCTTTCCCCTGTATCTACATTCTACCATGGCTGTTAACCACAGTAAGATCATGACATGACCCGCTGTGCTAAAAACATTTTAGAAATATGTTTTCTTATGTGTGGCGGCGTGCGGTCCGCAGCGCGCGCCCACACAGACACGCTTTGCAGCGCGAGCCGCAGCAGGGCTTCATTAGAGAGCAACAGCGTCGAGCCTTATCTTTTATAATGTCTGTGCAGAAACAATGCTGACACCAGACGCCATCTCTTTTCTCTCTCTTTTTCTCTTCCTTCTCAAGAGGTAATCTATTAAGTAAGTAATACACACATACAAATGAAACATAAGTTACAAACATACGTAGTATATAGGCTACATAATAGGACTCATTAACTAGGCTATAGGAAAACGTTTTTTCTAACTTTGAAGCAACTTAAGAGGAAATTTAAGGACAAAGTCACTTGACTTGACAAGCACAAAAACAGATGTGATGTCTTTACACATGAGTCTTTTTGACATTGCTGTCAGTTCATATTGTATATGCACAGTCTTCCAAAAAAGGAGATATGAGCAGCAATTTGGAACTAAACCTGTGTCTCTTAATTTAGTCTCTCACTCTTTGGCTCTCTGACTTGAATGCGTTCAACTTGGACACAATTTAAGAAATTCTGCCCAAGGGCCTATACCAGTGTGACACTGTTTTTAATTTGATTCATTTATCTCTTTAGTAATCAAAGATAATGCAATGCAAGCATGAGCCTCTACTTCCCTGTGAGTCAGAGAAGAGGAATTCACCTGCCTTTGCCCTCGATGGTCTGACCTTACTCAGCACTGTGTAACCAAAGCACTGTGTTTCCTCACCGCTCCATTCAGAAATAGCAGCAAAACAAACCCGAGTGTCTCATAGCTGTACAGGCAGTTATTCAAGACTATTAAATGGCTTTTTCCAAAAGCAAAGGAAGCCGGCCGAGCCTGTAATCCCTCAACTGAAATGAAAACATGAAATTCACCCAAATTAGAGATACATGGTTTTCACAGGACAACAGCGTATTGTAGAAGCGGTGAACACACTCTTTCTGCTGGTAGAGGGGGATTTCTGGCTCTGGAAATACAGAATGCAAAGTGAAGATTCTGTCATTATCTCATTAACTCTCAGCTTTCTCCTGAACAGCTGAAGAGAAAGGGGGTCTGGGTGTTTACAGATCCAAAGAGGCCATAAAATGACCTTAAAATGTTATGAACCTCACTGACAGGTGCTTGTTATTGAAAGGGGCGAGTGGTTATGCAAGACAGATAATACAGAATTTTCCTTTTGGGGTGAACTGTCTCAGTGGAAAAGTCTGAGAAGTAATCTGCTAATTACGGAATCATCGTGTCTGTGTAGGAATGTGTAAACATTTGTAAGTTAGTGTGTGAGGTGTGCAACAATACAAACAAGTCTTCCTGTTGTCCCAGGACCAGCTTCAGCCAAGAGTCTCACATTTCTCACCTGTCACATGACCACACAGGAAACGACTCATACCTTTCACTCTCTTGTTTTGGTCTTTCCAGGTATATGTGGTGACAAAAACATTAGTAGTAAGTAGTGGAAATATGGCCATAAAAACAAAATGAATTATTTGTTCAAACATTGCTCTTGGATCAGTCAGAGTAAAATATTTTTTTTAAAGTAACACAATCCTTTTCACACACAGCACTACCCCACTCTCTTCATAGCACAAATTGTTATGGTTAGTTTCTTGGACCCAAATGCAGACACAGACAACGATGGATGGAGATGAAAAAAAGGTTTATTGTAAGGCTGATGGTTGATTTGGGAATCAAATCGATTTTCCTCGCTGCTCAATCTGTCTTCTCCTTCCTTTTACACATACCACTCTCTTCTGGCTCTGCAAGTGACTAACAGCATGATGCTGAATCAACAATCAACAGCAAGTGTCAAGGTAGCCCAAATTGCCTTATCAATGCCATAGGTGGAGATTGAATGATAATACTGTAGAGTGAAAAGGCCACAGTTTTGAGCGCAATAAAGCTCTCAAAACAATGAAGACATGTCCAACATTGAATAAGTCAACCAAAACAGCAACTTTCACACTGGCCAAAGAAAACAGTAAGAGCAGCTATCAACACTGCTATGAGCCAAGGTTATTATCGTTAACCAAAACTAACGAAATAACGAAAACTCGGTGTGAAAAGACATTTCTGTTAACTGAAATAAAAATAAAAACGAGGCTTTACAAAAAAACGATAACTAACTGAAACTGTATTGTGTGTTTACAAAACTAACTAAAATAAACTAAAATTATAGAGAAAATGTCTTTAGTTTTTG
The DNA here is from genome assembly GCF_046629955.1 of Centroberyx affinis. NCBI lineage: Eukaryota > Metazoa > Chordata > Actinopteri > Beryciformes > Berycidae > Centroberyx > Centroberyx affinis. The sequence continues at coordinate 232,600 of NW_027278880.1, forward strand.
TCTTTGTCAATTTATTTCATACATAAGCCTAGTATTTTTAATTTTTGAATCTTGCCCCTGACAAATCCCCCATATTACAAAAAAGGACTAAAACTAACACTGAAACTAATAAAAACTAAACTAAAACTAAGCATTTCCAAAAAATAAAAACGAAACTACACTAGCAAACCCGCTTTAAAAACTAATTAAAACTAAACTGAAATTGAAAACAAAAAGTCAAAACGAAATAAAAATAAAAACTAATGAAAAATGCAAAAATATAATAACCTTGCTGTGAGCCTCTGTGTTATATGGATCTTTGGTTGATAGTATAAAATATGTATAGGCTACTGTAGATAATTTGCTTATTTTACTTTTGTTTGTGGACAGCATGGGGCCTTTTGTTTTACTATGTATTATACTGGAAGAACAGGTTATACACAATAGAATGGGGGGGTGCATGGATTGTAAAATTAGAACTACTTTCATCACATATTGCATGGTTTGTGGGTTTATTATTTTTATTCTGAAGTATCAAACTAAAATTATAGAGAAAATGTCTTTAGTTTTCGTCTTTGTCAATTTATTTCATACATAAGCCTAGTATTTTTAATTTTTGAATCTCACTCCTGACAAATACCCCATATTACAAAAAAAGACTAAAACTAACACTGAAACTAATAAAAACTAAACTAAAACTAAGCATTTTCAAAAAATAAAAACTAAACTAAACTAGCAAACCTGCTTTAAAAACGAATTAAAACTAAACTGAAATTGAAAACAAAAAGTCAAAACGAAATAAAAATAAAAACTAATGAAAAATGCAAAACCATAATAACCTTGCTGTGAGCCTCTGTGTTATATGGATCTTTGGTTGATAGTATAAAATATGTGTAGATAATTTGCTTATTTTACTTTTGTTTGTGGGCAGCATGGGGCCTTTTGTTTTACTATGTAAACATCGAACAAAAAGTTCGGAAATTTGTGTTTGGTAGATTATTTCTCTGTTGTAACAATGCTTCTTGGCAATACATTTTATACCGTTGGAAAGCCTGTTTATTTCCCTTTTAAATGGTGCCTCATTTGTAAGGAACATGCATTTGTGGGATGAGCAGCACAGCTGAGTATGTGGGTTGCGCTCATGTAAAATTTGCCAAATCTTCTCTGCCAATGCCAAACAGCTTATTCTGCTGTTGCTATTGACTCTTGTTTGGTGTTGTTTGGTGGATTGGATGATTGAAGTCTATCAGTAACAAGGAAGAAACAAGACATATTGGCAATTTTACAATTTATTCATTTAACAAACAGTCAGGAGCCTCAGTAGCGTGTGGAAGAACCATACACAGCCACAACAGCCTGGCACCTCCTGTGTGGAGAAGACGGGGAGAACGCTATGCTGATTGCTGCACCGATAGAGTAACACCTTTTGGTGGAGGCAGTGTGATGGTGTGGGGCAGCATCTCAATCACTGGAAAAACGAGGCTTGTCATCATTGGAGGCGATCTCAATGCAGAGAGATATCGAGATGAGATTCCGCAACCAGTGGCGATCCCATATCTCCACAGTCTGGGACCGAACTCCATCCTCCAAGATGACAACGCTCGCCCCCACAGAGCGGGGTTTATCAGAGACTACCTCCAGAATTTGGGAGTAGAGAGAATGGAATGGCCTGCCAACAGTCCTGACCTCAACCCAACTGAACACTTATGGGATCAGCTTGGGTGTGCTGTTCGTGCTAGAGTGACCGACACAACCACTTCGGCTGACTTGCGACAAATCCTGGTTGAGGAGTGGAATGCCATCCCACAGCAGTGTGTGACCAGGCTGGTGACCAGCATGAGGAGGAGGTGCCAGGCTGTTGTGGCTGTGTATGGTTCTTCCACACGCTACTGAGGCTCCTGACTGTTTGTTAAATGAATAAATTGTAAAATTGCCAATATGTCTTGTTTCTTCCTTGTTACTGATAGACTTCAATCATCCAATCCACCAAACACCACCAAACATGAGTCAGTAGCAACAGCAGAATAAGCTGTTTGGCATTGGCAGGGAGGATTTGGCAAATTTTACATGAGCGCAACCCACATACTCAGCTGTGATGCTCATCCCACAAATGCATGTTCCTTACAAATGAGGCACCATTTAAAAGGGAAATAAACAGGCTTTCCAACGGTATAAAATGTATTGCCAAGAAGCATTGTTACAACAGAGAAATAATCTACCAAACACAAATTTCCGAACTTTTTGTTCGATGTTTATTATACTGGAAGAACGGGTTATACACAATAGAATGGGAGGTGCATCAATTGTAAAATTAGAACTACTTTCATCACATATTGCATGGTTTGTGGGTTTATTATTTTTATTCTGAAGTATCAAATGCCTTCTATAGAATACATTAATTCATACATCTTTCTGGAATTGTTGTGGGCCCTCTCAGCTGTGGGCCCCTAGAATCGTCACCACCTTTCACCCCACTAGCGACGGCGCTGCTGGTGGGGCAGGGGTGTCTAGGTACAGACATAATCAAACCTTTTCCATAAATTTCAACATTTAACAGTTTTTTGGTCCTTCATTCCCACCACCTGTCACCTTGCCTCCTTAAAGCCACAACCTGCAATCCAAAGGTAAACAAAGGGAAGCCCCACCACCTAAAACTAAGGCTTGACTTCGGGTTGGACAAATGTTATCACTTTCAAACTGAATGAAGCAGCTCTAGATAGAAGGAATGGCAGTTTGTAAAAGCTAAAAATTAGTTTCAGATTACTTTGAACCTGTAAAAGGTTTCTGTTTGTATTGTTTGTGAACTAGATAATATCTTGAATTACGGTGTGTCCATGTGTACTGGGGGGTAAGGGGGCCCAATAGGACCCGTGTGCCCAGGGGCCCTGTAGTTGGTTAATCCGGCCCTGCCCCTTGCTGTGCCTTCAAGATCTCCAAGAAAACCAGCTAGTAGCATTATCAGTATAATAGCCTACAGTGTTTCATTACATACATACATACATACATACATACATACATACATACATACATACATACATACATACATGCATACATACATATCAGAGGTGGGGACTTGAGTCACTTGACTTGGACTCGAGTCACAGTTGTAATTGCTTGAGACTTGACTTGATGCATGAAGAGAAGATTGAGACTTGACTTGCTGCATGAAGAGAAGATTGAGACTTGACTTGACTTGGGTTCTGGTGACTTGGGACTTGACTCTGACTTGTACTCTGATGACTTGAAAAGGTTTCTAAAGTCTTGACTTGAGATCTTGTGTTTGTGTAAATGACTCAGATTGAAAGTGATGAGATTTGTTCCAGCAGACGACTGAATTTAAATTCTGTTTTCTGAATTTGTATGGAATAATTGAATTTATTGAAGTTGAAACTGATTCTAGAAATCAAACTCATGATGCTCTTACCAAGTTTTTATCATATTAAAACCATATTGCATTGAAAAGTCCTAGATATTTAGTTTTCTTTAAGATATTAAATTGATACTGGACTCTTGATTTGTTCTGACTTGACTTGCTGTTCTACATTTAGACTTGAGACTTGACATTAATGACATGGACTTGATTTGGATTTGACTTGGTAACCTAGATTTAGACTTGGGACAGACTTGTGCCTCAAGACTTGAGACTGACTTGGGACTCCAGTGAAGCTGACTTGGTCACACCTCTGATACATATACATACATACATTACATACATACATACATATTTTCCATCTCGTATAGACATGAGGACCAGCTCAGAGTGGCATCTGGACTTCATTCTGACTTTTCAAACGGGGTTTAAATTTGAAGACTAAAACTTTAATAGTAACCCATAATGTGCTTTACTTTCATGCAAGAGAAAGGAGTTACTCTCCCAGGAACCATCTTAACAATCTTATATTTTGTTCACTACAATGTATTTTGATATGTTCTGATGAATCTGAGAGAAGTAGATGGCATTAAAGACAGAAAGCAAATTACTTTGGCTGCTATTTAATTATTACAGCTCTCCATTGATCTTTAAATCTACTGGAGTTACTTGGAAGTCCAGCAGCTTTCTTAATTCTGCTTAAAACCTATGCTTAGATAGGTTAGGCTTACATTAGAGACTGTACATATGTCAAGACAGGCCAGAAAAGCCTTTAATGTATTTCCATTGTCCTCCAATCTTATTCATCCTGTTGTTTAATTTTATTCTGCCCACTCTTTTAAACAATAAAAGGCAAGACTAAAGGAAGATTTGTGTTAAATTAGGTTTTTTTTACTGGACTGATGTGACAGGTAGAGAGCACAAGTAGATCCCTGTCTGTTGGTGTGACACGCCCCTTTACATAAAGGGTAATTAGGGAAGTCAATGGGCTAAGTATCAGCCAACAGGTAGCATCAGACACACCTGAGTTTAATTTCCTCCTCATCGTAGGGAGTGTATATAAGGCTGGAGATCAGTGTAGAGCATGCTGGTCTGTGGTTGTGCCCTTGTGCTGTATTCTCCTGTGTGCTTGTAGCTGAAGGTAAGCCTAGTATTTTAGATGAGTGATATTAATGATAGCAGGTTCCAAACTATCTCACTGACTGATTCACCTTTATTATAGGTTTGATCAGCCTCGACCCTTATGGCTCTCCATTAGATTGGGACCAAGGTAACGTGTTTTCTTTCTTCTTGGTTTTGAATGGTTTTATGTTTGACTAATGGCTATCCTCAAATAGGGATGATGCAGCAAAGCCGAGCCCCAGCATAGCACTCCAGAGGAGTGTAGGAATTCCCCTGATTCTAACTACATCTCTGACCTCGTGTGCCCCCATTCCACTTTTAGATCACTTAGATCCTCTGACCAGATGCTTCTCACTGTCCCGCGAACCCGGTTGAAGCAAAAGGGTGACTGTGCTTTTTCGGCTGCTGCCCCAAAACTATGGAATAGCCTGCCCTTTGTTGTTAGGTCCGCCCCTTCCTTGGACAATTTTAAGGCGAGACTAAAGACTTACCTTTTCTCCCTGGCCTTTGAATCTTATTGTAGGAGCCATTAATTATGTCTGTTTATAATTTGTAGCTTACATCAAGTTTACCACTGGGTGGCGGTGTAGATTGGTGTGGTAGGCGAAGTCTATACAGGCACAGGTGCAACAGGGCTAATCAGGGCATGGGTGACGGGGAGGTCTCACAGTTTTTACCGCTTGCACGCTTGTACGGCCGCAGCCACACCAGAAAGCCAAGTCAGCCATCATATCACAGTACAGGTTTCGTTTGCAATATAAATCAGTTTTTTCTGCTGTAAACCTACACCTTCATTAAATGGGAACCTCACCCAACAGTGAAGACTGCCTGGACATCATTCATTGAAGCGCGTCAAAAACAAGGTCTTCTCCCGCACCCAGCCGAGTGGCTAATTGCTGGTCAGGATAGTCGCTATACAAGTAAAAACTTTGATCTCACCGGACAGTTGGAATCATTTGGAACACACACCGTGGGTCGCAGCACCGCAAAGGCAATGCTGGTTGTCTTCTGGATAATGGCGAATCCATCATCATCCCGAAAGGAAAGAAAAGTTCTGGGCACCGACTAATACAAGGCAAAGGAAGTCTGGTTAGTGCATACACCTGCATCTATGTTTGAATTGCTTGTTTGGAACGGCATTGAGCTGTATACGCGGCGGTGGGCTGCTTTGAGGATTATGGTGTGTTGCATTCAAGTCCGTATTGATTGTGTTGACTTTCTGTGAATTCATGCAAGTTGAAAGAAAGAGATTGTTGTTCAACTCGTCATGGGATTACGATTGTGTTGTTTGGACAAAATGAAAGTGCACGGGCCGTGCGCATAGCCCTCAACATAGCGCAACATTCGTGTTGTAGCGCCTTCTCTTAAAGCAACAGTACGCATTTGTTGAAAATGAATGATATGCAATGTGTTACCGTTGAAAATGAGTCCACAGAAGTGCAATGTGAAGCCACAGGAAAAAGAACAAGAAAGCCTACTCTTAAAGGAATCTTAATGATAATTGAAAATCTTCAAAAGGAAAGGAATGTAAATTTCAAACAGGCAAGCAAATTAAAGACAAAGATCACCACTCTCTTGGCTTCCAAGGAAAATGTCTCTGTTGTTCAACAAAATCTAAAAAGGTTCAAAAACCTATGTCAAAACGCCTCTGAACTCCATAATGCATTGCTCACTAAGTTTCCTCCACCTGAGGAGGAGCAGAGAAAGCAGGAAGCATGGTTTCATTCAAAAAAGGCTGGCAATGATATATTTATTGAAGAAATATCAACATGGTTGAAGGGAAATGGAATTTCACATGATGGTGATGACGATGACGATGATGATGAAAATGCAAAATCTGAGTGCCAAGATGACATTAATCCTGGAGACAGTGAGTCTAATGTGTCTAGCAAAAGGTCAAGCAGAAGAAGCCATTCTAGTAGGTCATCTGTTTCTAGTACTTCTTCTGCACGCTTAAAGGCAAAAGCAGAGAAAGCGGCTTTAATGGAGCAGGCCGCTGCTCTGCAAAGGAAACATGAACTAGAGGCACAAGAGGAGAAACTCAGACAGGAAAGAGACAAACTGAGGAAAAAAAAGGAGCTATTGGAGCTTGATACACAAATAGCTGCTGCTGCAAGACTTTCTGTGCTGGAAGGCAGTGATGATGGAGGAAAGGCCCATTCAAATGGAATGGATTCCTACGTGAGCAAAGGACTTAAAGAGCAAAGACTTGAATTCAACCCAAAGGCAAATGAATTTGTGCCGAAAGGGAACACCCCGACTTTGGATCAAGGCTCAAGAGCGCCACCTGTTTCATCTACACATGATGTGCGACCAAAAGCAAATATACAAACACACTTACAGGATCAAGCACAACATCATGGAACCTCACAAGCAAAGGATACCACTCTCAGGCCACAGTCGCAACCAAATACTGGAATGTCTCACACAACTACTCTAAAGCATCAGTCTCAAAATATTTTCACTGCCTCTACAGCTGCATCTCTCAGGTCGGTAGCTACACAGGAACAACATATATGCAGGCTTCAATCTGCACAGAACATTTCACCAGTACAAAATACAGTTGACCAGGATGCCATTTGTGGAATCATGCAAAGGCAGAATGAAATCACCACAATGCTTGTTCAACAGCAAATGTCAGCTACTTTACCACAAAGAGACATAACCGTATTTGATGGTGATCCATTGCAGTGTATTTCCTTTTTTAGGACTTTTGAACACTGTGTTGAAGAGAGAACCAGCAGTTATCAAGACTGTTTGTATTTTCTGGAGCAATATACCAGGGGGCAGCCCAGAGAGCTGGTGCGAAGCTGCCTACATATGGCACCACAACAAGGATATCAAAGAGCAAGGGGTCTTTTGAAAGAACACTTTGGCAATGACCACAGAATAGCAACAGCCTATATGGACAAAGCATTTGGATGGCCTGTTGTTAAAGCAGAGGATGTTCAGGCGCTGCAGGAATTTGCACTGTTCCTAAGAGGGTGCTGCAACGCTATGACAGAGATACAATACATGGAGGAGATGAACATTCCATCAAACATGAGGCATGTCGTAATGAAGTGGCCATACAAGCTGCGGGAAAGATGGAGGTCTACAGCTTGTGAGATACAAGAACGACGAGGCTACAGGGCCACATTCCCAGATATGGAGAACTTTCTGGAGAACCAAGTCAAGATGTTGTCTCACCCAGTTTTTGGTGATATTTCAGATGCACGACCAAGCACCATAATAAAGGCTGTAAATAGGAGCAAACCGCTACCCAGGAGTAACATCAAAGGAAGCAGTTTTGCAACAACCATTGCAGCTACCAGCCATGCTGTAACTCCTAAGTCCACAGTGCACAAGATGCCAAAACAGCCCATAACTAAGGAGTTGTCCTCAGAATCCTGCCTTTACTGTGAAGAGTCACATCCATTATTCAAGTGTTCAAAGCTGAATATAATTTCTCAAAGGGAGAAAATTGAATTCCTGAAAGGAAAAGGAATCTGTTTTGGATGCTTGAAGGCTGGCCACATGAGCAAGGAATGCAGAAGTCGTCTGACCTGTGACGAATGCAATCTAAAACACCCGACTATTCTGCATGTCCACAACAAAGACAAAGTGAACAAACCACAGGAAGCACCAGTCAGTAGTGCACTTGTCTCTCTTCAGGCATGTGGTTGTACTGGGGCCGGAGACCAAGACTGTACACTTTCCATTGTTCCAGTACAGTTGAAATCTAAGAAAGGAGATAAAGTGCTGCAGACCTATGCCTTCTTAGACCCTGGAAGTACAGCAACCTTTTGTACCAACCGTTTCATGAAGAAGCTTAATCTACAGGGTACAAGGACCAACATTCTGTTGCGCACTATGGGCCAAGAGAAGGTTGTTGAAAGCCAAATCCTTACAGGACTGGAGGTGTCCAAATTGGACGGTAACCAATTTGTGGAGCTCCCAGAGACGTTTATACAGGAAACAATCCCTGTCTCAAAGAGTAACATCCCCACTCAGCGAGATATTGAAAAATGGGAATATCTGAAAGATATCAAGATCCCAGAATTGGACGCTGATGTCGAAATTTTGATTGGGGCTAATGTGCCAAAACTTATGGAACCCTGGGAAATAATCAACAGCCAAGGTGATGGACCTTACGCCGTGAGGACCCTATTGGGGTGGGTCGTCAACGGCCCTTTGAGGGGCAATAGTGGTTGTTGCCAGAGAAGCTGCTCGACCATATATGCCAATAGGATATCCATCGTCAGGCTGGAGGAGCTGTTGGTCTCTCAGTATAACCAAGATTTCAATGAGAAGTCACTGGAGGAGAAGCAGGAAATGTCAAGGGAGGACCTGAGGTTCATGGAGATCTTGGAGAAGTCTACTTGCAGGCAGGAAGGTCATTATTGCATGGACTTACCTTTTAAAGTGGATGACATCACCATGCCAAACAACCGGTGCATAGTTGAACAGCGCATTCAAAGTCTCAAAAGAAAGTTTGAAAGGAATAAGACCTACCAGGAGGAGTACACAGCATTTCTTACTGAGATGATTGACAGTGGATACGCAGAAGTGGTGCCTCAAGACCAGTTGGACTGCAAAGATGGCAGTGTGTGGTATCTCCCTCATCACGGGGTGTACCACCCAAAGAAGAAAACCCTGAGAGTGGTTTTCGACTGTGGAGCAGGGTTTAAAGGAACCTCCTTGAACTGTCAACTGTTGCAAGGTCCTGACCTTACCAACTCTCTCTTTGGTGTTTAACAAGATTTAGACAGGAGAACGTTGCTCTGATGACTGACGTCCAGGCTATGTTCCACCAAGTAAAGGTGTCAGAAAAGCATGTGGATTTCCTTCGCTTTCTGTGGTGGCCTATGGGAGACATGTCACAGAGTCCAGTGGAACACAGAATGAGGGTGCACATCTTTGGAGCAGTTTCATCACCAAGCTGTGCCAACTACGCTTTGAGAAGGACTGCAGTGGACAATAAGGATGACTTCGAAGTGGAAGTGACTGACACCATCTACAACAACTTTTACGTGGACGATTGTCTGAAATCTTTGCCCACAGAGGAAGAAGCCATGCAGTTGGTAGTGGACCTTACTGACATATGCTCAAAGGGGGGATTTAAGTTGTTAAAGTGGACAAGCAACAGTCGGGCTGTATTGTCATCTATTCCTGAGGCAAAGCGGTCCAAAACAGCCAGGCAGCTGCACTTGGAACAAGACAACCTGCCTGTGGAGATGGCACTTGGATTGAATTGGTGCGCTGAAAGTGACACTTTCACATTCAAGCCTGCAGTGGAGAAGCAACCACACACCAGACGTGGGATTCTTTCAATTGTCAGTTCCATCTACGACCCATTAGGATTCTTGTCACCATTCACCTTGCTACCAAAACTGCTGTTGCAAGAAATGTGTCGAAAAAACATGTCCTGGGATGACCCTATACCCCAGACATTCTCCCAACAATGGACAGGATGGCTGCTGGACCTGGAGAAGGTGGCGGAACTTAAGGTGGGCCGCTGCATCAAGCCGAAGGACTTCAGAGGACCCATACATGCACAGCTGCATCATTTTGCAGATGCCAGCGACCATGGTTATGGCACAGTGTCCTACCTGAGGCTGGAGAACCAGGACAACAATTCCTCGCCTTGAACTTACCGCTGCTGTGCTGGCTGTCAAAGTCGACAAAATGCTGAGGAAGGAACTACCACTTCAGTTGTAGAAGTCGTGCTTCTGGACTGACAGTCAGACCGTGCTGAAGTATATCAATAACGAGACCAAACGATTTCACACCTTCGTGGCAAATAGAGTCGCTTCTATAAGGGAAGCAACAAATGTTGTTCAGTGGAGGTACGTCAGCTCAAAGAACAATCCTGCTGACGAAGCCTCCAGAGGTCTGACTGCGGATAACTTCCTAACATGTAGGAGGTGGATTGAGGGCCCAGACTTTCTTCAAAAGCCAGAGGTGGATTGGGCAAGACCCTTCGGTCCACAGCCCATTTCCTCAGAAGATCCAGAGGTCAAAAGGGACCTAATGGCGAATGTCATCATCATACATTCCGAAGGCGCAACCACCAAACTCATGAACTACTTTTCTGAGTGGACTAAACTCAAGACGGCAGTCGCTTGGTTCCTTAGGCTCAAAACTATTCTTCTGGAGCTAAGGAGAAAGAGGAAGGAAGTTGTTGCTTCTTTAACTGTTGCTGGCTCATCCACACACCCAGAAAAGGTAGAAGAGGAGATGAGAAAGACCAGAGATGCAGTTGGTAGTCAATCATTATCTGTAAGTGACCTCTCCAGAGCAGAATTTGCCATTATCCGCTTCAATCAGCAAGCAACATTCAGGGAAGAAATCTCTTTGTTGGAAAGTGGAGCATCTGGTGTAAGGAAAACCAGTGATATCTACAGATTGGATCCTGTGTTGAAGGATGATTTGTTGAGAGTGGGTGGAAGACTCAGTCGGGCAGTCTTACCTGAGGAGCTGAAACATCCTGTAATACTCTCCAAGGGTCAACATGTATCCAATCTCATTTTGCAATACATTCACCGACAGCTTGGACATGCTGGGAGAAATCATATGCTCTCAACTTTGCGACGGAAATACTGGATCACAAATGCCAACTCTGCCTGCCGAAAGATAATATCTGACTGTGTAGTCTGTCGACGGTATCGAGGACAGCCAAGTGAACAGAAAATGGCCGACATGCCAAAAGAGAGAATTAGTCCAGACTTGCCTCCTTTTACCAACGTGGGAGTGGACTACTTCGGGCCCATTGAGGTCAAGAGAGGGCGTGCTATGGTCAAAAGGTATGGAGTAATTTTTACCTGCATGGCTAGCAGAGCCGTACATTTGGAGATTGCCTACTCTCTGAATACCGACTCCTGTATTAATGCCATAAGAAGGTTCATGTGTCGCAGAGGCCAAGTGTGTCGTTTGAGGTCAGACAATGGCACAAACTTATTAAAATCACTTTGTGTATCATGCGCACCTTTTTCTATCTTCTGTTCTGGGTTATTGTCTGTCTGTCATTTTCATTTATTTTTATTTTTTATTTTTTTGGCTGTTTTAACTCATATGCTGTTACCGCACATGCTTTGAATTCTTTTATAATGTTCTGCGTATCATGCACGTCTTTATCTTCTGTTCTCTATATTATTGTCTGTCTGTATATATTTTTTATGCTGTTTTTACTCACATGCTGTACAGCACTTTGGTCAACTCTGGTTGTTTTTTAAATGTGCTTTACAAATAAATTGACTTGACTTAACTCCTGTTACAAGGTGGTGTCTTGAGGTGCCAGAGGTATTTTCTTTTTCTCTAGTTTGTGTAATGTAATAGTCTGGATTTCAGATTACGGTAACTATTGTATTTTGTTTCTTTTTGTAGGTTACCGCCCCTGCTGTTTTGCCTTAGTTATATTTATGGTTTAGTTTTTTTTCTTTTGCCTTAAGTACCTGATGTGGTCCAGTATTGCCACTTATGTGGTAGTAGTGTGGAGCTACCTCCTGTCTGGTCTGGGAATACCTTTTTTTTTTTTTTTAACTTTTGTGTATGTTTTCATTTTGTTTGACAAACCAGTTGTAGGTTATTGCCCTTTGTGGACCCTGAGGAGAGTGTTGCCGTGTTGATGGGGACTGGCAGCGTAGGGGGGCCCTTCCCTGAATCACTTGCATGCTATAGAGTTAAATTTGCACTAAACACCTTTTGCTCACCTGTTGCAGTGTGTGTGACCTGGACACAAACACGTGTGGTGTGGTACGTCGTTGGCCTTGTCCTGTTAGCAATTCTTTCCCTGTCAGCGGCCTCCTCCCTCAATTTCCCACTTCCCTTGGGTATGCAAATCCTCATAAGACATTTTTATATTGTAGTTACAAATAAATTTGTTAAACAATTTTTTTCCCATAAGCAGCTTCTCCCATCCCTCATTCTCAGGCTAATTTTAATAAATAAACTTCTTTTTTGTGAGCTTGAAACCACGTCTGTTTCATTACAAGTTTTCCTGTGCATTTCATAGAAAAGGAGTATTATATAGAACATTATTTCCTGGGGTGCAATTCCCTAGGTGGTGTAGTCGGTAACTCAAAGTATCAAAGCCCCTAGTAAGTCTGGTCACACTGACATTCTTGATCAACATGTGAAATTTGGGACTGTAAGAGTTGTGTAAACTATGAATCCTTTGTCCAGAAGGTTAACTAATTCAGGTACAAGTGAATAAAGCTGAGCATTTCACTGCAAGTGTGTGCAGTCTGTGCTTTATTTTAGCCAATGTCTAGACTAATTTAATGTACAAAAGATAAAAGGGCAACACTCCTGCCGTATAGTGTTTCTATTTTGAGGAACATATCAAAGATATTTTTGAATATAAGCCGTAGTTTGAAAGTAGAGAGCTAAGATGTTAAGCTTTGAAGCCTATATTTAAAGCTGTACACTCACCTTGGATCTGTTTTATAGGGGGCTGAAGCATAACCCTGCTCAAAGTTCATCTTTATCTTAACTTTCCATTGGGTGGAACCATATCACTAGTGTCCATAGTGAATGTTGTCTTTGTTAGAGCAGCCAGTGAGTACTAGAATGTCCAAGTAAAGTACAAGTATTGCTACTTTGCTTATATTTTACTTAAACGATCAGGCTGGTGTTTTTTAATGCATTGCTTACTGTCAACAAATCCTATGAAAATAACAAAATCAGCAATGATTTTGTTTTGCCAACAAGTCTCGTCCATGTAGCCGGTGCCCAATGAAGCCATGTCCCAGCAGCCATAGAACTCCATTGTATTAAAAAAACGATTGCTGAAATATGCAAGCAGCATATTCCATCATCACGATGCACCGGGCCAGCCGAGTTTTTCTTCAAACAACTCAATAAGCCACTGTAAACACTTTGCGATCTCAGGAAAGTAGTTCCGTAGCACATAAAATAGTCCCCAGCGTAATGAAGAATTTGTTCCCATTTGATTTGGTAATAACTACAACAGCCTGACTTTTCGTGGTAACAGTTAGCGATTTGTATTTCAAGGTTTTTAGCTTACAATTGGAGCCAGTGACTTCCGGGTTGACAGCTAAAAACGGAATGTGGGAAGTCCGAAAGTAACGGGAGTAGAGCAAACGCATTGTTGATTTTGTTATTTTCATAGGATTTGTTGACGGTAAGAAATGTATTAAACACCAGCGTTATCTAAGTAGAAGGTAAATTACCGGTGTAAAAATCTACTTCAGTAAAAGTAAAAAGTGTCTCATTTAAAATGTCCTCAGAGTAAAAGTTACTGAGTTTCTTTTTTATTATTTTATTTATTTTATTTACCTTTATTTATTCAGGGTGGTCAATTGAGAGCGGGTGCCCTCTTTTACAATGACGCCCTGACACAATACAATAACAATAAAGCATCACAGAGACACACGATATAACAACACAATATATAGAAAATACATAAAGCCATACATATACATATAACATAAAGCATCTTTACAGATCAATAGAAACAGGAACACTCCACTGTTACCATGTCCTTCAATAAAAACTTAAAATGATTGAGTGAAACCAACTGTTTTAGTTTCAGCAATTCCTGCAGGCTGTTCCACTTGTCTGGTGCATAAAAACTAAAAGCTAATTTCCCAAGTTCAGTGTTAATGAAGGGAGTTTCAAGAGTCAAATATTCCTGTGCACGTGTCTTATAAGAGATAGATTTGAGCTTTAAAAGAGATGTAAGATATGAAGGTAACTGATTTAGTAATGCATTGTAGACAAAGAGGAGACAGTGTTGTTCCCTCCTAACACTAAGCGAAGGCCATCCTAATTTCAGATAAAGTAAGCAGTGGTGAGTTCTGAAACTATCCCCAGTTATAAACCGTAGGGCACTATGGTAGAATGTATCTAGTGATTTCAGAGTAGTAGGGGCAGCATGCATATAAAGTATATCACCGTAATCCAAAACTGATATAAGAGTTGATTGTACAATTGCCTTCCTGTTTTCAAGAGTAAAGCATGATCGGTTTCTGTAGAGAGATCCCAGTCTAGTCCTCAGTTTCTTTTTGAGCTCAAATATGTGAGTTTTAAATGAAAGCTTTTCATCTAGCCAGATACCTAGATATTTGTATGAGGCTACATGCTCAATTTTGGCCCCATTAAGGGAGCAAATGTTTAATGCTTTGTCTTGGTTTCTGGCTCGTGAGAAGAGCATATACTTCGTCTTAGAGTCATTGAGGATTAATCTGAGATCAGTCAGAGATTTCTGAACACAGTCAAATGCAACTTGAAGATTTTTTACAGCTTGTTCTGCAGATGATGCACAGGCATAGAGAATTGTATCATCGGCATAGAAGTGTAGCTTACAGTTCTTTACAGAGGCACCAATGTCATTTATATATAATGTGAACAATGTTGGACCTAAAATAGAACCCTGCGGCACACCATTCACTATTTCCAAAACCTGGGATTGCAAGCCCTTGGCCTCTATACGTTGGGTTCTTGCAAAGAAGTAGTCCCGAAACCAGTTACAGGCTACTTCATCACACCCTAAAGAGGACAGTCTGTCCAAAAGTAACCTATGATTTACTGTATCAAAAGCCTTTGATAGGTCGATAAACAGAGCTGCACAATGTTTCTTATTATCAAGAGCAGAAATTACATCATTAACTACAAGACTCGCAGCTGTAATTGTACTATGACCAGCTCTGAAACCAGACTGATAAGGGTTTAGAATAGCATTTGTAGACAAGAAATTCCGAAGCTGTGTATTAATGAGAGATTCCAATATCTTGGCTAGGCAAGGAAGCTTAGAAATGGGCCGGTAATTATTTAGATCACTTGTATCGCCCCCTTTATGTAAAGGAGTTACCAAGGCCGATTTCCAGATTTTAGGGATTAGGCCAGAGGTGATTGTTAAATTAAAAATGTGTGTTAGAGGCTCAGCTATAAGGGGGGCAGCAAGCTGTAACAGATATGGGTCTAACTGATCTGCGCCTGTAGAACTTTTCATAAATTTAGAAGAACACAGGGCATCTAAAACTTCATAGTAGTTAATTTCTCTGATTGTGAAAATGGAAACGCTTCCATGAGGAGAAGCCAAGGGCACTCCCTCATTTGCGTCAGCGACCCTGTCATCTAGAGCTAGTTGTGAATTAGGTACTCCATACAATTTATCAAATAGAGAGCCTGAATCAATAAAGTGATGATTAAAAACATTGCAGATCTCCCTCTCGTCACTTAAAGGGCCAGAGTCCAGCATTATCTGCTGCGGGAGAGTGGCTGAAATACTGCCCTTCAAAGATTTAGCCAATTTCCAGAATTTGGCTGAGTTGTTTCCACAATCAGACAGACTGTTCAGGTAGAAGGTAGACTTAGCTTTTTTCACCATGAACGTACATTTATTTCTAAGACATCTGAAAGTTTGCCAGTCCACAGCACAGCCAGTAGATCTGGCCAATACCCATGCTTTATTCCTCTGCAAAATAAGACCACTTAATTCACGAGTAAACCAAGGGTTACATCTGTTCTTAACTCGTTGTCTCTTAAATGGGGCATGTTTGTCTGTTAAAGAGTTAAAAATAGACAAAAAATGTTCCAGGGCCGGTTCAGCATCTGGAACCAGAGCTGTAGAAGCGAGATCACTATGATATAGATCATGTAGAAATGCCTGTTTATCAAATTTCTTAAAAGACCTCTTACAGATGAACTGTGACCCTGACCTCTTCATTCTAGTGTCCCTAATACAGCCAACCGGACAGTGATCACTGAAGTCTATTGAGAACACACAGCTATGCTGATAATTATGGGGCCTATTAGTGAGAATGAGATCTAAAAGAGTGGAATTCCCAAGGTTTTTCATATTTGGTCGTGTGGGTTCTGTAATTAATTGGGTCAGATTTAACTCAGAGCATATATCTTTCAAGCCATCAGCTACATGAGATGACCAGTTCAGGTTAAAATCCCCCATAATAACCACTTCCGAAGTAACCAAGGAAGATAAAAGCTCTGTCATATTGAACAGAACAGAGCTAGCAGACGGCGGACGATACACTCCCACAACCATGAGAGGGCAGTCTCTACCTATTTCTACAAGAATCGCCAGTAGTTCAAACTGACCTGGGACAGAAACGGAAACCTTTACAGCAACATTTAAGTTATTTCTTACAAAAATGGCCACTCCACCACCTCTTTTGACTCTATCTACTCTGAAGATGTTAAAACCATTTATTTCCACATCCATATCAGAAATAGTGTTATTCAGCCATGATTCAGAGATAACAATGATGTCAGGGTTTGTGGTCTCAACCCAAATCCTTAGGAAGTCCATCTTAGCTATAAGGCTCCTAGCATTAAAATGCAAGAGACCAAGAGACCCTTTACGTGCTTTAAAATCGTTTGGAGTGAAAGAGGTCAATGTCGGGTTCACAACAGTAGTAGAAGGGGCTAACGTGATGTGACGAAGGCTCTGAGGATTAACACCGCCAGTTTTCCGAGTAGAGCGCCTAGGCCTAATAATTGAAGAAATCCTCTGGAGACACTTGCAGGCCACCAGGCCGCCAGGGGGGGCTAGTGAGCGTAAGTTTAGTGCAGGATGTGGTGGTGAGGAAGAAACACAATTAGTGACCGGTGTATTATCTGGACCATGATCTGGACATGCAGAGGTAGCAGAGGTCGATAGTCAGATTCTGGGGGCGTTAAAAACAGTATAAAATATATTTTCTGTTAAAATGCGTGCACCCAGACCGCTCGGGTGGATTCCATCATTCCTAAAAAAGGATGGGCGATTCCAGAAAAGGTTAAAATTATCAATAAAGACCATATTGTGAGCCGTACAGACCGATTGCAGCCAGGTGTGGAGACTAAGAGTTCGGCTAAAACGACCAACGCCTCGACCAAAACAGGGGATTGGGCCAGAAATGAAAACCCGTTTTCCACAGCCTGAAAGTGTGTCAAACAGACGGATAAAATCACCTTTCAGTATTTCTGATGATTGGCTTGGGATATCGTTGCAACCAACATGGACAATCACATTACGGACATGAGGGTGTTTGACCAGAAGGCTAGGTAGCTTTTCTACAATATCTAAAATCTTAGCACCAGGAAAGCAGTGAGACTCTACTGACCTTTTCTTGACATTTCTAATAATGGAATCGCCGATAATCAGAGTGGAGGGGGGGGACGGCAATAAGCTTCGGCCCTGTAAAGCGGGGGGAAAAGATGAGGGGATTCGGACCGGGGAAGAGTTATGAGGCCGAAGAGTGGTTCTAGTACCCCGCCGAGCCATTACGTTGCGTGCCTTGGGACCATGGACTGAAGGATGAGCTGATTTCCCAGGTCTATCCGGCGGAGGTGGTGGAGAGCCCTGGATCCTATCCGGAGGTGGAGGGAATCGGGAATCTTTGGCCAGAGGGGGGAACTCCTGGACATCCAGAATGTCAAATCTATTTCTCAGCTCCACATCGTAGGTTGCAGTTGGACGAGAGGAGCGGCTTCCACCATGTTTACGCTCCGGTTGGTGCGGAGTGGAGCTGACCAAGGCTTTGGGTCTAGCCCCCAACTGGACCCAGGGACCCTTGGCGAGGGACAGTGCATCAACCGAACACGGAACAGTGGAATCCAACTCTCCAGCGGCAGCAACGCCAGCTCTGGCAGGACCGAAAGATACAAGAGTATCAATGAGCTTCTCTTCCTCCCGAATCTGATACAAAGTGGATATTCTCCCTTCCAGCTCTGTGATCCTCCGACTGAGGTGAACGCAGCTCTCACAGCCAGATGGAGAGGTAAGTGGGGCCATGATTGTCAGGTAGCGACACGGGCCCAAATGCAATGTTTATGTCGGTGGTGGTATCTCAAATTGGCCTGGTAAGCCTTCTGTTGGTTAGAGTTCCAAGTTGGGAGACAACAGTGATTTCCTCGGCCAGATCGGCCCTGAGAGCAAACGCTCTGTCCCCTTGACGGAGCGATGAAGTACAATGAAGTCCCTTTTGTTAGATTCACTGTGCGTTGCAGCCTTAAAGTTAGAGCTAGATTTGCTGCTGCAGCCGAAAAGAGAATGTTGTTACATGTGATCTTTTCCATGTGATTCTAAAAGGAGAGAGGACAGAGTGTTTTAACTGGAAACATTAGAAATTACAAAAGAAACTGCAGAAACAAAGTAAAGCCAGATTACTCTTCTCTTCTTTGCTGAGTGACTGTTCACTGTGAATGGCTTCACAACTGGCCAATTTACGACTGTCCAGTTTCTGATGCTTATAGAGAGCCCACAGAAGTTGCACTGGATGTGATTTAAAATGTAGTGAAGTACAACACTTCAGTAAAAACGTACTTCAGTAAAAGTAAAATTATTGACTTTAAAAATACTCAAAGTACAAATACACAAAAAAGCTACTCGATTACAGTAACGTGAGTAAATGTAAACAGTTACTTCCATCCTTGAGAGCAGCAACAGTGAACAGACACTCAATATCTAACCAGAATACTTTTATATGCTGACATTCATACAACAAATAACAAATTGTTTCAAGGTCTGTACCAGAAACTGTACATCTGTGCATCATCATCAAAAGACGTCACGGTGGCTCAGTGATTAGCACTGAGGTCCTTTCCCAGGTCCCTTCTGTGTGCAGTTTGCATGTTCTCCTCGTGTTTGTGTGGCCGGGTGCTCCGGTTTCCTCCCACCATCAAAGACATGTATGTTAGGGTTAACACTCCTATGTAAATCAGAAAAAGCCTGCACACTGACGAAAACTATTGAGGCTCATTAGATGCAAAAATAGATAATTTATTTACATGGTGAAAGTGACTAAGTGAGAAAAAAGGTGAACATTTCGGTCCTCAGACCATCATCAGCACTACTTCCATGTTTTTCATATTGGCTCTAAATAGGCAGCCAGCCTACTGGCGGTAGCCAATAGGAATGAGGCTGATAGGTGGAAACAATCAGGTAATCAGCCCTTTAGCCATATTGTAGCCAAGAGGCCTACAAGGAAATACACACAACCCATACAAAAATATATATACAGATAATCATAGATAAAGAATAGATCAAACATTGCCATACTATCTACCAAGAAGAAACAGGCTGGCCCACAGAAGAATGTCAGAAACAATTTACATACAGGACTTACTCCATGAATACATATCACAGTAGGCGGCTATGCAAGTATACAAAATAATCTATGACAAGGATGGAGGGCACAGCTACAAAATAAGGCCCTGGGGAGAGAGAGAGGTATAATACTCCTGTCTCACTGACCAAGACATTGGCAAAAAGAACTGGAGTTGGTCCCCGGGCGCTGTACTGCGGCTGCCCACTGCTCCTAGTCTGTGTATAGGATGGGTCAAATGCAGAGGACAAATTTTCCCCACAGGGATAATAAAGTATATAAACACAAATACGAAATATTAAAGGCTTGGTATTTATCGAGTATCCTTTTCGATTTGTTATTCTTCAGTGCATGTAAAGTGTACATATTGTGTCCCATTTCTATTAAGAGTTCCTTTATGTTCAGTTTCTTCTTCACCATTTTGCATTTATAAACATAAAATTGTCCACATAACAATAAACAAGTTAAAATAAAAAAATATAAAAATATCCTTATTTTCATAAAAAATGACATTTTTCTCTAGGCAAATCATTGCTCCAGATAACTTAATATTCTTAATATTCCAGAAAAATACTCAATATTCAACCAGAATACTTAACAGGCATTCATACAACAAATGACAAATTGTTTCAAAGTCTGTCCCATTAATTGGACATCTCGCATCAACATCGATTTTAAACCTTGACAATACCTGGTTTGTAGGATAAATTAAGTGAATCATGTTAAACGAAATTTCTTTGGTTTGGCTGGTGAAAAAGTCCCAAATTCCAAACTGTTCTCCAATTCATGTTATTAGACTGACCGTTCCAGAATGGCTTTGCAGGAGTTGCAGGGTTATAACACAATTTCCTGAGGTAACAGTTGGCACACCTTGTGTCTCTGATGCATATACCATCTAAGATCAGTTCAAAGTTAACAACAGTATCAATGTTACACACGTAGTTTCTTTGGAGTAATCTCAAGATACATAAGGAAACTGCTTCAAAGTCTGGCAAATTCTTTGGGATTCACCGGAATTCCATACTTTTTGAAGAAAATTCCATACTTTTTGAGGAATTCTGTGAATGTAAGTAAATGGCCATTTTCATTAAGTAACTGAATAACCAACAAATACCATTTTGTCCATACCAAATGTTCAAATATAGTCTTATTTTCAAATATAAAGTCTTTATTATTCCAAATGAAATGCCTAGGAGAAAAGTTGTGTTTATAAATAATTAACCAGGATAAAAGTACTTGTTAATAAAAAAACAGATAATTGTATTATTATTTTTTATTTAGATCAAAATTACATTTAAGGAGAAACTCTATGCCAACAGTTCTTTCAAATATGAATATACACCATAATTTGATCATATGCTGGATGTAATTCTTGATCCATGTTTCCTTGAATGTTGTATTGGCTGTTCCAAAATCCAGCATGTTCAGACTGCCATGATTGTTTGAGTTACATAAGATATTCATTTTTAAGTAATGGGCTTTGTTTTTCCAAATACAACTGGAAAGTTCAACCTGCTTTATTACTGATTTTGAAACACAGTAAATCAAACATGACAGGCCCCGACAGTTGTTGTCCAGCGGCTCTGGCAGGTCACATGGAATATCCTGGCTCTGAGAGTGCTGCTGACCTGTTTGTTGTGGATAGACAGGAGGCAACTCAGAGTGGTTGACCTTGGGCCGCTGATATCGGGACTGCAGCGCATTAGGGTGGGGGGCAGATGGGAGAAGAAGGGAGTAGTGAAGATTCCCCATTACTAGTCCCCCTAATCTGTTTGGATGTAGGCCATCAGGTTTGAAAAGGTTTCTGCCTCCCCAGAACAGAATGAAATGATCAATAAAGATCAGTCCTTTAGAACTGCCTGATGTGGAAAGCCATGAGTTCAGTGCTAGGAGTCTGTTGATAAATGACTGAATCTTTAGTTGGCCAAGTCTGGCAAACAATTTCATAAAGTCTGACTGCTCTCTGCGAGCATCATTTGTCCCCACATGAACAATCATTTGATTTATTCTCAGATGATCAGACAATATCTGGGGGATTTTATCATTGATGTCACTGACCATTGCACCTGGGAAACATGTTTCCAACATCTTATCACTAATGTCTCTGATAGTGGAGTCTCTCATGATAACAGTGGACGGCTCACTCGCTTGATTCGAGGGGGGGCCACGGCTTAGTCCCTTGACTGAGTGAGCTTTTTTGGGTCTTTCTCCTTCTGTGCACACCATAATCCATCCTTGTTCTCTCTTGTGCAACTGGTCAGCAGTGCCCTCGGTTTCTAATTCATGCAGATATTGTAACAGTTCAAACCTGTTCTCCAGTCGTAAGATTGATGGCGACTGCAGTCTCTGTTTTTTTGCATCTTTAGTTGGCCGTCTGCTGGAGCCGGTGCCCGGTGTCAAAAGAGCTGGCTTCCTTAGCTGTGTTCCATGCTGGACTACGGTCCTGTTTTTATTCCTGGGCTTTGCACCAAATAATACCAACTGCCAGCAGTTCATATTCTCTCTAGTCTCAGAGGGCTTTCCTTGTACTGGCTCAGTTTTACCAAGCTTTGGAGAAGTTATAGTATCATTTACACACAGTTCTTCATTTGGAGCCTGCTTAGCTGTGCTAGGTTGCATCAGCTCACCGATAGGAGACAATTGTAGTGTGTCATGAAGTTCTCCAGCTTTTTCCAATGCGAGACGAACAGCCGAAAAGCAGTCCGTGCATCCTGAAGACTCTGATCCGAGGGGAGCCATGTGTTATCCACACACCACACTGCAGTTAACTCTATCCGGAAAAAAGTTTGAAAATAAGTGATCATGACCTCTGACCACTTTAATCCTGTAGAAATATTCGTTAACAGGAACCCCCACTCATAGTTTTGACTTGGTAAAAGTGAAATTGTTTTGGAGAAAATTTTGTTTCAAGATTTTCTTCATTGTTTTACGATTTCTTGAAAGAAGTAATATTGGTATGTATCATGTGAAATGTATTGAAACCATCAAGATGATCTGCCAGTGCAGTGAGATAACTTAAACTAAAAATATGACTAAAAATATCATGAAATAAGCTTGATACATCTGGAAACAACATAAAATCATTTTTTGCAGTGCATGTGAAATTGTACACCTATGCCTCTCAACTTATAGGAAATGAAAACCTGTGGTTAGTGCAGTTGAAAAACTACTTTCCTGCACTGTCAATATCATATACTCCCCTAGTAACAATGGAAAAGCGGCTCAATCTGGGGACAGAATTATATTTACTTTAAACAGACATCAACATCTGACAGTTCTAAACACATCAGTGTAGCTCAATTAGACAGTTCTCAGTCAGTCCTCATTTACAGTGCAAAGGAAATGTGTAATGTTGTCTTACCTGTTGCTGTTCAATCACAAGCCTCTGGTGTTCCCACTCCATTCAGTGTTTCCTTGCAAGTGGAATATGAATCTCAATAAATAAGTGAAATCATTTAATGACTTACATGAACCAACCTTTGTCACCCAGGTACAGTACATGTAAGTGATTGTACTGGGTGTCAGTTACACACAAAAATGATAGACATACCTGTTCAAGAACCATTGGTATTGTTCTTCCTATAAAACAACATCAATGAAAAATATTATCTTATGTGATTATTTGGCAGAAAGCACTATCATCTGTCTACAACATGATGTTTTTGTTTTCAAGGCCTAAATTCTAATCTTACGTGTGCATTGTTTTCCTCTCTTCTTTATCAGACAAATTAATGCAACTGTTCCAATCAACAGAAGAAGCACCACAACACTGATGGTTATGATTATTGTCTTGTCTGAACTTTGTTCTCCACATTCAGAATCAGTTGAATGAGTTCCTGGTCTTATCTGCTGAAGCCTCATAGATTCACACCTAGAATAATGGAGGGAAAACCGTTACTGGAACATGTATCAAGCCATGAATTTACTGCAGTGGTAAGAAACCAAATGTGATGATGACTGCTCTTGAAGTTGTTCTTACTTTGTGTGTGGTTGGCAGGATGTAAATGTTCCATCTGAATATGTGTCACCAGTGCAGTCAATGCACACAGTGTCTGTGATTGCTGTTCCTGTACAAATATACATACAGAGATATATTGACACCAGTTAAGTACATAATGTATATATATATATATTGCAAAGTTTCTGTCATAATTTCTCAATTTCTCATGTTTCATATAAGGTTGTTCATATTGTGGAAGCAGACACTTGCAACTCAATGCAGTCAAAACATTTCTCAGTAAAATCCCAAGCACCGTCTTCCAGATTCAATAATTCCCGTTTCAATAATATTAAACTGAATGGTCTTTCAGCTGCAAAGCCCTGGACTAACACAGCTATTGCTGACAATTAACATTTAAAATTTTTTGATAACTAAGATACTATGGCAGGTACTTTATGGATCTACTGAAAAGATTTGTGTGTCACAATACATTACATCAGTGTCTTAAGAAATACAAGTTTCAGCGTACAACATAGTGTGTGCTAAAGTGTTAGCATGGAGAACGATCTTTCAGGAGCACATGGATGATTTCGATGTTGATGTTCTCATCACTTAATGGCTAAGTTGACCAATGGGACAATCTCCAAAACTCTATTCTTTTAAGACCTAATCTATCTCTATAATATTTAAGTCAGTATGAAAAACCAACCTGTTTGGCTGATATATTGACCAGGTTTACAGCTCCTGTGTGTCTTTGCTGCAGCACAGCCGTCCTCTTTAGGGTCAATACAGTAGTGCCCCTCAAGTGGTTCACAAACTGCATCCGATGTTGTTGTACACAGCCTCTTCACCTTCAAACCAACACCTGTCACCACATTGAGCTGAGGTTACATGTGGGGTGCAAAGCTTCTCTGCTGCAGAATCTACTAGAATGTAGCAACATGCAAAATGTTTTTCCAACTTTACAAGCTATCCTGAAATCTGAAATGATATCCTATTTCATTTCATTATAGCACAAAATGACCATAATATCTGCAGGGGGTTGATAGGGTTGTTGATCAATACCAAAGACTTCATTACTTGGCCAGGTGCTGAGATTTCTGGCTTCCAAAACCCACTGTAAATTCAAGACACCCCCCCAGGGTGGGGGCTATGCCAGGATGAGATAAGTTCTATTGATGTCGCTACAATTCCAACTGGTTGCCAATAAATAAAATTAAGGAAAAATGCTTATTCCCATTGATCTGGCAGTTTGAGTTAGTCCAGTTTTGAAGTACATTTTAGCCTAGGAAGAGGCTTAATATCGGTCTGTGAAACCAGCCTGTAGAAATGTACCTGCATCACAGTTTGCACATGTAAAGCATTGTGTACGTCCATTAAGCTTATCCAGGAAGGTTCCCTCAGTGCAGGGCAGGCAGGAGGTACTTTTGTACTCGGTGCAATCTTTATAAACTCGGTTTCCTGTTGAATACAAAATCAAAATTCGATACAGTTTTATTAGCTTACTTTCTAGAACTACCCTTTAAGTCAGTGGTCTCCCAATACTGTGCCATGGAGGGCTGAGAGGACGCAGAGCTTTTTCTCAATGTGCGTGGCTTTGCATAATATCTAACCGCTGAAGCGCGATTCCAAAACGGAAGAACGAAAAGATGGAGGAAGGAGAAAGATCCCGGGAGCTTACTTGGCAACCGGGGATGTATCGGATGGACTTGACCGATGACAATTGAAAACACCAAGAATCATTGTGAGAACGACGCATCACGTCTGAGCAGCGCTGTAGTCTACAGTAGAGCCGGTTAACAGCTGGGAAAATTAACAGCTGTGTGTCTTAATTGATCAAACATACAAGATGAAGCACACAGCCCATTTGATAATCAGAACAGGTTCTCATTAAAACCAAACACTACAACAGGTGATTTCACTCATTAGCACACCTTCAACCAGAGAAAAGAAACTAATCAGTGAAACTGCTTGCAGACTCTCAGCTCTCAATTGCACATGGTTGGGGACCCCTCTTAAATAAAAATGTCTATTTCACTATGGTAGAACATTTCCACTTTTTAGCTCTACAGGAGTTCATGAACAAGCCAGCAGGTGGTGTAGTGAGTAGAGAGACTGGTCTTCAACTGGATGACCTGGGATGGCAAGTATCCACCCTGCTCAAGTATCCTTGAGCAAGATACTGAATCCCTTACCAGCTTTCTTTTCAAGCAGGGGGAAAGAGCTGTATAGAAGTGATGACAGCAGCTCTTCATGGCAGCTGATGTTAGAGCCTGACTGCTCCTGTACTCCAATCAGGAATGGGTAATCTAAAGGACTCAATACTCTACCACAGTAAAATATTCCTTTAATGTTCAGTTGGATCTTACCTGGGGGACACATAGGGCAGCATTCCTCTCCTGTTCTGTACTCTGCACGATGACAAGTGAGGGCATCTCCAATGAAGACATTCATCAGAAATATCTATGAACAGTGAAAAAATGATAGTCAGTATTTTTCGTATTTACTATAGACAGCTAGTAAAATAATAATTTTAAAAAAGCACATTGGTAAAGTAATCATCCTCAATTTCGTTCTGAATATTCAGCACCAAAATAAAACAATATCGTTGTAGTGTGAATGCTTGAGTAACAATGTATCATTATAGTTTATAGTTATCTTCTTTATAGTTATCGCTATATGTGTGAATGAGCCTTAAGTAGTCTATTCCGCAACATGATTTTAGAAGGGGCAGGTTCACCCCTTGGCCACCAAATAACCATCTCACCCTGAAGTTACAGAGGAAGTATCTAGGTCTTGCACTATTCAAAAAAATCTTCTCTAACTGTGGCGTGTTTTTTAAACTATTTGAAATGCACTTATATCCATGAAATATCTGGCAAATATCCCTCACAGGCACATGATACCCGTTTTCAATAGCATGAATGTCTTCAAATTTCGCCCCACGACTTTTGGAGGTGTGGTGCCACCTCTGTGTGTGTGTGTGCTGACATATCAATGATTACTGTTATTTGAATTTGTTTGATGTTGACTTTGCTTTGGTAATCTGTACTTTTGCATTTCATGCCAATAAAGTAGCGTCAATTAAATTGAAAGAGAGAGAGTGAGAGAGAGAGAGAGAGAGAGAGAGGGAGGAAGGGAGGGGTTGAGAGGAAGGGCGATGTGATTGTATCAATTCCAGTCAAGCTAAACATGCTGTGTTTCTCTAAGCCTGCAATTTTTAACAAGTGTTGTTACCAATATTGCAATCGTCAAAGGTTTTCTTCTCAGAGGCATTTCTTAAACAGTTTTCATGAAATCCAGACACCATCTCAGTGAGATTTGAGATGACGCAAGACTTAGTCCAAAAAGTCCAAATCAAAAGGAGAATATCTGGAGAAAAAAACAAAACAGAAACACATCCACATAGCAATTCCACTGTGTGTAGCTTGCATCTGTCATTCACTTTCACATAACAACTTAATACACCACTACAAAGAAAAACTATAGCAATCAAATAATACATTTTAGATGGATACAATAAAAGTATCACAGCAACACTATAAGTCCACATAGTCCACATCCAAGTCACATAGGAATATTATAGTGATACCATAGGAGATAAAAATAAATTCCATAAAACAGGATAAGTTCATTGTAAACTCACCATTGAGCACCACAGACATATTGTCATTCCTTATAGGAATATTATAGGAATATTACAGTAATTGCTCAGTAAGGGAATAAATTATGTAAAATATATAAACAGCTACATGTACAGTTAAATTGAATTAGAAGTACAAGAGCTAGGCATACGTCAACACCTATGATCTGTCCCTGAAGGTTGATGAAATAAATTAGATCAGGGTCCAAACGTTTTCATGTCAGAGACCCCTCATATGGAAACATTTGAGACCAAAGACCCCCACTTAAAGGAACAGTTCACTCAAAAATGAAAATTCAGTCATTATCTACTCACCCCCATGCCAGCTGAAACTCTGGTGAAGTTTGTTAGTCCATACAACACTCCCGGAGCTTCCCAGCACGACTCTGCCTTCTCCAACCGATCTTTAGAGTTACAAACAAGTGAAGCATCATCCAAGTCTTCTGACACCATACGATTGCTCTGTGAGTGGAAAAAAAACACAATTTTATTATTTTTCATTATTTCATGAAAATCAAGTCTTTCATTGTTTCATTGAGTCTTGCATTGTATTTAGCTTCCGCAATACCAAACCTCACGAGATGGAGGTCGCACACATGCATATTTCATTAAATAATTCATCACCTTTTTTTTAACATTATATTTATTGATTTTGGCATATAGTCATAAAAACAATGACATTTACAAACACCCCCCAACCCCATTAGATTATACTGATGAAGTTTTACAGGTGTCACATTGGTTCTGAATAGCCATTTATATTGTATAAGTTTTGTTCATTGTATATTGCATTGATAGTCTGTGTTTGTGCTTTTAAACAAGCATTTTCCCACTCATCCTCTGTAATATCTACTTTTAGGTCATCTCTCCAAGCATTGAGTCTTAAGTGTGAATTGTCCTTTGATTTGGACTGGAGCATAAATTACTGACAATTGGCCTCGAATATCCATAAAACGTAGAGTGGTCCTCTCTATAGCTGACATGGATGGCTCCTCTAAGGAGTGGGTCTGTGATGTTATGAAGCTCCTTAACTGTAGGTATTTAAAGAAGTGGTTTCTAGGGATGGCGTATCTACGAATCAGCTGATCAAAGGTCATTAGTTTTCCCTCTGTATACTAATGAATCAAATTTAGATTTTTTCCGCTCAGAGCAATCGTATTGCGCTGGGTTGGTTTTCTGGGAAATGGTTTTGAAATCACTAATTGAAGTAGAAGTAGATAAGGCAGGTTGAGGGAAAGTGTGTTCACCAAAATGGTAAATTTCAACACTTGCAATGCACTGAACATCACAGAATGATGATGTATCAGTGTAAGAGTATAGGAGGGTTGATTTTTGCCGGGCCTCTGGGACCGGCCTAGAAGAGTGAAAGTAGCTGACTGGCTGACTGAAAGTGGTGTCAAGACCTACAGTTATGGTGGTATACGTCAGTGATTCTCAACCTTTTTCATATCAAGGACCCCTAATTTAGTCCACATTAGAGCCACAGACCCCCATTTGATGAGATTTTGTCTCTCAGACCCAAATCTGAGAATATTTTTATTGTCAGATATGATTTTGTTGAGAAAACAGTGAAACTATGATCAAAACAGTCATTCTTCTACATTCTCTAATTGTGTTAACTTCTTGTAAATTACATAATGGTGAAGTTTAGCAATTCATCAATTTCCTGGGGACCCCCTGGAACCCCCTCAAGGACCCCTGGTGGTCCCCGGACCCCACGTTGAGAACCACTGGTATACGTGGTGTTGCGTTGTTTCCAAAGGGTCGTCATTCCACACTGGGGATGGGCCCTCTATCTACACACTTAACTACAGACCAACAAATAAGCACTTCCTTGCTGCACCTGATTGGACGAACGCTGTCACTCACTGGGCCGTCTGCCCCCGGATTTCAAACTGGAAAAACATGGCAGCTCGTTTGGAAACTTACTCTTATATTATGAAAATGGCTCATCAAAATGTGTTTCTGAAAACATTTGAGGCAAGAAATCAGCCGTGCAGTTGCTGAATCTGTCTTCATTTTACATCGACAATGGCTAGTTTAAAAGTTTGTACATGAGTTTCGGGAGTTTCCAGAGGCGGTAAGTCAATCTGGACGCCCTGATTTGCATAAAGTAGCCTAGACCTCAGCAATATGTAAATGTGGAGCGGCCAACATCACGCACCGTCTCTCGAAACGCACCTCGGTGCTACCAGAATGCATTGCTGGGTGTAAAGGACATCCACAGACACACACTGAAGACAATCCTATGATTTCAGAATATGTTGCTGAGGTAAACAAATCATATTGGATATATTTTCAGTGCTGGTGAGTTTGTTCCTTACACTCTCCTGTAGACTGACTTGGTGGAATGCCACTAGAATGTTTTAGAATGTTTAAAGCCATTTTTCTCACTTTTTACTTTTAGACACATAACAGATTCAAAAACTCAAAATCAACATATCACAAATTAAACATGTCAAATGTTCACCATGTGAAGGGTTTTTGCAGGCCACCACACTTATAGTGCATCACTACAATGCAGAGGGAAATACAGCACATGTATTATACTAGGGTGTGAAAGCCAAGAGGAGGCCCGGCTTGCTCTAGGTCTACCTAGTCTTGTTCCTTTAAATAAAACTCCAAGGCAATTAGAAAAACACTGACAGCTCCCATGTCTATGCTTTGTGACAAGTCAAATCTGTTGTGCATGATGTCACTGATGTGAGGCATCACAATGGTTATTGGGATATTGCAAAGAAAGTCATAAACTAGTACAAGATGAAATTATTTCCAGTCTGAAATGAAATAGCTACTTAACCTCTTTTCAACAGCAAACAGAATTGATCATTGGTTGTTGTTATGCTCATGTTTTGTGCAAGTGTCTCTTCAATAATCACTCCAGGTTTTGGAATGAAGAGTGCACTTATTTTGCTGTATGGATTTTCTGAAGTGAAAATGACATATCTTTTCGATATCTACAATTGCATTTTGACTAGTCAGAATGATAATTCAAGATATCTCCAAA
Organism: Centroberyx affinis; assembly: GCF_046629955.1. Taxonomy (NCBI): domain Eukaryota; kingdom Metazoa; phylum Chordata; class Actinopteri; order Beryciformes; family Berycidae; genus Centroberyx; species Centroberyx affinis. The sequence goes on from NW_027278880.1 coordinate 262,711, forward strand.
ATAAGATGTCTAGTCAAACTTCCTGTCAAGATATCCATAACTTGTTTGTAGATATCTTAAAAGGACTTTTAACTAGTAAGAACTCAAATTTGAGATATCTCACAGGCTCTGACTTGCGGACAGGACGGACCTCATATTTCAGAGTAAAAGCCTTAGTGTTTGTCCGTTTTAAACGACATCTTTCTTCCTGTCCGAGAGTCTGGCAGAGACGAGGGAGGCAGAAATCTGTCAGCTCGTAGGTTTGAATAGGAAAGCTACGTTATTAAGTTCTTTAAGCGTCACGGCTTGCTTTTTAACGTAGCCTACATGTAGCCTACTAAAAGCTGTGGTCTGTAACCTTGATGCCACACGAACAGACTTGAACCTTGAGCGACATTTTTCACGCAGTTTGCTACTCGCTGTTTTTTCAAATTGTATTTATCATCATTTTTACACATTCAGATACATTCATGGAAAATGTTTTCTCATGTTCACAAATGGTGATATACAACTACAAGTCTCAAATAATTTCACAAGCTCTGAATCTTTTATACAAGCTCAAAATCGACCCTTTATTGAGCCCATAGTGAACAAGCCAGCGCAAATATCTGACACGCACCTTTCCCACAGAACAGGCTACACGACCTGAGAGAGAGAGAGCTGCTTCTCCTTGGATTCTCCATGACACAAATCACCAGACAAGTACTACAACATAAAAGGTCTCCGGTGTTTTCCTACAATAACGTCTTCACACGTTGCGACTTCACTAACATGTTCAACGGCGCGATAACTACGATGCTTTACCACCGTCGAACATGAATTTCATTCGCTTATTTTCTATTAAAGTAGGCTATAAAATGTACGTTAGTGTAGGCTACTCACCCCCAGTGGCTTTAGGACGAAGAGAGTTACTTTCATTTTGCGTCGTGGTGGTTCAGGATCAGGAGGTGGACTTTCTACCCACAGTATAAAAGCACATCAAAGTGTTTATGTAGCTACACTTAGTTCTAGCACAAAATATGAATGCCATAGCCTATACACGGGGATTAAATTGATCTGGAACCCTCGGTTGAAAAAAAAAAAGTTTTATCAACACGTTACAGAAATATAACGTCTCTCTATAGCCAGCCAGTCTTTCCCCTATATCTACATTCTACCATGGCGGTCCGGCACAGTCGGATCATGACATGACCCGCTGTGCTAAAAACATTTTCAAAATATTTTTTCTTCTGTGTGGCAGCGGGCGGTTGGCAGCGCGCGCCCACACAGGCGGGCTTCATAACGAGAGCAACAGCATCGAGCCTTATTTATATCTTTTTTTTTTTCATGTCTGTGCAGAAACAATGCTGACGCCAGACGGCAATCTCTTTTCTCTCTCTTTTTCTCTTCCTTCTCAAGAAGTAGTATATTAAGAGGTAATACACACATACAACCATAAGTTACAAACATACATAGTATAGCCTATAGTCTACATAATAGGACTCATTAACTAGGCTATAAATAACTCTTATCTTGCTCTTGTGTGGCAGTGGTGTGTGCATTTCTATCTATCTATCTATCTATCTATCTATATGTGTCTGCCTATTTATCTGTCTGTCTGTCCAAATATTTACTAGACACCTAATCATCAGTGTGCATGTATTAATCAACAACAACAGTAAAGACATTGCTAGGTTGATCATAAATATAGGCCTATATATGCTTCTGGGGTGCAAATATGACCGTCTACAGTGTATGTCCACTATGTATTTCTGTTAAATGTATTTTGAGTCCGAATGATATTTCCTAGCAGCAATTTCTGACTTGGTAACATTGGTTTTTGAAGTCAAACCTCTTTTTAAAAGTTGAAAAAATTGATATAATATTGGGGGGTCACTCTGTCCAAAGCTCATGGTTCATGGATGAACCTTCTTCCTCAGCCTACACTGGTTTGTGCATTTTTAGTGGATCCAATTCCAACAAATTTGACTCTTGCAACACTGCTTCTCTGAGATACTCGAATTAAAACAGGCACTCCCTACATATCATAATCCCTTATTGCTGTTATGTTGAGGCCTAAAAGAAAGAAAAACTTCCTGTGGAGGATACACCTGCATCCTCCACTGAAGGAGACAGCAACAACCCCCAACATCGCTCTGCCTTTTTATTATTTCCCACCAAAATCCCTTGACTACCCATGGCTGTATTTATGACTTTTGGTGTTGGAAGCAGGAGCTTACAAGGAGCACTGAAGGCAGTCACAACGGACCCAAATCTGAGAATATTTTTTATTGCTAGATATGATTTTGTCCAGGATCCCATGACTATCTGCATTGTAGGTAGAGAGAAAACAGAGAAACTATGATCAAAATCTTTTCTTCTACATACTCTAATTGTGTTAACTTCTTGTAAATGAAAGAATGGTGAAGTTTACAAATTAACAATTCATCAATATGCTGAGGACCCCCTTGAACACCCTCACGGACCCCTGGTGGTCCCCGGACCCCACATTGAGAAACACTGGTGTACCCACTTTACCTCAACCCGCCTTGTCCACTTCTAGTTCAGTTAATGATTTCCTACACTTCCCAGAATGCCTTTTGATAACCAGTTCCCCTGACCCCATTTTTCTTTGTATATATTGTAGTTGACCTTAGCATAAGTCATCCAGCAATATGGTTGTGCAATATGCTTTTTATGTTTTTGTGTAAGAATGCCTCAAGTTTTTAATAGAATTACTGACTATTTCACAGAGCACTGGTATCCTGCAGTTTGTGTTACATTGTAATGTTATGGTTACTGAAACTGACTGAATATGGCACAGCCCCACCTAGAATATTTTTCACCAGCCGTCACTGGTCACAAGAGAGGGTAGGCTTGAGAGCGGTTGTGACTTTCCACCTTTGTCTTGTTCCACAGTCAGTCTTCGGTCGGATCATTGCTTTCTGTCACACGTGTCAGTTTATGTGTGAAGAGCTCTCATTTTTGGTTTCCTGTGTCACCTGCAACCTGCTACATTAAACACCCAGTCTGGGGTTTGGTTCCTCACCACACCTCCACGTAAACAGCTTCCTACACGACTACAGATATGAATACACGTTCACAGCCTTCAAGGTGCAATTTGTGACAGCAAGCATCCGTCTTGCTGAAGTGTTGCTGAGCGAGACACTGAGCCTCTGACTGAAAGAAAAACATTTCTTCCTCAGTAAAAAAAAAAAAGGAAAAAAAAAGACCCCCCCTTGCCATGCCTGTATTGCCTGTATTACCAGCTGGGCATGCAGGGCTCATGCTCATGCCCAGAACCACCAGGGGCCCCAAAAGATTCTGACTCCCGCGTCCGTGTTCAATGGATTTCTAGGCCACCTATTGAAGATCAAGAACACCTATTGTATGTTTATGAGTAATGCATTTAGTGACTATCATCCAACTAAGATACAGAACAGTATCACAGGTGGGCAGGGACGTAGCTAGGAATTCTGGGCCCCCCGAAAGAACATTGCTCTGGGCCCCCCTTTTTTTAATGAAATAAAAGTATTTTTCATATAAAGGGTACATTTAATGCAATATAGAGGTCAAATCGATTTTCCTCGCTGCTCAATCTGTCTTCTCCTTCCTTTCATACATGCCACTCTCTTCTGGCTCTGCAAATGACTAACAGCATAATGCTGAATTAGCAATCAGCAGCAAGTGTCAAGGTAGCCCAAATTGCCTTATCAATGCCATAGAGATTGAATAGTAATACTGTAGATTGAAAAGGCCACAGTTTTGAGTGCAATCAAGCTCTCAAAACATGAAGACATGTCCAACATTGAATAAGTCAACTAAAAAAGCAACTTTCACACTGGCCAAAGAAAACAGTAAGAGCAGCTATCAACACTGCTATGAGCCAAGGTTATTATCGTTAACCAAAACTAACGAAATAACGAACTTGGTGTGAAAAAACATTTTCGTTAACTGAAATAAAAATAAAAACGAGGCTTTACAAAAAAACCCTAACTGAAACTGTATTGTGTGTTTACAAAACTAACTAAAATAAACTAAAATTATAGAGAAAATGTCTTTAGTTTTCATCTTTGTCAATTTATTTCATACATAAGCCCAGTATTTTGAATTTTTGAATCTCGCCCCTGACAAATACCCCATATTACAAAAAAGGACTAAAACTAACACTGAAACTAATAAAAACTAAACTAAACTAGCAAACCCGCTTTAAAAACTAATTAAAACTAAACTGAAATTGAAAACAAAAAGTCAAAACAAAATAAAAATAAAAACTAATGAAAAATGCAAAACTATAATAACCTTGCTGTGAGACTCTGTGTTCTATGGATCTTTGGTTGATAGTATAAAATATGTATAGGCTACTGTAGATAATTTGCTTATTTTACTTTTGTTTGTGGACAGCATGGGGCCTTTTGTTTTACTATGTATTATACTGGAAGAACAGGTTATACACAATAGAATGGGGGGTGCAGGGATTGTAAAATTAGAACTACTTTCATCACATATTGCATGGTTTGTGGGTTTATTATTTTTATTCTGAAGTATCAAATGCCTTCTATAGAATACATTAATTCATACATCTTTCTGGAATTGTTGTGGGCCCTCTCAGCTGTGGGCCCCTAGAATCGTCACCACCTTTCACCCCACTAGCGACGGCACCGCTGGTGGGGCAGGGGTGTCTAGGTACAGACATAATCAAACCTTTTCCATAAATTTCAACATTTAACAGTTTTTTGGTCCTTCATTCCCACCACCTGTCGCCTTGCCTCCTTAAAGCCACAACCTGCAATCCAAAGGTAAACAAAGGGACGCCCCACCACCTAAAACTAAGGCTTGACTTCGGGTTGGACAAATGTTATCACTTTCAAACTGAATGAAGCAGCTCTAGATAGAAGGAATGGCAGTTTGTAAAAGCTAAAAATTAGTTTCAGATTACTTTGAACCTGTAAAAGGTTTCTGTTTGTATTGTTTGTGAAATAGATAGTATCTTGAATTACGGTGTGTTGGTGTGTACTGGGGGGTAAGGGGGCCCAATAGGACCCGTGTGCCCGGGGGCCCTGTAGTTGGTTAATCCGGCCCTGCCCCTTGCTGTGTCTAGTTGGAGCCTTCAAGATCTCCAAGAAAACCAGCTAGTAGCATTACCAGTATACATACATACATACATACATACATACATACATACATACATATCAGAGGTGGGGACTTGAGTCACTTGACTTGGACTCGAGTCACAGTTGTAATTGCTTGACAATTGACATGATACATGAAGAGAAGACTTGAGACTTGACTTGACTTGGGTTCTGGTGACTTGGGACTTGACTCTGACTTGTACTTTGATGACTTGAAAAGGTTTCTAAAGTGATGAGATTTGTTCCAGCAGACGACTGAATTTTAGTTCTGTTTTCTGAATTTGTGGAATGATTGAATTTATTGAAGTTGAAACTGATTCTAGAAATCAAACTCATGATGCTCTTACCAAGTTTTTATCATATTAAAACCATATTGCATTGAAAAGTCCTAGATATTTAGTTTTCTTTAAGATATTAAATTGATACTGGACTCTTGATTTGTTCTGACTTGATTTGCTGGTCTACATTTAGACTTGAGACTTGACATTAATGACATGGACTTGATTTGGATTTGACTTGGTAATCTAGATTTAGACTTGGGACTTGACTTGAGACTTGTGCCTCAAGACTTGAGACTGACTTGGGACTCCAGTGAAGCTGACTCGGTCACACCTCTGATACATATACGTACATACATTACATACATACATACATATTTTCCATCTCGTATAGACATGAGGACCAGCTCAGATTATTAAAAGTGAACCCCTATCACCACACAATATTCTCCTTCTCGTATAGACATGAGGACCAGCTGAGCATGAGGACCAGCTCAGATTATTAAAAGTTAACCCCTATCACCACACAATATTCTCCTTCTTCACAGTGGCATCTGGACTTCATTCTGACTTTTCAAACGGGGTTTAAATTTGAAGACTAAAACTTTAATAGTAACCCATAATGTGCCTTACTTTCATGCAAGAGAAGGGAGTTACTCTCCCAGGAACCATCTTAACAATCTTATATTTTGTTCACTACAAAGTATTTTGATATGTTCTGATGAATTTGAGAGAAGTAGATGGCATTAAAGACATCAAGCAAAAGACTTTGGCTGCTATTTAATTATTACAGCTCTCCATTGATCTTTCAATCTACTGGAGTTACTTGGAAATCCAGAAGCTTTCTTAATTCAGTTAGTCTTAATTTAGCATTCTGACTACAGACCATCTGTACATTTATCTTACACAGGAGCTGAATGATGTCAGGAAAGAACACGTCATATCTGTCTTTGAGGGGGAGTGAGAGATTCCATAACTTTCACCACACGACCCCCACAATGTGGTTAGGGACAGTTTGGACAGAATGTCACTCTTACTCAGTTCTCAGAGTGTGAGAAAAGTCAGAAACAAGTTCAAAAATCATTCTGTTTTTCGATTTTCGAAATTATAATAGTACATTTGAAACAGTTTTGTTCAACCATAAAAGCAAATCAAATTTGCTTGTTGTAAATAATATATCTGGTTATAAAGCTGTTAGTAGGAGTGTATTTCTAGTACATTTTGCTACTTGCTCTCTCTTAATGGAGGATATTCCACTTGAGAAAACTAAGTAGGAGAATTTAGGTCTCTAAAAATAGACAATATGAATACTTCTATTATTCTTCCACCACGATGCAAGTGAAAGTTTAAACCTCTGCTATTGTCCCACTCAAAACCATGAACACTGAACATGAAGTTATACAGTTACAATACCAATTTCATTACGTTAGTCATTACTGAGTACCAGATATAAATAATTTGTGCAAGAGTATAATTTTAATTTTCACACCCTCCCTCTGGATTTAGATATAAATATATAATATATATAATATAATATATATAATAGAGATACAACTCACTCTTTTCTCAATGTGCTCATGGGCCTCAGACAGAGTTGAAAGCATTTATGAAGCCAGAAGAAGAACTAGTTCCAGTCCTCAGCTTAAAAATAGCTGATAAACAGGGAAGGAGGGAGAAATAACCCACTACAATACAGAAGCAAGTCATGCATAAGGTCACTTTAACTTTCAATACCCAGTGGAAATCTATCTTCTTGAAACAGCAGTTTGTGTAACTAGTAACTAGACACCTAAGCAACCTTTTCCCCTTAGGCCTGCATTTCCCACAAGGCTACAGATTTCACATCACTGAAAATGACAAGAACAGACATGTACACCAGTCATGCCAATACAGTTACAGTGAGCTGTTTCTTGACTAAGGTATTGACTAACATTAAGCTAATCATTAACCTGTACCTGCACTTATAGCACTTACACTTGGTTCAGACTCATGTGGGTTTTCAAAGGCTCAGACCAATATGCTTGGATTGAAGCTGTTATTTATTTTGTGCCAATATTCAATAGCCAATATTTGATGTTACAATCCTTTGTCCCTTAATCCAAGATGAGTATTCCCACAGAATATCTTTACATTTGACCGTTTTCATGCCAAAAAATCCTGTTGGCTGATACCCGATTGTTAAAAAAAGACCAATATCAGCAAACCAATAACATATCAGTCTAAACCTAATACAGGCTACAAGGTTGCTTTTCTGTTGCAGCCCCACTTTGTGGTTTAGGTTGGTAAGACACACAAAAATCTTGCCTAGTGCAGCTTTAAACCTAATGAAATATTGAAATAGCCTACAGGAATATGTCCTAACATTGTGTATCTTCTGCATACACTACATCCTTTGTGCAGAACTCTGTTTTTAGAGCAGCTGTTCAAGAAAGTACCGTCTGAAATCTGATTCCACTGAGGTCAACAGACTTGGCTCATGACAAAGGGACTTTTCCCCAAGCTCTTGTTTTGCTTTCAGTTCTACTCAGCTGCCTTGATGCGGGCTCAGACTGGTTACAGTCACATGGTCAAACTTGGGTTTATAAAATGCACCTTGTTCCTGGATCTGTTATCAGTCCCATGTGAGTCATTTATCTGATGAGCTCTCTCTCTCTCTCTCTCTCTCACTCACACACACACAGTAGTTGGGTTTTGACAGTTCAGTGTGACAACCCTTTGCAAAAAGTATTTCAGGTCTCAGCAGATCTTTGTAACACTTAAAAAAGGAATGTCAGCGACTCTTCACTCCGCATATGACTCTTCCACTATCTACTTCTGTTTTCAATTCTTGTTTATGTGAAATGTAGCCCAATGAAGAAGTTGGTCACAGTGGTTTCAAGCCACAGTACAGCAGTAGTGTGACTGCTTTATTTGAACTAAACAGCATCTATTTTTAAAGCAAATGCTGATGATATCAGTTAGCGTACAAAGCCTAAGCCTGATCATGTGCCACTGCCAATTTGCATGTAAAAAAATTTTTTTAAATAAGTTTTAATTTGCATGCTGTGTTTTCTATAATTGATCACACAGTGAAAGAAAAACCTTCCAAAAATTAGGGAACTGGCTGGGGGTTTCCGGCTGAGCTGGTCACTGAGTCATCTGATCGTCTCCATTTGAATGGTCACATTTTTGTATCACATATTCATATGATATGAATGTGTCTTAGATATTTGTTTAAAAGTTTTACCTTCTCTGCCAGATTAGCAAGAAGAATCTATGTTACTCAGACAACAAACTTTCCACCCTGCCAAGAATGAAATTCTGGGGGAAACAAATGGCCAAAATTAAAGATATTGAATAGTGGCACAAAATATAAGCAGCTTAAAAAATATTAGTAATGGCCTTCAAAAACCCAAATCGGTCAAACAGATTCCATGTTGTTTTTCCATGTTTAGACAGGCAGGAGATGATCAGATCTGTGCCACAAAGGCAATCAATTCAATTCTCAGCCAAACGTCAGATTCAATGTTAATGTAAATATAGTCTGTAACACCAACAACAGCTTCTCCTGAGTCTCTTTCCTCCTGAGTCTCTTTCTCTTTCTGTTTCCTGGGACCAGAGTGGGACAGAAGGGAGGGAAGCAGAGCCAGATCCAGGGCTGGGGGCCTTGCTGGGTGGGTTGGGAGGCACCCTTGGGCCCCAAGGTGGCCAGAGGGTGACAGGGTTCAGGAGAGCAGGGAGATTATTGCTGCCCATGTCTGTGTTCTGCTTATGTCTGTCTGTGTTCTACTTTTACTGTAATTGATATGACTTACTACATGATTATTGTTTTAAACTTATTTTTGATTTAGGCTGCCAACTTCTCACCTGGCCAGGGACTACAGATGAAAACTAGCCTCCTGGCTAATTCTGGCATACTTACAGTATTGTTTATTAATATGCACTGTCCCTGAGAAATAAACTGAATAAATGAAAATGAAATGAAATGTGGTCAGTACCACTGTCCTGTAGCTCTGGACCTGCCAGTTCATGAAGATGTTGTTCACTGCTGCCCCCTCATGGACAATTAAACCTATGACACTGAAAACAGGGGCCATATTCACAAATTCACTTCTAGTACTAAGAGTTGGTCGTAGCAGTGAAATTCAAAGAAAATTCTTACAATTATGTTTTTTGAAGAATGATATAAAACTCTAAATACGCTCTACCTGTCATATGTATATTTCAGTTCTAAATGTACCGGTACTGTCAATCTTAATTATTTGAATTACTGAAGGGATTCTATTATTTTTATTTTGTCTTTTTTATTTATTTATTTATTTATTTATTTTTTTCTCCTTTTCTTTTTTTGAGAAAAAAAAGTTTGTCCTGCGAGTTTGTGGCTACATGCTACCGATTATCCTCCAACCCACACAAACACTTACACTGGATTAGCGTCTCCAGATCAACTCATCGTATTACCTGCTGCCCAAGAAGTTTCCCTGATTCACACCGTAATCCTGCCCGGGGATCTTTCCGTCCCGGTGTGGTCAGCCCCGCTATGCTCGGATCGCTCTTCTCCGCTATCCACCACCGCACCAGGCTGACCTCCATTCTCCGAGCAGGATCGAAAGGCTGTTATGTGGATTATCCCGTGGGACACTCCTGGGGTGTACATCGCTTCTCCTTCCCCATCCATCCCATCCCTGTGGTCCTGTCGCAGCCCAACCTCCTCATTACGTCACCACAACAAACAACACGTGAATCTGTCCAATCTCCGTCCCGTCCTCCCTGAGTCCTCACAACCAATCCCAAAGATGAAACTGGTTTTGCTCAATGCTCGTTCACTCAACAATAAGAGCCACATTCTGAATGAATTTATAACCGACAGTAACCTAGATTACCTCACTGAAACCTGGCATAACCCCCTGGACTATTTCTCACTAAACCAGACCACACCCACAGGATATACACTGATAAACCGTCTTCAGGGGCGGGGTGGTGGTGTCGCTGCCGTTTACAGGACGGACATTAAAACAACTGCCGCTGAAAATCACATATTCATAAATCGAAGTTTTCCAGTCATAAACCATATTTTTTAATTTTTGAAAATGAAATCAAACAATACGTTACAACAATCCTACATTCTAAAAATAGGGAAGCTATTAAAACCATACATTTATGTACCCTGTATAACATTTTTGTGAACTGATTTATGATTTGTGTCAGTGTTCTGATCCCCCTTTTTTCTATTTGTTTACCATGCTGTTTGTTAATAAATGAATAAAAAAAAAATAAAAAAAAATAAAAAGTATGTCGCTAGACATTCATGACAGGTAGTGGAGTGACTCTTCTACCCAGCTTGTGGAAGTCGAGCGGACTCTTAAGTCACATGTCTTTGTGCTGCTCTACATTGGTATGAATATTAAAATGAACTTGACACTGACGCCAAAAAAAACAAAAAAAACAACTGCCGCTCATTCTTTCGAACACCTTGCCTTCAAACTTTCTGCTCCCACTCCTTTGGTCACTGCCGTTATCTACATTTCCATTTCAGAATAATACAGTATATATTATATTATTGAATTATAATTATTGATGCATTAATGTGTACGCATCACTTTAATATTGCAGCTGGAAAAGGTGGGACTGATTTCCACTACTTTATAGTTTACAGTAATCTATAACAATACATAGCAATTTATTAGTTTATTATATTTTGTATTAATAATCTGAATCTGTTAAGTAATTTAAGTTATCAAATAAATGTAGTGGAGTAAAAAGTACAATATTTCCCTCTGAAATGTAGTGGAGTAGAAGTATAAAGTAGCATAAAATGGTAATACTCAAGTGAAGTACAAGTACCTCAAAATTGTACTTAAGTACAGTATTCGAGTAAATGTACTTAGTTACTTTCCACCTCTGCACACACTCAGCTCCCTGGTATACTCCTGAATTCCGCCAAATGAAATCCCGTAAGCACCAGCTTGAAAGACTCTACAAGAAAACTCTTAACAGTGCATCTCCAAGACTATCACAGACTATCTTCAACAATACAAAGATGCTCTCAACACAGCCCGGCCCACCTACTACTCACACCTCATACACACCTCACACCTCATACTCCACCAACCCCAAGGCTCTCTTTTCCACTATAAACAAACCTCTCAAACCCAGTGACAACACCTCCAAATCCTTCACAGTAACCAAGTGCAACTCTACATTTTCTGTATCATTTCAAGGTTCTTTCCAGGAAACTTCTGAAGAAATGAACAGTTCCTTTCTAGGAAATTATTAGGAATGTTTTTTAGGAAATTATTATGTAATTTCTTTATGAATGCCTAAATGAATACCTTATAGATGCAGAAGATGTTTGTAGTGTTGGTTTCGCTACAAGGGGAAATTCTAGAAAACGTCATACCCTAATTCTAAAAACCAAACACGCCCCCTTTTTCTTTTGGTGGTAGTGCTACTCATTTGTTTAGGTTTACATTAGAGATTGTACCCTATATGCCAAGGCAGGCCAGAAAAGACTATAATGTATTTCCATCATTTTATTCATCTTGTTGTTTCATTCATTTTATTCTGCCCACTGTTTTACACAATCAAAGTCAAGACTGAAGGGAGATTTGTGTTAAATTTGTTTTGTTTTTTTACCAGACCGAAATTTTACATTCTTGATCAGCAAGTGAAATTTGTGACCGTTTTATATGGAACAAATAGGTTATTTTTTTTCAGAGAAAAGTCAAGTGTGTGTGTCTCATATTAGCCAATTTCTAGACTAATTTAACACACAGAAGATAAAAGGGCAACAATCCATGACATCATCCATCGTCATCTGCAGAAATTCTCAGATGACACTGCAGTAGTGGGGTATATAGGCCCTTTTTACATCGTCATGGTAACAGCTTCTGCACTGAGAAACAGGTGCATTAGAACTTCCTGTTGCCAGCTCTGGCCTTCACTAAATCGCTCCATAACCTGCCCAAAATTAACATCGGTGAAGTACAAAGATTAACTAGAGAAAAGCTACAGGTTCTTCGGCATGAAAAGAGCCTATTATATTAGGGGTGGGCAGGATGAGGGTGAGGGTACCTAACGCTCAACATTAGAAAAACAAAGGAGATGGAGGAGGTGGTGGACTTTAGAAGATCTATAAGATAAGACAGATAAGATAAGATAAGATTTTACTTTACTGATCCCCTTGGGGAAATTCAGGACTAAGACCCCTCCATCCCCTGTCACTATTGAGAGAGAGGCTGTGGAGATCATGAGCACCTACAAGTATCTAGGAGTATACCTGGGCAACAGGCACATACAGTTCATACATACTCTCTCATAAGGAACATGCTGTTTTGCACATAGTTGATTTTTTGTATCTGTATTTATTCTTTATTCTTCTAATTTCCCTTATGTGGATTTGGATTTGTGTTAGTTCTTATCTATCGGACATATCACCATATCATTGTATCTTTGAATATGAATAAGCCTTAGTTTGAAAGTAGAGAACTAATATGTTAAACTGTGAAGTCTATATTTAAAGCTGTAGGCTCACCTTAGATAGTTGTATATATAGTGAATACAGTGTTATGGACATAAACTCTTTATCAAGGGGCCAAAGCATAATCTTGCTTAGGGCATCCAAAACATTCATGGGTGAGGTGGACTGTCTGAGTCTTCAGCTGGACTGAGAGGTTGCCAAACCAGGCTGAGTTTGCAAAGTTCGTCTTTATCTTAACTTTCCGTTGGATAAAACAGAAAATAGTCTCCTCTTCACAGAGGTTTCTCTCTGAACCAACAATAGAGCAGCTGCAGAGATGGCTAAACAGTGGAACCATGTCACCAGTTTCTTTGTTAGAGCAGCCAGTGAGTACTAGAATGTCCTACTCAAGTAGAAGTATTATTACTTTTATATTTTACTCAAGTAGAAGTAAAATTACCAGTGTAAAACTCTACTCAAGTCAAAGTAAAAAGTGTCTCATTTAAAATGCCCTCAGAGTAAAAGTTACTGAGTTACTTTTTTAGAAAAGAGAACGTTGTTACATGTGATCTTTTCCATGTGATTCAAGAAGGAGAGAGGACAGAGTTCAAACTAGATTCTTTTAATTGGAAACTTTGGAAAGTAAAGTGCACAAAGTAAAACCAGATTACTCTTCTCTTCTTTGCTGACTGTTCACTGCAGAGGGCTCCACAATTTGTCAGTTTCTGATTGTCCAGTTTCCCATGCTTATGGAGAGCCCACAAAAGTTGTAATGGATGTGATTTCAAATGTAGTGAATTACAATACTTGCACTTAAGTAAAAGTAAAATTGCTGACTTTAAAAAATACTGAAAAAAGTACAAATACATAAGTAAATTAAATTGTAATTACTGCCATCCTTGACAGCAGCAATAGTGTACGGACACCGCAAACAACTGATCCACAAATGTAGTACACTGTCTGAATGGTGAACCCAAACCACATACCCTCACTGTCTGTGCTCATTTTTAGACCCAAACCTGCATGGAAAGTTGTATAGTTATACATCTCAGCTCCGGAAGAGCATTACGATCAGGAAATGAAAACCTGTTGTTAGTGCAGTTGAAAAAGTACTTTCCCGCAGTGCCAATATACTCACATACTCCCCTAGTAACAATGGAAGAGCTGCAGCACCCAGCGCTTATTGCAGTGTCCAAACATAATGACACATAATTGCTGTAAATCCAAAGCTTGGTGGCTGATATTAAAGGAATAGTTCACCCAAAAATGAAAATTATGTCATCATCTACTCACCCTCATGCCAAATGAAACACAGGTGAAATTTGTTAGTCCATATAACACACAGGGAGGTTGCCAGCACAACTTGGTAGCAGCCTTCTCCAAAACAACTGAAGTCAATGGGGACCTGTTCTTTAGAGTTCCAAAACAAAAACAGCCAAACAATCACACTGTGAATAGAAAGACCTATACACCATTATTTGTTGCAAATCAATCAGCTGTAGTTAAGATTTGCACTAAATGATGGTGTAAATATACTGTAGGTCTTTTTGGAACTCTGAAGAACTGGTCCCCATTGACTTCAGTTGTTTTGGAGAAGGCTGCTATGGAGTTATGCTGGCAACCTCCCTGTGTGTTATATGGACAAACCTGTGTTTCAACTGGCATGAGGGTGAGTAGATGATGACAGAATTTTCATTTTTGGGTGAACTATTCCTTTAAGAGAGCTCCTATAAGGTGAAAAACTGTAGAGAGGAGGACTTTTAGAAGGCTTAGGCGTTTCTTGAGCAATGGCTGAAAGACTAATGAGATCAGAAACAAACATTCTCCCTGCACAATCTGTCATCTTCTGTAATGCCTAAGCTTATGCTCCTAATACATAAATAAACAACACAGGCTAACTGTGATTAATATAGGGAAAATAATTTAATTACTGGTGTATATGAAAAAGGTGTAAATATAAATGGACACTAGGTGGCAGTGTGGCCCCATGGGAATGGATGGTTTTAACCTTCTGTGGAGCTTGGAGAGAGTTGTGTAAGCCAGTTCACCATGTTCTTCAGATAAAAGTAGGTAAATTGTGCATATACCACTGGAAATAGAAGATAGACATCGATGTTTTAGATCCAGTGATGCTGAATTGACATTTAAACCACGTTTTTAATTACAGGCTGGCTTTTGTCTCTGTAGCATATCTATAAGATAATGATCTGTAGACAAAGCTGCACAACCAATTCTGTGGAATATATGGTAATCTTATAGCAAGGTGCACAAACTTCAGCTTGGAGCAGCTTTCAATTCTGTACTTGAAATCATCACCATTGGCCCAAAAGCTCTCATCAAGTCCACCCACAACTTCTCCCTCACCATCGACAGCTCCACCGTGCTCACTTCCCCTCACATCCGCAACCTTGGTATCATCTCTGACCAAACCATCTCTTTTGAACAACATATCAATCACATAAGCAAAACAGCCTTCTTTCACCTAAAAAACATTGGCCATCTCTGTCCATCCCTCTTCTTCTCAGCCGCGGAAAACACTCATCGATGCGTTCATCACCTCCAGACCGGATTATTGCAACAGCGTCATGTATGGTACATCCTCCAAAATCCTCAGAAAACTTCAACACATCCACATGCAGCAACCCCACCCGCAGCCGATGGTAGCAACCCCCCCCCCCCCCCCAATTAGACAGTCCACAGTCAGGCCACATTAACAGTGCAAAGGAAATGTGTAATGACGTCTTACCTGTTGCTGTTCAAACATAAGCCTCTGGTATTCCCACTCCATTCAGTGTTTCCTTGCAAGTGGAATATTAATCTCAATAAATAATTGATGATATGATGAAATGATAATGAAATTACATACATGAACCAACCTTTGTCACCCAGGTACAGTACATGTGATTGTACTGGGTGTCACTTACACACAAAAATGATAAACATACCTGTTCAGGAACGATTGCTTTTGTTCCTCCTATAAAACACCAGTGAAAAATATCATTTCAGTCAATAGCAATGTAATGATTTGGTAGAAAGTACTACCATGGATCAAAAACATTGATTTTGTCTTCAAGGCCTAAATGCTAATCTTGCCTGTGCTTTGTTTTCCTCTCTTTCTCAGACGTATCAATGATATTACAACTACTGCAATTAACAAAAGAAGCATCCCAGCAATGATGACTTTCTTCACGTCTGAACGTTGTTTTTCACATTCAGAATTATTTGAATGAGTTCCTGGTCTTATCTGTTGAAGGCTGATAGATTCACATCTGGAACAGTGGGGGGGAGGAACATGTATCGATGCCATGAATTTACTGCAGTGGTAAGAAACCAAATGTGATCATGACTGCTCTTGAAGTTGTTCTTACTCTGTGTGTGGTTGGCAGGATGTAAATGTTCCATCTGAATATGTTTCACCAGTGCAGTGAATGCACATAGTGTCTGTGGTTGCTGTTCCTGTACAAATATACATACAGAGATATATTAACACCAGTTAAGTATATATATGTCTATAACGAATATTCCAAAGTTTCTGTAATAATTAAGTTTCATAAGACCTAAGTAAATTTCATTAGACCTTTCTAATTTCCTTTCAGTGGATCTAAAAAGCCTTTGCTTCAAGGTTTTGATTGTTCAGACACTTGCAAGTCCATGCAGTCAAAACATTTCTCAGTAAAATCCCATGCTCCGTCTTCCAGAAAGTTTCCTGTTTCAAAAATGTTAAACTGAATGGTCTTTCAGTTGCACAGCACTGGACTAACACAGCAATTGCTGACAATTAACATTTTCAATTTGTTGATAACTAAGCCACTAGGACAGGTACTTTATGGATCCACTGAAAAGACTGTGTCATAATACATTACACCAGCGTCTTAAGGCATACACCAAGTTTCAGCATACAACATAGTGTATGCTTAAGTGTTAGAATGGAGCCTATAATCACTCAACATAGTGTATGCTAAAGTGTTTAGCATGGAGCCTATAATCACTCAACATAGTGTATGCTAAAGTGTTAGCATAGATATCATCACTTAAAACTTGGTGTATTCTTTTAAGACCGAACCTATCTCTATAATATTGAAGTCAGTATGAAAAGACCAACCTGTTTGGCTGATATATTGACCAGGTTTACAGCTCCTGTGTGTCTGTGCTGCAGCACAGCCGTCCTCTTTAGGGTCAGTACAGTAGTGTCTCTCAAGTGGTTCACAAACCGCATCCGATGTTGTTGTACACAGCCTCTTCACCTTTAAACCAACACCTGTCACCACATTGAGCTGAGGTTACATGTGGGGTACAAAGCTTCTCTGCTGCAGAATCTACTAGAATGTAGCAACATGCAAAACAAATTTCCAACTTTACAGGCCATCCTGAAATCTGAAATGATATCCTATTTCATTTCATTATAGCACAAAATGACCATAATATCTGCAGGGGGTTGATAGTGTAGTTGAGCAATATCAATGACTCAATGATTACTTGGCCAGGTGCTGAGATTTCTGGCTTTTAAAACTCCACACATTGGAATTTCAAGACACTCCCACACTCCACTAAGCTTTAGAAAATCCACTTGAACTGTACCTTCATTACAGATTGTACATGCAAAGCATCGTGTCCGTTCATTGGACTGATCCAGGAAGGTTCCCATAGTGCAGGGCAGGCAGGAGGTACTGTCGAACACTGCAATGTTTATGAACTCGGTTTCCTGTTGAATAGAAAATAAAAAATTCATTTTAAACTGACATAGTTTATCAACTGGTTTTGGATCTTTAATCAAAAAACTCTTCCCTGTCCGACTATGCAAAGTAAGACTGTAAACCATAGGTGTCATTTACACTGGGGACGCTGGGGACATGTCCCCACCACTTTTTGAAATGGCTGATTTTGTCCCCATCACTTTTTAAAAGCATCATTTGTTAAAAATGTTCTGAAAAATAGCTTGCACCAAGAAATCTTAACTAACAAATGAGAACGCTTTGAGAATTATTATTATTATTACAATTATTTGCACAATAAACCTTAAACCTGCATTCTTTCTAATGGCCAGCAGGGGGCGACTCCACTGGCTGCAAAAAGAAGTCCGATTGTATAGAAGTCTATGGGAAAATGACCCTACTTGTCACTTGATTTATTACCTCAGTAAACACTTTCCTAATGAGTTTATGGTCTCAATCGCTAGTTTCAAGTCTTCTTCAATACAGCATGATGTTCATTTTGTAGGTTATGGTCCCATTTAGAGGAAAATAGACGATAAAGCAGACTGTGCTTTGGGGCGTGATTGACAGGTCACCTGTCCAGTGATCGCCGATCACGGACCAATAGCAGGCGGCGCTGCGGCTCTGTAGGAAACCCCTCTCGCGCTAGCTGCTCCAAAAACTGTCAACATGGCGTCGCTCGTAATCCCCAACTTTTAGCTTCAAAACGGGACTCCACAAACCAATGGGTGACGTCACGGTGACTACGTCCATATGTTTTTACAGTCTGTGTGTGTAGCTACTGTACTTTTCTATGATTGATTATCCTGTGGCGGCCCCTAGTGGAGGAGACTGACAGGGGTGGTATTTGAGTTTAATTGTGTGAAATGTATGAATTCATTGTGTGGAATTTTAAAATAATTAATAAAAAATCAAATCAATGATTTGAGTTTGTTTTAAAATGAATATGGATAAATAAATAGAAATAATCTAATCCCTGCTCCAGTTTAATTCATGTTCTCACATATCGATATTTAAACCTTATGCTTAAGTCATGATTGGTTGAACTTGACTCTTGAACTCTTGTGAACTCTGTTTCTCTAAAAAAAAAAAAAAGTATGTAGCATCGAAACAACAAGGTATAACTTACCATCTAAAGATAAGGCTGATTTACTTTTATTTTTATTTTATTTAACGTTGTAAACGTTATTCTTTAGTTGTTTCTACTTTGTCATATTTTAGGGCGGTGATATTGGATATTGTTATCGCTGGGCTGACTGACATGCACAGGTGCTTTCTACAGTAGATGTGATATTGGCATTGTTGGATTGACATGGAGTTGCAGCTGTGGATGTGATGCATATGGATGACTGTACTTGTGTGGTCGACGTTGTTGTGCCTTTTATGCTGAGTATTTTCCTATTGTCGACTCTGTGTAGCCTAGGCCTTTTGATGCGCCGTTATACAATTTTTTTCTCGCTGTAATTATCTACTCTGACCTCATACCATATCCCCCCATTACACTGCCTAAAATCGCATATGTTGAAGACCTTTAAAACATTTTTTTTCATCTGAGCCCTTATGTCCCCACCACTTTTTAACACAAAGTTACGCCCTTGCTGTAAACACACTTCAATGTGCCAAAAGGGGTTGCGTTGCGAACGTCATTGTTCACATATTAGAGGCATAGACATAGGAGATATATATAGAGTTGAGACCTGGGTGAGCAGCTTACGTTCAAATGAATGGGCGGCCATTTTTCCGTTCATCCTCCAGTTAATATAGAACCTCCTTGCAGTAAACTGAAACTGAATTGCAAGAACTGTATTTGAAATAACGAGAACTGAATGTGAACAGTGAGAACTGAATACAGCTTCAGAGCAAATGAATTCAATTTCATAATATCACATTCAGTTTCAAGTTCATTGGAATTCAGTTTCAAACTCAATTTCAAATTATGCTATTCAGATTCAGCTTTTCAATGCAATTATACAAGTTAAAAAATACAAATTCAAATTATGTGATTCAAATTCAGTTTTTTAATGCAATTATTCAAGTTGAGCAATTCAAATAATATAAATAATTCAATTTCAGTTTCTAGTGACACATATTTCTGCACATACTTAGGGCCTCACACATCCCTTAATTTATTTTTTCTGCGTTTGAGAAAATAATAAATAAATGTGTTACATTATTATTTGATACCTTACATGGCAGTGATCATACAACCAATCAAATGCACTGATTCCCCTGGTCCTCTGCCTCCCCCAGCAAGAGAGATCTTATTAGCTGAGGCCCCCTTGAAAGTCCTCATTTTAAACTCATGTCCACACATAGGCTACATTTTATTTTGATATTCTGGTGCTGTATCTTATAACGGGTACCAAAAATACAATGCGTTACATAACATTTAGTCAGTCTTCACTGCTTGACGGTGGGTAGGATTAAAAAGAGAGTGTGTCGAAATTTTCGTGGATATATTTTATATCGATAGCCACTATAATCCTATAGGCCCAGGGACGGACTGGACAAGAAAATCGACCTGGTTGAATTGCATAATGATTCAATTGTTAGTTAATATTTCCAATTGATAGATACGTTTATGAGACTGATATGAGACAGATTTTTAGACATTGTAGAAATATTGATCTTACAATTTGTGACACTTGAAAATTGATAACTCTTCATAATGAGTGCCACTGTGTGAAAAGACCCATATTCCTTACATTAATATTACCCACATGGGAGGACATTCCCTACAAAAAGTAACACAAGTTGTATTCTACTCCATTTTATTCAGCATGAAGGATCTCTCTCTCTCTCTCTCTCTCTCTCTCTCTCATGAGTGGGGACAGCTGCATAATGTTGCTTTTGCCAAAAACATAAATAAATCCTCTTAAAATGAGTTAAGGGAGTTATTAATGGAGGAGACCACAGCAAAACCTCCTTAAACACCCCTTAATGTTCGGCTGCTTACTTTCTAAGGAACTTTCATTAATAACTCATTAATAAAGCTGCACAAAATGCATAAAAATCCCTTAAAGTCTAGTGTGTCCACGAACCAACAAAACGTTAAAAACCCATGACACTAACCTTACTTTATTAAAGCTATGTTATTTTTAATTTATAATTAATGTTTATGTGAGAATTAAGGACATTTGTGGGATAAAATTAACGGCTTTGGTTTCTACTCACCTCGGCGACACGAAGGGGAGTAAGAGTTGGCCTACTTTCACTTTTCTTAAGTAACTTGGAGCGGAAGCGTGGAGGCAGTTAATTTTCTGCCCACATAACGCATTACAGCCCATCGAAGCGTTCATGCACATAAGGGCGTCACTTCGTGTTGAAAAGTGGTGGGGACAGAAGGGCTCAGATGAAAAAACATTTTTTAAATGGTCTTCAACATATGCGATTTTAGGCAATGTTAAGGGGGGGGGGGTCGTATCACTTTGCATCAAAAGGGCAAAGCAGTGGGGGACATGACAGAAAGTCAGCTCTCAAAATATCATGCATTAATATTTATTATACAATGGCCTGGATGAATACTTGATGCTGATTGGCTGGAGCCACATGACTCTGACATAGTCCTTACCACTGGTGTGAATTAATGCACCGTGTTGAGACTTTCTTATGAACTGAATATTATTATTATTATTTTTTACAACTTTGTTTATTGAAATTTTTAGAAAATACAAAATGTGCAGTAGGTCAGTGATTCTCAACCTTTTTCATATCAAGGACCCATAATTTAGTCCACATTAGGGCCACGGACCCCCATTTGATGAGATTTTTGTCTCTCTGACCCAAATTTGAGATTATTTTAGATATGATTTTGTCCTGAATCCACGTTCAGAACCACTGAATAGGGCACAGTTAACAGGTATGTATAGACGTACGACATCCATACACACCCACAGGCACTTGCATGCATACCTACCTGAGAATATTATATATACATACATGCTCAACATATGTACATATATGTACCCAAGTTTTATGTTTATAGAACAAACACAACAACTGAAACACAACATATAGCCTGGACGCCTAGTCAATTAGAGAAACACAGTTTGTATACTCAAGATAAATAAATAAACAATATTATATAAAGAATTATAAAGGATTATGCAGAAAAAATACAATGGTTAAAAATAGTAAAGGGATACACCCACATCACCACACATGTAAATAGATTATCCCAACCAAATAATATTGGTTACCTAATACTCCTTATGGGGTATCAAGTGAATGCAGTCCTTTAACATAGTTAAAGAAATCTGGTTATGAACTGAATATTATTGTGTGCAAGGATACCAATCAGGAGATGGGCATCACATTTATGGCATCAACAACAGCTTTAGCAAAACCAGGAATACACTTAGGCTATTTTATCTTTATTAACCTTCTTCACCATCATCTGTGGCTGACCCTCTTGCCTCCATCTGG
Organism: Centroberyx affinis; assembly: GCF_046629955.1. Classification (NCBI taxonomy): domain Eukaryota; kingdom Metazoa; phylum Chordata; class Actinopteri; order Beryciformes; family Berycidae; genus Centroberyx; species Centroberyx affinis. Next base: position 284,654 of record NW_027278880.1, read on the forward strand.
CTCTGTTAGAGTAGTGCATGTAGGCTATTCAGACGTTACGAGACTGATAAAAACTACTATATTCAGATGACCTCAAAGATAATATATGATACACCACTGTAACATATTTATCTAACGTTACAATCAATCAAACAACAAGAGATAGCTACATATTCCTTCACTCTCCGGTAGCAACCTTTATACTAGGCCTATCGTAATTTCAGTTACAAAGATGATGATCATGTGACAATGACCCGTCTGTTTGTTCACAAGTTAAATTCACGTCAGTTCAACTCACAGTGGCGAATGGTGATCAGAGGCCCCGGCTACACTTTGTGAAGGCCCACCTATCTATCCCATTAGCCTACAAGAAAAATAATAGAATACATGATATAGCCTATAATAATCATAATAAATATAATCATAATAAATAAGGACCCGGAGCAAGAGCCTGCCGCTGCCAAGGCAAAACGGAATATGTGGGAATACACACAGAGAACACACGCTACGCACGGAGCACACTACTGTCTGCCAGGTGACATCAAATCATGTAGCCCAGTTGTTCTCAACCTTTTTCATATCAAGGACCCCTAATCTAGTCCACATTAGAGCCACGGACCCCCATTTGATGAGATTTTGTCCCTCGGACCCAAATCTGAGAATATTTTTATTGTTAGATATGATTTTGTCCAGAATTCCATCTGTATTGTAGGTAGAGAGATAACAGAGAAACTATGATCAAAACAGTCATTCTTCTACATTCTCTAATTGTGTTCACTTCTTGTAAATAAAATAATGCTGAAGCTTAATAATTCATCAGTTTGCTGGGGACCCCCTGGAACCCCCTCAAGGACCCCTGGTGGTCCCCGGACCCCACGTTGAGAACCACTGCCGTAGCCTACCATACCATAACAAAACATGTTCTTACCTTCATTCTTGTCTTTCTTCCATAAAAGTAATTGATTAGGCTTGTAAAATCCATTTTGCTCAGGACCACTTTCTGTGTAGGACCAGGTGATTCAGTCTCCTTTGATCCATCCTCAGTCTATTTTCTGACCAGGGCCAGTTTTGGAAAAGAGCGCTCCCAGCTCGCATTGGTGGCGAAGTCATGAACAATCGGAGAGCAATATCAACATTTGGAAATATTGGCTGTAACCGGCTCGGGTCCCGTTGTGGCAGTCAAGCAGACAGGATCTTTGGTGTAAAAACGAACTGAAGCAGTTGTTAAGAACAAAACTAAACAAGTTTCAGAACGGAACGCGCACCCGTACGTTCCAAGTCTGTTGAACGGAGAAGATCAGCGCCGCGGGGCGCCCCCCGATCTTCCCCTGACCCTGGAAAATGTCGTTTCTTAAACATACTTTCACAAGGTCAGACTCGGAGGGTAAAATAAAATATATTTCCATTACCTCATGTTTCGCTGGGAATTCCAGCTGTGGGTGTCTTATATCCCAGTGGTTCTCAACGTGGGGTCCGGGGACCACCAGGGGTCATTGAGGGAGATCCCTAATTTACCCCTAATTTAGTCCACATTAGGGCCATGGACCCCGATTTGATGAGACTCTCTCATCAAATGGGGGTGAAATGGGAATATTTTTTAGAGAATATTTTTTATTTTTATTGTGATATGATTTTGTATAGAATTCCATGACTACTACTGTAGGTAGAGAGATAACAGAGAAACTATAAAAAAAAAAGAGAATGTTGAATGTTGCTAGCTGTGATCTTTTCCATGTGATTCTAAAAGGAGAGAGGACAGAGTTCAAACTAGATTCTTTTACCTGGAAACATTAGAAATGATAAAGTAAAAGCCAGATTACTCTTCTCTTCTTTGCTGAGTGACTGTTCATTGTGAATGGCTTCACAACCAGACAATTTACAACTGTCCAGTTTCTGATGCTTATCGAGAGCCCACAGGATGTATACTGGATGTGATTTAAAATGTAGTGAAGTACAATACTTCAGTAAAAACGTACATGAGTAAAAGTAAAATTACAAAAAGTTAAAATTACAATTAAAGTACAAATACAGTAAGCGAGGGCCAATTGCCTCAAAAGATTGCTTTAAAAGCCTAGTTTGGACCAAATCAAGTTGACTGGTGGGCTTCATATCTTCAATAATTTTTTGGAGCTTGAGTTTCGATTCCTCCATGCATGACACAAATCACCAGATAGTAAACTCCAACATGAAAGGTGTGTGTGAAAGTGTTTTGCTACAATAACGTCTTAATAGTAACCCATAATGTGCTTTACTTTCATGCAAGAGAAAGGAGTTACTCTTCCAGGAACCATCTCAACAATCTTATATTTTGTTCACTACAAAGTATTTTGATATGTTCTGATGAATTTGAGAGAAGTAGATGGCATTAAAGACATCAAGCAAATGACTTTGGCTGCTATTTAATTATTACAGCTCTCCATTGATCTTTAAATCTACTGGAGTTACTTGGAAGTCCAGAAGCTTTCTTAATTCAATTACTTCAATTAGTCTTAATTTAGCATTCTGACTACAGACCATCTGTGCATTTACCTTACACAGCTGAGTGAGCTGAATGTTCTGATGTCAGGAACACATCATAACTGTCTTTGAGGGGGAGTGTGAGACGAAGAAGTTTCACCACCCTGCAACATCAATATGAAAAGTATCATATCGTACACTGAAGAGTATCACTCTTACTCAGCTCTCAGAGTGTAAGTCAGAAACAATGTTAAAAAATCATTCTGTTTTTCAATGTAAATTATAATAGTACATAGAAAAAGTGTTAACCCATAAGTTACATAAAAGCAAATCAAATGTGCTTGTTGTAAATAATATATTTGCCTAAAAAAGCTGTTAGTAGGAGTGTGTTTTGTATTTCTAGTAGATTTTGCTACTTGCTCTTTCTTAATGAAGGATATTCCACTTGAGAGTAGTAGTAGTAGTAGTTTAGTTCTCTTTATTCCTTGAAACATGTTTTAAACCTCTGCCATTTTTTACCGCTCAAAATCATGAACACTGGACATAAAGTTATACAGTTACAATACAAATGTCATTACATTAGTCATCACTGAGTACCAGATAAACAGCCAGACAGTATTTTTCTTTCACACCCTCCCTCTGGATTTAGAATATAATCAAGATCTCAACATGCTCATGGACCCCAGAAAGAGTTGATAGCATATAACAACCAAGCCAGAAGAAGAACTAGGTCCAGTCCTCAGGTTAAAATAGCTGATAAAGAGGGAAGGAGGGAGAAATAACCCACTATGATACATACAGAAGCAAATCATACATAAGGTAACTATTCATTTTTTTGAATACCATATAGTGGAGTGGAAATCTGTGCACCAACAACTTCTTGAAACAGCCGTTTGTGTAACTAGTAACTAGACACCTCAGCAACATTTTCCCCTTAGGTCTGCATTTCCCACAAGGCTACAGATTTCACATTGTATTAAAATTACAAGAGCAGACATGTACAACAGTCATGCCAATACAGTTATAGATAAGGTATTGGCTAAGCTAATCATTAACTTGTACCTGCACAAACAGCATTCACACTTGGTTTAGGCTGATACGGGTTTTGAGGGCTGATACCAATATTTTTGGACTGAAGCTGCTTTTGTGCCAATATACAATAGTATTTGATGTTAAAATTCTTTGTGCCTTAATTCAAGGTGAGCATTCCTTTAAATTTTACAATTTTCATGCCAAAAAATCCCTCCATGTCTTCCACCTCCATTTTATCAGCTGGTTGATATTAGATTGTTTAAAAAAAAAAAAAAAAAGCCAATATCGCAAACCACCATATCGGTCTAAACCTAATACAGTCTCATAGGTCATTTTTTGTGTCTTAGTTGCAGCCCCACTTTGTGGTTTAGGTTGGTAAGACACATGTATGTTTATACAAAAAATATTGCCTAGTGCAGCTTTAAACCCAATGACATCTTGAAATAGCTTATAGGAATATGTCCTAACATTATCTTCTGCATACAAACATTCTTTGTGCAGAACTCTGTTTTTAGAGCAACAGGCTGAACCAGGAAGCTGTTCAGGAAATTAGACTCCACCGAGATGAGCAGACTTGACTCATGACAAAGGGACTTTTCCCCAAGCTCTTGCTTTTGCTTTCAGTTCTACTCAGCTGCCTAGATGCACGGTTGTTAGACCCGCAAACGTAACAACATCCCACAAACGTAATAAACCACAAACGTAATACAAACCTGCAGCTTGTGAATGCACTCCTCACTGGTGCATTCACACTGGTGCTCGCATCATCAGAAGACTCGGTGACGGTCTCTAGAACACGAGCCTCTTGGGACGATTCTCCTCTTCATGACTTCCCGTTCTTCAGGAGCAAGGCCACCACAGGCGGAATTTTGGGATGGTAGATGCTGCCATCCTTGTACCTTGGAGTCTATGGCCTTGACGATTGCCAAGATTATATGCACAGAGAACTGTACCTGTGTAATTTTCTCATTTAATTTTCCCTTCAGGCTGAGAATTGTGGGTATCAAGAAGCCAAGGAAACAGCTCTTTTCCCCCTGGAGAAGGTTGATTGAGTAGGCGAGTGGTTTCAGAACTGCTGTGTACTCTTTCAAAAACACAATCTCTTGAGGGTGTAGTTTGGCCACATTTAGACGGTCACAGACTTCAATCAGCTGGGCTTCGGTGAGACTCATTACCTTTTCGATGGCTTGATACTCTGAGCTCCACCTGGTCACAGAGGGGACAACACACCTCATGTAGGCAATGTCTTCGATCACTTCAGCAGCACCTGGCGAGCGGTGAGCCTTGTTCCAAATGGCAGCACATTTTGACATGGCACTTCTGTACAATTTCCGTGAGGGACCTTGTGATGCAGCCTTGTCCAGATCATTTGTGGCGATTAGATTAAGAGTGTGAGCAGCGCATCGCTGGTGTGGGGGCAAAAAAAAGTTGAGCTCTTGCTGCTCTTGCTCCTCCTCAAGAATTGCAGCAACGTCTGCGAATTGCACATCATCTGTATCCTCTTCGGCATCTAATGCTCCATATTCTCTGAAAGCTTTGACGAAATTGCTTCCATTGTCGGTCACTGTTGCTGTGACTTTGCCCTGGATTTGAAACTCACCATGTATCTCGCTAATTTTTGTTGCAGGCTTATTCTTTCACATGCCAACGCTGCTGACTTCCTCTCCAATGTCTCTGGCTCGATCCAGTGACAAGTGATCCCTATGTAACTCCTATGGTGGGCAGTCCATATGTCTGCTGTTGTGCATACTGTGTGAATCCCCTGGAGTGTTCTGGTCATGGACCCCTTCATGCTCTGGAATGCTTTTTCGATGCGCTGCATCAGAGTTTTCGTGCACATGGGCGTTTTTCCACCACTGATTCCCTCGATCAGCTTACGGAAGTCGGCATCCTCTACTAATGAGAAGGGTTGCGCACTTCCAATTACAAAGTCAAAAATCAGCGCATTCACTTTGCTCTGGGTGGTGGTGGCTACTGCGCTGAGCTTTGCTTGTTTCAGAGTAGGTCCAAAAGGTGTACTGGCGGTGGCGCTGCATTCATCACCGTCATCTGCATTCGTCACTGTCACAGTCCTTCTAGCTGATGTCCTCTGCATGGCACTGGGGTGCTTTCTCTGGGAAAAAAAAAAAAAAAAACACAGTGAAAAATTGAATTATCATCAGTTGATTAGGTACATTTTGCTGACAAAGAAATTAATTTAGAAGTATAGAGAGAATAATTCAATACTGTTACATAATTATATAGCCCAGCGCTGATGAACACAAGAACCAACCTAGTGGTGTCATTTCTCAGGCCTCCTGCCCGAAATGACATGCCCCAAATGAATCATGAATAGCTCCTCAACCATAAGGCCTATATGCATATTTCTGATCTCCTTTGATGGGTAAGAAGCTAAGGAATATGAATCCAGTGTAAGTAAACCTATATCTATTGCCATTCCAGAGTAAATGGAGATACTTCAAAACACTATTTATTTCCATATAGCCATGTTACAAATCACATACATCTCCCAAAAACCTTGAAATAGTAATAAACACAATGATTATTATTAATATTCATATATGACTGAAGAGCTCCATGCTATACAGGCAGATTAATGGAGAATGCAAGGGTCCTCAGTGCTGTGTGAGGTATCCAAAGTTTCGTCTGAGTCAGAGGAGAGAATGGTATAAAGCTCATTGGTGTCAGTACTTCGATGCAGCCACCAGATGGCGACGAAGAGCCAGATGGATTCAGTCTGTCTGGGCTAAAATGGCTGGTGAAAAGCCCCAGTTTATCGGAGAGAGACAGAAACGGTTTCATACTGACGGCAGAAACGTGAGTCACTAAAATCTGCTGTTTTTGGCAAAAATAACCTAAGCCTTGGTGAATATTTTGGCAAGAACCTAGATTTTTGTCAGTGTGACTGTAAAATGTGAATTTTGACTACTACTTTTCCCCGTTAATGGCGGACATGTATCGTTCCTTTTTGTGGTGTGTTTACAGTCACTGGAAAGCAGAGTAGCTGGCTAGGCGGTTGGGTGCTGTAGCTAACCATCAAGCTAGCAGACTGGATAACTAATCTCTAGGTGGCTAATTAGCGATACATATGGGCAATTCGGCTAAGATAGTTAGCCAAACTAACGAGTAAATTAGCATGACAAAAAATTAACTTACCTCAAGGTGCTTCTTCAAATTAGACGTGGAGTCTTTTGATGCGGAAAGCAGCTTGGTTGATGGCAAACAGCGCTTGCACTGCACCGTAATGTTGCGACAAATTGTTGCACTTTTTTTTTTTGCCTCATGAATTTTAGAGCAAATAAAATAAAACAAAGTAATCCCTTCAAGTAATCTATTTTTAAAGATAGTAACTGTATTCAGAATACCACCAATTTAAACTGTAACTGTAACGGAATAGTTACTCATATTCAGTGTTGGGCAAGTTACTGAAAATTAGTAATTAGTTACAGTTACTTCTCTCAAAAAGTAATTGAATTACTTTACCAATTACTGCATAATAAAAGTAATTAGTTACTAGGGAAAGTGACTTTTGCGTTACTTGTAAATGTCTGCTTCAATTCTCTTATTACACAGCTATATTATTTTAGTGTTGCTGTGGCACAGTGTGGGACAAGACAACTGTCAAATTGTATCTATCATTGTACCTATTATCACTATGATGAAAAGTAAGTAGTGTTGCCAACCCTTTTCCAAGGAAAGTAGTTATTGGCTGCTCAGAAAGTCGCTAGAAGTCGCCAGATGATGTACATACGATAATTTGCATATCAATATATAATGTTGCACTTGTTATGCATGCATGTTATGCATACTGCGGAGTAGCCCGTTTTAATGTGCTGACTCCGCCCACCCGGGCCAGTTTCAGCGTACGATTACAAGTGGACCCTATTCTACGTACAGCCCCTGCTGTGGGAAGCGCTGTGATCATCAGACTCTCTGGATTAGACAAGCAAGTAGAGCAAACCGGCATCAGCCAAACCAATTAATTGCCAAATGCTTTGGGATTCAACACATTACCGTCGCTTCCCATGGTCAGAAAAAGTCTCCAGATTTGTCGCTAGTCGCTTTTGAGAAATAAACCCAGCAAGCAATTTTGCATTTAAAAGACGTCTAATAGGCGTCTATACGTAGACCTGACGTCTAGGCTAAAACACGGTTAAATTTGGGCTGTCAGTGAAAGTTTAGTAGACGTCTAACCATAGCCCAAGTATAGCCTAGCCATCAATTAGACAGCTATTGAACGACTACATATATACGTCTGATAGACAAAATAGCAAGCCAATCTCGCGTTTAAAAGACGCCTAATGGGCGACTATACGTAGACCTGACATCTAGGCTAAAACACGGTTAAATGTGGGCTGTCAGTGAAAGTTTAGTAGACGTCCAACCATAGCCCAAGTATATAGCCATCAATTAGACGGCTATTGAACAACTACATATATAAGTCTAATAGACAACAAAATAATGGCTAAAGGATTAACATATAACATGTTCTGATAATAAATGTCAATCCATCCAACAAACAACAACAAACAAGATAAATATATAAAGAATTTATTGCAAAAATTACATACAGGAACATTTTAAACAACTTAACATATTAAAACATGATAAATATATAAGTAATTTATTACAAAAACTACAATCATGGAACATTTTAAACAACAACACAACTGCTAAGCACGGCTAACCGCTAAGGCGAATGCTAACGCTAACCGGCACATTTTGAACGGGCACTGCACTAGTTTTAGGAAATACAGAAACAGATGCAACTTGAACACACATCGTCTGCTGCTGTGAAATGTGCATGAATATTGTGCCAGCACAAGTGCTGTCTAGGTAAGATGTTAAGCTAACCACACTATGGCTTACTCTACACTGCTAACCGCTAAAAATGGCACGGTTCCTGCACATGATAACAAATAATGTAGATACATCATGAACACATGACAAGACAAAAACACAGCGACTTACAAGATAAACCAAATAAGCCGTAAACGTGGCGTGAACTGCTCAGTTCTGCTCTGCCTCTGACTGCTTCTTCAACCGGGCGGAGCATATGCGACCGAACTGTCGAGTTTCGCGTTGCCAGTCGTCATGTCTCTCAAGCAGTACAGCTGCCCTCTAGCGGTTGAGAATCGTAATTGCAGTTTGTATTTACTTATAAAATGAAAGAAAGTCAAATACGGAGAATGGTGTATATGAATGTGTGACAGCAAAAAATAATGCTAATTCAAAGGTTAATGCTAACTTCGCCGGATGGGCTTAAGCAGGCTATACAGTAGCCGGTCCAATTCAGAGCTAAATCGTGGCTACACATAGACCATTTCAATGAAATTATACTAATCTCAATTTGTCTGGATTTCAAGAAAACTGTTTAAGAAATGCCTCTGAGCAGAACCCCCACTCAATTCAATTCAAGCTGCTTTTTTTAATGGCATGAAATGCAAAAGTACTTAATGCCAAAGCAAAGTCAACAAATTCAAATTCAAATAACAGTAATCATTGATATGTCAGCAAATATACTCTGCTCTTTCTCTCTCTCTCTGTGTCTCTCTCTTTCTCTCTAACTCACACACACACACACACACACACTCACTCTCAAAGAAACTTAATTTCAGCAGTTTCTAGCCTTGAACTTGGTTAGTAACTTAAACCAGGCTGTTATTAGAGAAAACCTAGTGTTGATTATCATTTTTTCACTGTTCATAGATATTTTTGATGAATGTCTTCATTGGAGATGCCCTCACTTGTCCTCATGCAAAATACAGAACAGGACAGGAATGCTGCCCTATGTGTCCTGCAGGTAAGATCCAACTGAACATTAAAGGAATATTTCACTGTAGTAGAGTATTGAGTCTTTAGATTACCCATTCCTGATTGGAGTACAGGAGCAGTCAGGCTCTAACATCAGCTGCATGAAGAGCTGCTGTCATCACTTCTATACAGCTCTTTCCCCCTGCTTGAAAAGAAAGCTGGTAAGGGATTCAGTATCTTGTTCAAGGATACTTGAGCAGGGTGGATACTTGCCATCCCAGGTCATCCAGTTGAAGAACAGTCTCCCTACTCGCTACACCACCTGCTGGCTTGTTCATGAACTCCTGTAGAGCTAAAGTGGAAATGTTCTACCATAGTGAAATAGACATTTTTATTTAAGAGGGATCTCCAACCATGTGCCATTGTACCAACCAAACACTACACCAGGAGATTTCACTGATTAGATTCTTTTCTCTGGTTGAAGGTGTGCTAATGAGTGAAATCCCCTGTTGGAGTGTTCGCTTTTAAAGAGAACCTGTGCTGATTATCAAATCCAAGAATGCCAAGTCGATACTTGTGTCCTTGTGGAGAAAGTTCTTCCCAAGTTGTCTTGGAGAGAACGATCTTCTCCTGAAAGTAGGGAAGAGAAGCTTCCTTACAGATTGAGATGGGCTGTGTGCTTCATGTTGCGTGTTTGATCAATTAAGACACACAGCTGTTAATTTTCCCAGCTGTTAAGCGGCTCTACTGTGGACTACAGCGCTGCTCGGACGTGATGCTTCGTTCTCACAATGAATCTTGGGGTTTTCAATTCATTCTCATCAGTCAAGTCCATCCGATACATCCTCAGTTGCCAAGTAAATCTTTATCTGTCCTCCATCCTTTCATTCTTTTGTTTTGGAATTGTGCTTCAGCAGTTAGAATATGTGTAAAACGCATCATGGAGGACATAAGAACGCATATTGAGGAAGAGCTCTGCATCCTCTCAGCCCTCCATGGCACATGATTGGGAGACCACTGATTAAAGATTAGTTCGAGAAAGTAAGTTGATAAACTATGTCAGGTGAAGTGAAATTCTGATTTTCTATTCAACAGGAAACAGAGTTCATAAATATTGCACAGTGTTCTACAGTACCTCCTGCCTGCCCTGCCCTGCTGGTACCTTCCTGGATCAGTTCAATGAACGGACACAATGCTTTGCATGTGCAACCTGTAATGAAAGTACAGTTCAAGTGGATTTTCTAAAGCTTAGTGGAGTGTGAGAATGTCTTGAAATTCCAATGGGTGGATTTTTTTTTCCAAAACAGTTTTAAAAAAACAAAAAAAAAAAGTAAGCACCTGGCCAAGTAATCATTGAGTCATTGGTATGAATCAATAACTCTATCAACCCCCTGCAGATATATTATGGTCATTCTGTGCTATGGGACAGAAATGCAATAGGATATCATTTCAGATTTCAGGATGGCTTGTAAAGTTGGACATTTTTTTTGCATGTTGCTACATTCTAGTAGATTCTGCAGCAGAGAAGCTTTGTACCCCACATGTAACCTCAGCTCAATGTGGTGACAGGTGTTGGTTTGAAGGTGAAGAGGCTGTGTACAACTACATCAGATGCAGTTTGTGAACCACTTGAGAGACACTACTGTATTGACCCTAAAGAGGACGGCTGTGCTGCAGCACAGACACACAGGAGCTGTAAACCTGGTCAATATATCAGCCAAAGAGGTTGGTCTTTTCATACTGACTTAAATATTATAGAGATAGGTTAGGTCTTAAAAAGAATACACCAAGTTTTAAGTGATGAGGTCAGACACCAAAATATCCATGCTGAACAGTTTCACATACACTATAATGTTAAGTGATAGTAAGCTTCATGATAACACTTAAGACTCTGGTGTAATGTATTATGACACTGTCTTTTCAGTGGATCCATAAAGTACCTGCCCTAGTAGCTTAGTTATCGACAAATTGAAAAATGTTAATTGTCAACATTAGCTGTGTTAGTCCAGTGCTTTGCAAACGAAAGACCATTCAGTTTAATTTTTTTTGGAAAACGGGAAACTTTCTGGAAGACGGAGCAGGGGATTTTACTGAGAAATGTTTTGACTGCACTGAGTTGCAAGTGTCTGAACCAACAATCAAAACCTTGAGGCAAAGGCATTTTAGATTCACTGAAAGGAAATTAGACAGGTCTAATGAAATTTACTGAGGTCTTATGAAACTTAATTATTACAGAAACTTTGGAATATTCGTAATAGATATATATACTTAACTGGTGTCAATATATCTCTGTATGTATAATTGTACAGGAACTGCAACCACAGACACTGTGTGCATTGACTGCACTGGTGAAACATATTCAGATGGAACATTTACATCCTGCCAACCACACACAGAGTAAGAACAACTTCAAGAGCAGTCATGATCACATTTGGTTTCTTACCACTGCAGTAAATTCATGGCATCGATACATGTTCCAGTAACGGTTTTCCCTCCATTATTCTAGGTGTGAATCTATGAGGCTTCAGCAGATAAGACCAGGAACTCATTCAACTGATTCTGAATGTGGAGAACAAAGTTTAGACGTGACAATAATCATAATAATAATAATAATCAGTGTTGCAGAGCCTCTTCTGTTGATTGTAACAGTTGCAATAATATGTCTGATAAAGAAGAGAGGAAAACAATGCACAGGTAAGATTAGCATTTAGCCCTTGAAAATAAAAACATTTTCATGTTGTAGACAGATGATAGTGCTTTCAGCCAAATAATCACATAAGATAATATTTTTCATTGATGTTGTTTTATAGGAAGAACAATAGCAATGGAACAGGTATGTTTATCATTTTTTTGTCTAATTGACACCAGTACAATCACTTACATGTACTGTACCTGAGTGACAAAGGTTGGTTCATGTAAGTCAATAAATGATGCCACTTATTTATTGAGATTCATATTCCACTTGCAAGGTAACACTGAATGGAGTGGGAACACCAAAGTCTTGAGTTTGAACAGCATCAGGTAAGACAACATTACACATTTCCTTTGCACTGTAAATGAGGACTGACTGAGGAATGTCTAATTGAGCTACATTGGTGTCTTTAGAACTGTGTCAGATGTTGATGTCTGTTTAAAGTAAATATAATTCTGTCCCCAGATTGAGCCGCTTTTCCATTGTAACTTGGGGAGTATATGATATTGACAGTGCAGGAAAGTCGTTTTTCAACCGCACTAACCACAGCTTTTCATTTCCTGATCGTAAGCTGAGTCGCATTACTGTACAATTTCACATGCACTGCAAAAAATGATTTTATGTTGTTTCCAGACCTATCAAGCTTATTTCATGATATTTTTAGTCAAGTTATCTCACTGCACTGGCAGATCATCTTGATGGTTTCAATAAATTTCACATGATACATACCAATATGACTTCTTTCAAGAAATCATAAAACAATGAAGAAAATGTTGAAACGATATTTTCTCCAAGACAATTTCACTTTTACCAAGTCAAAACTATGAGTGGGGGTTCCTGTTAACAACTGTTTCTACAGGATTAAAGTGATTAGAGGTCGTGATCTCTTATTTTCAAACTTTCTTCCGGATAGAGTTAACTGCAGTGTGGTGTGTGGATAACACATGGCTGCCCTCGGATCAGAGTCTTCAAGATGCACAGACTGCTTTTCGGCTGTTCGTCTCGCATTGGAAAAAGCTGGAGAACTTCATGACACACTACAATTGTCTCCTATCGGTGAGCTGATGCAACCTAGCACAGCTAAGCAGGCTCCAAATGAAGAACTGTGTGTAAATGATACTATAACTTTTCCAAAGCTTGGTAAAACTGAACCAGTACAAGGAAAGCCCTCTGAGACTAGAGAGAATACTAACTGCTGGCAGTTAGTATTATTTGGTGCAAAGCCCAAGAATAAAAACAGGACCGTAGTCCAGCATGGAACACAGCTAAGGAAGCCAGCTCTTTTGACACCGGGCACCGGCACCAGCAGACGGCCGACTAAAGATGCAAAAAAACAGAGGCTGCAGTCGCCATCAACCTTACGACTGGAGAACAGGTTTGAACTGTTACAATATCTGCATGAATTAGAAACCGAGGACACTGCTGACCAGTTGCACAAGAGAGAACAAGGACGGATTATGGTGTGCACAGAGGGAGAAAGACCAAAAAAAGCTCATTCAGTCAAAGGACTAAACCGTGGCCCTCCATCGGATCAAGCGAGCGAGCCATTCACTGTTATCGTGAGAGACTCCGCTATCAGAGACATTAGTGATAAGATGTTGAAAACATGTTTCCCAGGTGCAATGGTCAGTGACATCAATGATAAAATCCCCCAGATATTGTCTGATCATCCAAGAATAAATCAAATCATTGTTCATGTGGGGACAAATGATACTCACAGAGAGCAGTCAGAGCTGCTAAAGCAAGACTTTATGAAATTGTTTGACAGACTTGGCCAACTAAAGATTCAGTCATTTATCAACAACAGACTCCTAGCACTGAACTCATGGCTTTCCACATCAGGCAGTTCTAAAGGACTGATCTTTATTGATCATTTCAATCTGTTCTGGGGACACAGAAACCTTTTCAAACCTGATGGCCTACATCCAAACAGATTGGGGGAATAGTAATGGGGTATCTTCACTACTCCCTTCATCTCCCATCTGCCCCCCGCCCTAATGCGCTGCAGTCCCGATATCAGCGGCCCAAGGTCAACCACTCTGATATTCCATGTGACCTGCCAGAGCCGCTGGACAACAACTGTCGGGGCCTGTCATGTTTGATTTACTCTGCAATGGTATTGGATGTTTCAAAATCAGTAATAAAGCAGGTTGAACGTTCCAGTTGTATTTGGAAAAACAAACCCCATTACTTAAAACTGAATATCTTATGTAACAATCATGGCAGTCTGAATATGCTTGATTTTGGAACATCCAATACAATATTCAAGGTAAAATGGATCAAGAATTACATCCAACATACGAACTTCCTCAAAAAGTATGGAATCTATTGACTGTTGATGTTACAAAGCTGATGTTAGTTTGGAATTTGAAATGGGTATTGTGTCAGCAACAAAACCAAAGAAGTGTCTTTTAAAGTTATTCACTTTATTTTATTTATTTAGCAAGTATTATCAAGGTTTAACATCAACATTGATGAGATGTACAATTAATGGGACAGACTTTGAAACAATTTGTCATTTGTTGTATGAATGCCTGTATATAAAAGTTATCTGGAGCAATGATTTGCCTAGAGAAAAAGGACATATTTTTTTATGAAAATAAGGATATTGAGGAAAAGATACTTTTTATTTTGAACTTGTTTATTCTATGTGGACAATGTTATGTTCATATGCAAAAGAGTGAAGAAGAAACCAAACAAAGAAATTCAAAATAGAAATGGGACACAATATGGACACTTGATACATGCAAAGCCTTTAATATTTCTGTTGATGTTGATGTGAGATGTACAGTTTATGGTACAGACCTGGGGGTGTGTTTGGTCAAGACTGACTGAAGAACAGCCTGCTCTATCCTTTCCTGTAGAGGGCCTCAGTTTTGTCGGACCAGTCCAGTTTGTTGTTGAGCTGCACTCCTAGGAACCGATAACAGTTCACCATCTCTACCTCCTCCCCCTGGATGGTGACAGGGTTTAGGGGCTTCCTACTCCTTCTGAAGTCCACCTTGGTCTTTCTGATGTTGAGCTGGAGGTGGCTGTTGGCCAGTTGTGAAGCCATTCACAGTGAACAGTCAGTCAGCAAAGAAGAGAAGAGTAATCTGGCTTTACTTGGTGGGTTAGGGTTAGGGTTAGTTTCTGCAGTTTCTTTTGTAATTTCTAATGTTTCCAGTTAAAACAATCTAGTCTGAACTCTGTCCTCTCTCCTTTTAGAATCACATGGAAAAGATCACAGCTAACAACGTTCTCTTTTCTAAAAAGAAACTCAGTAACTTTTACTCTGAGGACATTTTAAATCAGACACCTTTTACTTTTACTGAAGTAGATTTTTACACTATTATTTCCCTCCCATCTCCCCACCTGCACCTCATTCCCTAATCAGTCTTCACTACTTATGCTATGTAGTGTTATACAGAAAATGTAAGCTGACAGTATCTTATCTACTCTGGTGGAGTCGATAAGATACTGTCAATTTGTTGTTGTTATTTTCAACAATAACAACAACCTATAATTAGATCATAATTTCATGGTTCTTTCCAGGAAACATCATAAGTAATTAACAGTTCCTCCTCAGACCTGGAAATAAAACTTTACCAATAAAATTAATAGCACTTATCTGCCAGCCACATCAGACTGCAACATACCCAGGACCCCCCAAGAACACACACACACACACACACACACATACAAACTAAAATAGAGGATTTAATTTTGTCTGGACGTTAGGACTGAGTTTTAATGAGCTGAAGTTGGACACACATCATTAAAAAATTAAATACACTTTGTATCATATTACCGAAAGAATCAGAAATTGTTTTCATAAATTAACTCTCACTCCTTAAATTCTTGTTGGTTCCGTTTCTCTATCTTGTATTGTTTAATATCTCCAATGAGTATTCTAAAACAGTATATACTAAACTGGTTAATCATATATATATTGAAGTTCTTTACTTAAGATAATATTATCTTGTGTATTGTACAATTTACCTACTTTTATCTGAAGAACATGGTGAACTGGCTTACACAACTCTCTCCAAGCTCCACAGAAGGTTAAAACCATCCATTCCCATGGGGCCACACTGCCACCTAGTGTCCATTTATATTTACACCTTTTTCATATACACCAGTAATTAAATTATTTTCCCCATATTAATCACAGTTAGCCTACTATGTGTTGTTTATTTATTATTTATGTATTAGGAGTATAAGCTTAGGCATTACAGAAGATGACAGTTTGTGCAGGGAGAATGTGTGTTTCTGATCTCATTAATAATAATAATAATAATAATAATAATAATGATAATACATTTTATTTATAGAGTGCTTTTCAGGGTACTCAAAGACACTTTACATAAGTTAAAATGATCATAGAAAACAACACAATAAAAGCATATAACACACAACATTAATCACACATTAAAAGCAGTTCTGAAAAGGTGAGTTTTGATTAGTGATTTGAACATGAGCAGATCGGTGCAGTCTCGGGTGTGTTTGGGGAGAGTGTTCCAGAGGGAGGGGGCAGCTACAGAGAAGGCTCTGTTGCCCCAGGTCCGGTGCCTGATCCTGAGAGGTGGAGACAGGAGGTTGGCATCAGAGGAGCGCGGGAAGGAGTGTGGTGGTGGAGCAGGTCGGTGAGGTAGGAGGAGGCCTGGTTATGGAGGGCTTTGTGAGTGAGGAGAAGGACTTTGAATTGGATCTGTCATGGGACAGGGAGCCAGTGGAGGTTCTGGAGGACAGGGGTGATGTGGTCTCGGGAATGGGAGTGGGTGAGCAGGCGAGCAGCAGAGTTCTGGATGTACTGGATGTTTCGGCAGCAGAGAAGGAGAGTGATGGGCGGAGACAAGCTATGTTTTTTTAGGTGGAAAAAGGCAGTTCTGGTGATTTGTTTGACGTGGTGTTCGAAGGAGAGGTTTCTGTCAAAAAAAGGTCCGAGGTTGCGGATGTGTGGAGAGGGAGACAGAGTGGAGTTATCGATGGTGAGGCAGAAGTTGTGAGTGGCTTTGGTGAGGGATTTGGGACCAATGATTAGCATGTCAGATTTATCACAGTTTAGTTTGAGGAAGTTGGCTTGCATCCATGATTTAATTTCAGTGAGATAGTTGGTCAGAGTGGAGTGAGTAGCAGTATAGGCGGATTATGAGACAAAGGGCCCCTGGGCAGAGATACCTACAAAGCCCCCCACCCCCACCTCCCGCGCTACCACAACAGGACATTTTTGCAGCAAGTACAGGCTCGTACACGCAGAGGCAATCGCACAATATCACCTATAGTAGAGGAACTAAGGCCCCTAAAAGTTGAGATACCCCTACCCGAGGTAGAACAAAGCACAACCATGTTTTTTCATAACTTTAATATGTCTAGTTTTTGAAATGGATGGTTGTATAAAAATATTTTACTGCAAAATTAGTTTATTTGGTTGATGTTTGGATCCTCCCCAAAACCGAAAATAGTGAAAATTTAGGCTTCTCCAAAAGGGACAGCATCTGCTTTATCACATGTATCTCTGGAAATAATGATCAGAATGTCACCAAATTTGGACTGGATGTTCACAGACAGTTATTGCATACAATAAAGCAAAGATTTCATCAATACCTTAGTCCATCTTTGAAATGTATACACTTAAACACACATGAATTATAGGCGGAAATTGAATAGGACATTAAAAATCCAAAAGGTATGTATATATATGTCTGCCATTATTAAAATATGGAGACCAATCACCAAAAAATGTCATTTATATGTACCAAAGACTGTTATCTTATCATAAAAGTAGGTTATTTGACTATTCACTTCACCCTCTGATGTCACCAGCCCCTAACAGCTAACTAGTGCAGCCAGCACTTAAAACAGACAAATACAATGGGGCCCTATTGGTGTAAATGTGTGTTAGAAGGACACAAACCATAGATTAAAGCCAAAAACTATATACATTTAATGCAAACAGGTTCAATAGACATTTCTTTATCATTTTAAATATACTCTTTCTATATATTTTAATGTTTTCTTTGAATAACAATGACAATAATAATAATAATAAACTTTATTTATGTAGCACCTTTCATATCATAAAATGCAGCTCAAAGTGCTTTACAAGAGAAACAATAAAAATCAATATATAAAGATAAAAACAATCTTAAGATATAGAACGCATGAAACAGGTATAATAATAAAATAAATAAAAAATATTTTTTCATTTTTGGGACATTTAGCAAGCCAGCACTAGACGACCTAAGGGAACGGTTTGGAACATACTCAGATAAGCAGTCAGAGAGATATGAAGGTGCTAAACCATTTAGGGCCTTGTAAACAAGTAAAAGAATTTAAAATCAGTCCTCAACGTTACATGGAGCCAGTGCAATGAGGCTAGAACTAGTGTAATATGTTCTCTTTTTCTGGTTTTTATTAAAATTCTGGCTGCTGCATTTTGTACAAGTTGCAGCCTATCAATAGTTTTTTTAGGTAATCCAGTAAAGAGTGCATTGCAGTAATCTAGCCAAGAGAAGACAAATGCATGGGTCAACTTTTTGGCATCTTCCAGTGGGAGGTAGGGTCTAACTCTTGCTATATTTCTTAAATGAAAACAATGTAACATTGTTGATATGTAATTTAAAATCCAACTCAGTGTCAAGAATAACACCCAGGTTTTTTACTTCAGGCTTATTCTGTAGAGCCAGACTTCCAAATCCGCTTGATATCTTTTCTCTCTGTGCATTTGTACCAATTACAAGAATTTCTGTTTTATCTTCATTTAATTTGAGGAAATTTTTACTCATCCACTGTTTAATGCTGGATAGGCAATTTATCAAGGGATTTAGGGCATCAGTGTCATCTGGCGCTACAGATAAATATAGCTGAGTGCAGTGGTAGAATGTAATTAAGTACATTTACTCAAGTACTGTACTTAAGTACAATTTAGAGGTACTTGTACTTTATTTGAGTATTTCCATTTCATGCTACTTTATACTTATACTCCACGACCTTTCAGAGGGAAATATTGTACTTTTTACTCCACTACATTTATTTGACAGCTTTAGTTACTAGTTACTTTGCAGATTTAGATTTATACAAATTATAAATCAACTAATACATTATGATATATTTTTATAGGTTAAGCTACCCAGCAGAATATAAAGTAATTAAAATTAGCTCCACCTTTACCAGCTGCAACATTAAAGTGATGAACACATTAATGCATCAATAATTATAGTCCAATAACATGATTTATATGATTCAGAAATGGGCCATTCTGCATAATGACTACTTTTACTTTTGCTACTTTAAGTATATTTTGATGCTAATACTTTTGTACTTTGACTTAAGTAAGATTTTGAATGCAGGACTTTACTTCTAACAGAGTATTTTTACACTGTGCTATTGCTACTTTTACTTAAGTCAAAGATCTGAATACTTCCACCACTGGCTGAGTGTCATCAGCATAACAATGAAAATTCACTCCATGATCACAAATAATTTTTCCAAGTGGCAGCATATACAGACAAAACAGTAAAGGACCAAGAATGGAACCCTGTGGAATACCTGAAAAAATGTCATGCTTGTCTGAAACATGGTCACCAAGACTAACAAAATAGCTTCTGCCAGTAAGGTAAGTATTAAACCAGGTCAGGGCTGTGCCTGAGAGAACCAATTTTCAAGATGGTTTAGAAGTATCCCATGATCGACTGTATCAAACGCAGCAGTCAGATCGAGAAGTACAAGAATAGAAACATTTTTGTTGTCGGCGCTCACTCTAAGATCATTTATTACTTTTACAAGCATTGTTTCAGTACTGTGTCCCCTTCTAAAACCAGACTGAAATTTTTCATGAATCTTGTTGTCATGTAAGAACGCATCCAACTGTTTAAACACTGCCTTTTCCAATATCTTACTCAGAAAAGGCAGGTTGGAAATAGGCCTAAAATTGCCCAAAACGAAGAATCAAGATTGACTAGAGCTTTTTTGAGTGAATCTGGAAAATGCCTGTTTCTAGAGAGCAATTTACAATATCCAGTACATCACCAATCAAACGATCTAAGACCTCCTTAAAGAAAGTAGTGGGAATTGCATCCAGGGAGCAAGTGGATGAGTTCCCCTTCACTAATTGTACTAAAAGAATTCAGGTTTCCCGGAGAACCATTAAAGATCAGATTTTTTTTTATTTTCAACAGTATTCACAATACCAGCTTGGATATTAACAATCTTATTATCAAAAAATGAAAATTCCTCACATTTTGATTTTGAGGCATGGCATATTTGTTCATGAAACTGGGAAGGATTTAAGAGGCGATCGATGGTAGAAAATAAGATTCTAGGGTTGTTCCCGCTTTCACTGATAATCTTAGAGAAGTATGCCTGCCTCGCACAGCGTAAGGCTTTATTATAATCATATATGGATTTTGTAAGTATCTCTCGGTTCACTGATGAGATCATTTACAAGAAAAAGTCTTATTTGTAAGTGCCCGGATGTTTAACAGAGCCATGTTTACCTTTTGTTCATGGCCGATTGAAATCAAATACTTTGCATTTGATTGGACCGCTAAACAGTGGGCGGGGCTTAGAGTTTAGCACGATACAGAGCTACAGAGGACTGTTGGCTCCACACACACCTCCCTCACCTGTTGTTAGATCAGGAGGAGGACGAGGGAGAGATGAATGAATTAGACCTCAGCGACATTGTTTTGGAAATGAAAACAAAGTTTTTGCCCACTGATATCCAAACACACATCTCTTCCTGTCTCTCTCCATATCGCTCTGTCAGCTACCACCCAGAAACAGTGAAGTGCAGTTTTATATGACCGGTGTGACTAGCTAGAGGTTGAAGAATGATTGACGGGTGGATGTCATGATATTATTGGTTGAAATTGGTTGGTTCATGCTTACGTAAGCACACGGCATATTTTGTTTTACAGGTAGAAAACATGATTGGATTTTGATATAATTTTGGCATATATTGTTAGATAGGTGCACAATATGACCGGGGATGTGATCTAAAAGGGTTAAAAATGCATTTTTCATTTCATCTCGACTTTAAGTTAAGTTTCAGTGTCCACCTCACCGCTGCTCTCCATGTCTGATATTTGTATTTGTATACTTTATTATCCCCGTGGGGAAATTTGTCCTCTGCATTTGACCCAGGAGCAGTGGGCAGCCGCAGTACAGCGCCCGGGGACCAACTCCAGTTCTTTTTGCCAGTGCCTTGATCAGGGGCACTGACAGGAGTATTAACCCTAACATACATGTCTTTGACATACATGACATGTATCAAAGACATACATGTCTTTTGTCTTTGATGGTGGGAGGAAACCCACACAAACATGGGGAGAACATGCAAACTCCACACAGAAAGGACCTGTGTGTGTTTACACATGCCGTCCAATATGTGTTTACTCTCCACAATGTTCCTCTCAGTTAACAGCTGACTGTTAAAAATACGCTCTGAAACTAGCGTGGTTAAACTAGCATAAAACTCGAACTCAGATCACACTTTAAAACTTAAAAATACTTTAAAACGCTCAGAATCGAGCATGGCAGAGAGCGTGGCAGAGAGCGGAGCCAGACTTCCAAATCTGTTTGATATCTTTTCTCTCTGTGCATTTGTACCACAATATACTGTATGATGATAATATGAGCCAACAGGCTGCATGACACAATATTTTCCAAATGATTTAACTGAAAATCTTGACTGAATGAATTGGAAAAATCAAAGATGAATCATAAATTGGATCCTAAATGAATAATCAATTATATACAATATAGATATACAATGTGACCCAACATTTTAAGTTCTAGGGTGCAACTATGCCGTCATCCACAATTCTGTTAGGGCATCTGTTAGGAGGACCCCAGTGTATATCTATACTGTATATAAATGATTATGCCAATTTATGATTCATCTTTGATTTTTCCAATTCATTCAGTCAAAATTTTCAGTTAAATCATTTGGAAAATATTGTGTCATGCAGCCTGTTGGCTCATATTATCATCATGCAGTATATTGGCATTGTTATTCAAAGAAAACATTAAAATATATAGAAAGAGTATATTTAAAATGATAAAGAAATGTCTATTGAACCTGTTTGCATTAAATGTATATAGTTTTTGGCTTTAATCTATGGTTTGTGTCCTTCTAACACACATTTACACCAATAGGGCCCCATTGTATTTGTCTGTTTTAAGTGCTGGCTGCACTAGTTAGCTGTTAGGGGCTGGTGACATCAGAGGGTGAAGTGAATAGTCAAATAACCTACTTTTATGATAAGATAACAGTCTTTGGTACATATAAATGACATTTTTTGGTGATTGGTCTCCATATTTTAATAATGGCAGACATATATATACATACCTTTTGGATTTGTAATGTCCTATTCAATTTCCGCCTATAATTCATGTGTGTTTAAGTGTATAAATTTCAAAGATGGACTAAGGTATTGATGAAATCTTTGCTTTATTGTATGCACTAACTGTCTGTGAACATCCAGTCCAAATTTGGTGACATTCTGATCATTATTTCCAGAGATACATGTGATAAAGCAGATGCTGTCCCTTTTGGAGAAGCCTAAATTTTCACTATTTTCGGTTTTGGGGAGGATCCAAACATCAACCAAATAAACTAATTTTGCAGAAAAATATTTTTATACAACCATCCATTTCAAAAACTAGACATATTAAAGTTATGAAAAAACATGGTTGTGCTTTGTTCTACCTCGGGTAGGGGTATCTCAAAAACTAAAGCCTTTTTTGGAGATTTGTTCCTCTACTACTATCTCAACTCAGGATTTACAGCTCAGAATTTACACAGTCAAAGCCAATAGCATGTTAGAAAAACACTTATCTGAATATAATTTTGGAATACGTTTAAGTCACTTCTAACAACTGAATGCCCTCATTGCGTGTATAATATTGCTATGCCTATTATTATTATTAGGGGCCGGGCAGCTCTGAGCTGCCGGTCCCTATTGTTTTTGTTTTTCCCAATTTCTTCTTCTTCTTCTTCCTCCGAGGAAATCTGCCTTCCCATGCATGAAAATAAACCAAACTTTGCACTTAGGTCCAGTCCCATGCCAAACTTACTCAACTGGCTTTGGGGGTCAATAGTCCTGATGGTGGTCTAAAGTTTAAAACTTTGAAAATTCATAACAAATCAGTCGTACGTGCTACGGCTTTGCAACTTTCACCAAAATGTAGGCCCAAGTGAGCAGAAAGGTTCAGATGCTTCGAGCTGGCAGGAATTATGAAGTCCATCACTCTGTTTTTCTCAAAAACTGTAAAACTAATTAAACCTATCTCCTCCCACATTTTTTGCTCAGTTGACACCAAACTTGCTACACTGCATCTTCAGACTGTCCTCCACAAACGATCCAGCCAGATTTTTGAATTATCAAAAATTGAGCCCACAGTGCATCAAAATGTTTTACTGTAAACAGTACTGTAAACATCTACTGCAAATTCTTGCTAAATAAATCTCCAATGTTCATGAAAATAAATGACACAATTTTGCTGTCATGGTAGATGAAGTGTGTCAAATTTCAGAATTTTATCTCAAAAACTTAATTTTGACAGTATTTTGAATTCTGCCCTCATGTAAACTATTGCAGTCAATAGAAATACAGCATCTTTAAACATCTGTTTTTCACTTATGGAGCAATCAATCTTTGTAAAAAATAAAGTACAGACATCTCTATGTTGTCTAGATGAAGTATGCAATTTCTCTGAATTTTGTCTTGATAACTGAGGTTTTGACACTAGTTTGAAATCTACCTGTAAATGCACGGGCAGCTGTTATCCTGCACCCTGGTGGTTGGCTAATTTCTAGTGTGAAGCCTCCTCTAATTATCCCACTTCTCAGGTAGTTCAACCTTTTGGTCCAGACAGGTCTGCTGATGGACCCTCATGTATTTCTCATTTGTCTTCCTCCTCTTCCTATTTCTCCTCTTCTTCCTCTTCTTCCTCCTTCTTCTTCCTCTACCTCCTCAAAATGCCTGGCCCCAACTCACCGCTGCGCAGCAGCTATAATATTTTTTTATTATTGCACTTATGGGAGAGAAAACATTTATAAAGGAAATACAAGTTGCACATATTATTCTAGGCCTAAAAAACATATTTTAAAGTGAAAAATGCCTTTGATTGCCTGCAATGTCCCAAAATCTACTGTATTGCCACACAGTAGCTGCATGGTAGGCTATATGAGTCAGTGGACCCTACTGACAGATCAGGAGTGGAAATCAACATTTTTGGGTCTTCGTAAACCATGACTTTACATTACGAGGACAATGATGCAGAGCTTTACTGCTAAAGCGCTATAGATAACTGAGGGGAACACTCACTGTGACAGTGCCATGTTGACACCTTCAAAACAAATGTTTATGTTATTATAGGGCAAATTTTGGGGCTTTGGTGTTGATATAAATGACTAAGCCCTTTGACTGCAGGGCAGTAAATGTAGTAGCAGTAAACTTTGTAAAAAAGTTAGTGACAGCATCATCATGTATCAGGCTCTGGCTTAGGGGCCCCCCTGAGCTCTTGGGCCCCTGGGCCTGTGCCCGGTTGGCCCGTTCAGTAATCCATCCGTGAGTAGCAGTGGTGATGGATTTAGTGGAAATGTAGAGCTGGACGTCATCGGCGTAGCAGTGGAAGTGGAGACCATGATGACGTGTGATGTTACCAAGGGGGAGCAGGTAGAGGATGAAGAGGAGAGGACCAAGCACTGAACCCTGGGGGACGCCTTGGGACAGAGGAACTGTGGAGGAGTTGCAGTTGTTGATGTTGATGAACTGTTGTCTGTTTGTGAAATATGACCCTAGCCAGCAGAGGGCAGTACTGGTGATGTTGAGGGAGGATTCAAGGCGGGAGAGAAGAATGGTGTGGTTGATAGTGTCAAAAGCTGCACTGAGGTCGAGGAGGATGAGAATGCTGAGGTGACCAGAGTCTGAGGAGAGGAGGAGGTCGTTGGTGACTTTGAGGAGGGCTGTTTCAGTGCTGTGCTGTGAGCGGAAACCGGATTGGAATGGTTCGAACAGGTCGTTGGAGATGAGGTGGGCTTTGAGTTGAGAGGCGACAACACGTTGCCTCTTTCTGTATTTTTGACAGAAAGGGGAGATTGGAGATGGGCCGGAAATTGCTCATGATATCAGGGTTGAGTCCAGGTTTTTTGAGGATGGGGGTGACAGCAGCCAGTTTGTGTTTGAGGGGACTGAACCAGAGCTGAAGGAGGAGTTAATGATTTCAGTGATGAGTGAGGAGATAGCTGGGAGACAGTCCTTAACAAGGTTGGATGGGATGGGATCCAGAGCACAAGTGGAGCTTCTCATTCCTGTAGTAAAGTTGGACAGCTCCAATGGGGACACAGGGGAGAACTGAGACAGGGGCTGAGTGATAAAGGGGGGGGGGGGCAGTTGGGGAGGTGGAGACGGCGGGGGAGGTAGTCAGGTTGCTGTAGATGGTGTCAGTTTTTGTTTGGAAAAATGAAAGGAAAGAGTTGCACTTGTTAACTGTGAAGGATTTGGAGGTGTTGTCACTGGGTTTGAGAAGTTTGTTTATAGTGGAAAAGAGAGCCTTGGGGTTGGTGGAGCCGGAGTGTATGAGGTGTGAGTAGTAGGTGGGCCGGGCTGTGTTGAGAGCATCTTTGTATTGTTGAAGATAGTCTGTGATAGTCTTGGAGATGCACTGTTAAGACAGTTTTCTTGTAGAGTCTTTCAAGCTGGTGCTTACGGGATTTCATTTGGCGGAATTCAGGAGTATACCAGGGAGCTGAGTGTGTGCAGAGGTGGAAAGTAACTAAGTACATTTACTCGAATACTGTACTTAAGTACAATTTTGAGGTACTTGTACTTTACTTGAGTATTACCATTTTATGCTAATACTTCTACTCCACTACATTTCAGAGGGAAATATTGTACTTTTTACTCCACTACCTTTATTTGATAACTTAAGTTACTTTGCATATTCAGATTATTAATACAAAATATAATAAATTAATAAATTGTGATGTATTGTTATAGATTACTGTAAGATACCCAGCAGTATATAAAGTAGTGGAAATCAGTCCCACCTTTTCCAGCTGCAACATTAAAGTGATGCTTACACATTAATGCATCAATAATTATAATTCAATAATATGTCACGTTTATTTGTTTTCTCAGCAAGAGTCGTGACTTGTGATCAGGCAATAATTAGGAAAGCCTAGGGGACCTAGATATCTCTCTCTCCCCCTCTCTCTATCTCTGTCTCTTTAAATAATGACATATAGGCCTAAATAAATTAAGTAGCCTATAAATAAACAAACCTAAACATGTATCCTTGTTTACTTTTGTGGTAACTCAATAACAGACGCAATTTTCAAAAGACAAGTGATAATTCAAAACCAGATAGATCATCATCCTACAATGTGTTGCATTTAAAACTTGCATCAGTGCAGATGGATTCATCAACAACAACAGTGAAGACCCTGGTAAAATAGACAGGGATATATGTAGATAGGGAGATATGACCATCTATAGTGTTTTCTATGGTGTTTTCCTGTGAAATGCGCGCCGCGGCTCGCGGAGAAAATAGACCAGACGCCAAAACTGGCGCTCCAGATCGCGAGCCGGCCGAGGCGCGGCGCGGCGCGCACGGTCTGAGCGGTCAAATCGGTTAACATGGGCGCCGAAAGGAAACTGGCTGCGCTTTGCGCGCTTACGCTTGCGGTCTGAACCCGGCGTTACGATCCTGCTCGGAGAATGGAGGTCAGCCTGGTGCGGTGGTGGATAGCGGAGAAGAGCGATCCGAGCCTAGCGGGGCTGACCACACCGGGACGGAAAGATCCCCGGCAGGATTACGCTGTGAATCAGGGAACTTCGTGGGCAGCAGGTGATACGATGAGCTGATCTGGAGACGCTAATCCAGTGAAAATGTTTGTCTGGGTTGGAGGATAATCGGTAGCATGTAGCCACAAACTCGCAGGACAAACTTTTTTTCTCAAAAAAAGAAAAGGAGAAAAAAAAGAAAAAAGAAAAGACAAAATAAAAATAATAGGATCCCTTCAGTAATTCAAATAATTAAGATTGACAGTACCGGTACATTTAGAACTGAAATATACATATGACAGGTAGAGCGTATTTAGAGTTTTATATAATTCTTCAAAAAACATAATTCTAAGAATTTTCTTTGAATTTCACTGCTACGACCAACTCTTAATACTAGAAGTGAATTTGTGAATATGGCCCCTGTTTTCAGTGTCATAGGTTTAATTGTCCATGAGGGGGCAGCAGTGAACAACATCTTCATGAACTGGCAGGTCCAGAGCTACAGGACAGTGGTACTGACCACATTTCATTTCATTTTCATTTATTCAGTTTATTTCTCAGGGACAGTGCATATTAATAAACAATACTGTAAGTATGCCAGAATTAGCCAGGAGGCTAGTTTTCATCTGTAGTCCCTGGCCAGGTGAGAAGTTGGCAGCCTAAATCCAAAACAAGTTTAAAACAATAATCATGTAGTAAGTCATATCAATTACTGTAAAAGTAGAACACAGACGGACATAAGCAGAACACAGACATGGGCAGCAATAATCTCCCTGCTCTCCTGAACTCTGTCACCCTCTGGCCACCTTGGGGCCCAAGGGTGCCTCCCAACCCACCCAGCAAGGCCTCCAGCACTGGATCTGGCTCTGCTTCCCCCCCTTCTGTCCCACTCTGGTCCCAGGAAACAGAAAGAGAAAGAGACTCAGGAGGAAAGAGACTCAGGAGAAGCTGTTGTTGGTGTTACAGACTATATTTACATTAACATTGAATCTGACGTTTGGCTGAGAATTGAATTGTTTGCCTTTGTGGCACAGATCTGATCATCTCCTGCCTCTCTAAACATGGAAAAACAACATGGAATCTGGGTTTTTTTTCCTGTTTAGGGTTTGACCGATTTGGGTTTTTGAAGGCCATTACTAATATTTTTTAAGCAAAGCTGCTGATATTTTGTGCCAGTATTAAATATCTTTATTTTGGCCATTTGTTTCCCCCAGAATTTCATTCTTGGCAGGGTGGAAAGTTTGTTGTCTGAGTAACATAGATTATTATTGCTAATCTGGCAGTGAATCTAAAACTTTTAAACAAATATCTAAGACACATTCATATCATATGAATATGTGATACAAAAATGTGACCATTCAAATGGAGACGATCAGATGACTCAGTGACCAGCTCAGCCGGAAACACCCAGCCAGTTCCCTAATTTTTGTTTTCACTGCAAGAAGGTTTTTCTTTCACTGTGTGATCAATTATAGAGAATACAGCATGCAAATTAGAAAACGTATTTAATTTTTTTTTTTTACATGGAAATTGGCAGTGGCACATGATCAGGCTTAGGCTTTGTACACTAACTGATATCATCAGCATTTGCTTTAAAAATAGATGCTGTTTAGTTCAAACAAAGCAGTCACACTACTGCTGTACTGTGGCTTGAAACCACTGTGACCAACTTCTGCATTGGGCTACATTTCACATAAACAAGAATTGAAAACAGAAGTAGACAGTGGAAGAGTCATATGCTGAGTGAAGAGTTGCTGACATTCCTTTTTTAAGTGTTACAAAGATCTGCTGAGACCTGAAATACTTCTTGCAAGGGACTGTCCCACTGAACTGTCAAAACCCAACTACTGTGTGTGTGTGTGTGTGTGTGTGTGTGTGTGTGTGTGTGTGTGTGTGTGAGAGAGAGAGAGACAGAGAGACAGAGAGAGAGCTCATCAGATAAATGACTCACATGGGACTGATAACAGATCCAGGAACAAGGTGCATTTTATAAACCCAAGTTTGACCATTTGACTATGACCAGTCTATTGAGCCACATCAAGGCAGCTGAGTTGTTGTGAGAATGTAGTGTATACAGAAGGTACACAATGTTAGGACATATTCCTGTAGGCTATTTCAATATTTCATTAGGTTTAAAGCTGCACTAGGCAAGATTTTTGTGTGTCTTACCAACCTAAACCACAAAGTGGGGCTGCAACAGAGAAAAACGTCCCGTCCCCCACTCAAAAGAAGTTACACATCTATAGCTAAGACACACAAAATGACATAGTAGCCTGTATTAGGTTTAGACCGATATATTATTGGTTTGCTGATATTGGCCTTTTTTTAACAGCCAGCGGGATGTTTTGGCATGAAAACGGTCAAATGTAAAGATATTCTGTAGGAATACTCACCTTGGATTAAGGGACAAAGGATTGTAACATCAAATATTGACTATTGAATATTGGCACAAAATAAATAACAGCTTCAATCCAAGCATATTGGTCTGAGCCTTTGAAAACCCACATGAGTCTGAACCAAGTGTAAGTGCTGTATGTGCAGGTACAGGTTAATGATTAGCTTAATGTTAGTCAATACCTTAGTCAAGAAACAGCTCACTGTAATTGTATTGGCATGACTGGTGTACATGTCTGTTCTTGTAATTTTAATGCAATGTGAAATCTGTAGCCTTGTGGGAAATGCAGGCCTAAGGGAAAAGGTAGATCATGGGGATGAAATCATTGCTTAGGTGTCTAGTTACTAGTTACACAAACTGCTGTTTCAAGAAGATAGATTTCCACTGGGTATTAAAAGTTAAAGTGACCTTATGCATGACTTGCTTCTGTATTGTAGTGGGTTATTTCTCCTTCCTTCCCTCTTTATCAGCTATTTTTAAGCTGAGGTCTGGAACTACTTCTTCTGGCTTCATAAATGTTTTCAACTCTGTCTGAGGCCCATGAGCACATTGAGAAAAGAGTGAGTTGTATCTCTATTATATTCTATCTAAATCCAGAGGGAGGGTGTGAAAATTAAAATTATACTCTTGCACAAATTATTTATATCTGGTACTCAGTAATGACTAACGTAATGAAATTGGTATTGTAACTGTATAACTTCATGTTCAGTGTTCATGGTTTTGAGTGGGACAATAGCAGAGGTTTAAACTTTCACTTGCATAGTGGTGGAAGAATAATAGAATGATTCATATTGTCTATTTTTAGAGACCTAAATTCTCCTACTTAGTTTTCTCAAGTGGAATATCCTCCATTAAGAGAGAGCAAGTAGCAAAATGTGTTAGAAATACACTCCTACTAACAGCTTTATAACCAGATATATTATTTACAACAAGCAAAATTTGATTTGCTTTTATGTAACTTATGGGTTAACAACACTTTTTCAAATGTACTATTATAATTTACATCGAAAAACAGAATGATTTTTGAATCAATGTTTCTGACTTTTCTCACACTCTGAGAACTGAGTAAGAGTGATACTCTTCAAACTGTCCCCCTACATTGTGGGGGTCGTGTGGTGAAAATTGATGGAATCTCTCACTCCTGACATCATTCAGCTCCTGTGTAAGATACATGTACAGATGTCTGTAGGGAATGTCCTAATATTTATGTAAGGAATATGAGTCTTTTCACACAGTGACACTGATCATGAAGAGTTATAACTTTTCATAAGGTGGCACGAACGATAAGATAAATGTCTAAAAATCAGTCTCATATCAGTCTCATAAAGTTAACCATCAATTTGAAATATCAACTAACAATTGAATAATTATTGTTGAAATTTCAATATTAATAGTTCATCTCAATTAAAATACAATAATATACCTTCAGTTAACACTAAATTAATAATATTGGTAATTTAACTAAGGGTTGAAGGATAAAGTGAGGACTTTAACAGCACTTTTTGTATCAACACACAATTTATTGATTAAAAGTAACACAAACTAATACAAATTATTTACAAGTGTGTGGGTATGGGGGTGTGTGTGAGTGTGCATGGGTCCTTAACTATAGGGTATGTATGAGCATGCTGGCCGCATGACCAGATACTGGCCCTTTGATAGAGGGGAACAAAGGGTCATAAACCATAAGCCTAGATGGAGGGAAAGCTGTGTAGGCCTGGTGAAGTTGGTAAACTAAGTTGAATGAGAATTCAGGGATTTTATCTAACAATAGACTATGAGAAAGTAGAATAACGATATATTCTTTGGTGTTATGAGATCATGAAGTTAGATCATGTTAGTTAAAATACATGCAAACCCTAAGTTTGTGTGTATTTTAACTATCTAACATATGGGATGGCTATTTGGTGTTAACAGACTAACAGTTTGTAAATACAATACATATCAGCAATTCAACATTAGTAAACAGTTTACATTCACTTCATTGAAAATATATATGTTATTTTCCTAATGCTGTTGCTATGCTATATGCCCAGTTGTTACAGTCTTACTTGGAGTCCTTTGTTTGTCGCGTTGTGAGCGGTTCAAAGCTTGCGGTTTCAAAACTCTCTCTGCTCTGTTGTCCTGATGTCTGAGTCGGTGATCCAGCGGTGTTTCTCTCTGTTGGCCACATCTGTTGCATGTGGAAGAAAAGGAAGAGAGTTGTGTGCGTTCCTCAGACCGTCATAGGCTTCTGGTGTCGGCCTCTGGTTCGGTCCTGGTTCTGGTCACTCTGCTCTCTTAGCAGAGGAAAGTTCCTTTCACGTCTGCAGTTTGCTTCTGCAGGGAAGAGAGGGTAGGCTGCGCGGATTCACTCCGTCTTGGAGAGGAGGCAGGAGACAGTACAGGCCTTGGGCCTGCAGGAGAAGGGACACCAGTCCTTCTGTGCAGCCACCAGGAGGAAGCTCAAGAGAGCTTGAGGGACAGAGGGGAGCCCCCAAGGGCTTGAGGGTAAGAGAGTGAGAGCAGTAAGACAGTAAGAGAGCAAAGAGGAGTAACAATGGCAGCACTTGGTTTTTAAGGAAGGTGATTTCACACCTAGGTGTGAAATGACTCACAGCCTATCAGGGCACGGTTTTGGGTGTTCAGTGGGGTTACCACAGGAAACAGTTGTAGTTCTTTACATAGGGAACTGTAGTTTTCAGGACGGCTGAGGGATTGTACCTACATGTCTGTAGTCAGAATGCTAAATTAAGACTAACTGAATTAAGAAAGCTTCTGGACTTCCAAGTAACTCCAGTAGATTGAAAGATCAATGGAGAGCTCTAATAATTAAATAGCAGCCAAAGTCATTTGCTTGATGTCTTTAATGCCATCTACTTCTCTCAAATTCATCAGAACATATCAAAAAACATTGTAGTGAACAAAATATAAGATTGTTAAGATGGTTCCTGGGAGAGTAACTCCCTTCTCTTGCATGAAAGTAAGGCACATTATGGGTTACTATTAAAGTTTTAGTCTTCAAATTTAAACCCCATTTGAAAAGTCAGAATGAAGTCCAGATGCCATTGTGAAGAAGGAGAATATTGTGTGGTGATAGGGGTTCACTTTTAATAATCTGAGCTGGTCCTCATGTCTATACGAGATGGAAAATATGTATGTATGTAATGTATGTATGTATATGTATCAGAGGTGTGACCAAGTCAGCTTCACTGGAGTCCCAAGTCAGTCTCAAGTCTTGAGGCACAAGTCTCAAGTCAAGTCCCAAGTCTAAATCTAGGTTACCAAGTCAAATCCAAATCAAGTCCATGTCATTAATGTCAAGTCTCAAGTCTAAATGTAGAACAGCAAATCAAGTCAGAACAAATCAAGTCCAGCATCAATTTAATATCTTAAAGAAAACTAAATATCTAGGACTTTTCAATGCAATATGGTTTTAATATGATAAAAACTTGGTAAGAGCATCATGAGTTTGATTTCTAGAATCAGTTTCAACTTCAATAAATTCAATCATTCCATACAAATTCTACAGAAGCCGAGAACGGTCGTGCTTGCAATTATTTTTTTTAATGCCGTTATGTCGAGACCACGAGTTAATTATCTCGTTATCTCGAGATAACAAAGCTTGTTTTCTCGAGATAACGAGTTAATTATCTCGTTATCTCGAGAAAACAAAAGTCGTTTTCTCGAGATAACAAGATAATTTATCATGAGAAAACGACTTTTGTTTTCTCGAGATCACGGGATAATATGGAGAACTCGAAAGCGTGTCTGGTTCATTTGATCACACTGATTTCAGCCTTCAAGATCACTGTCATGACTGTCGGGGAGGATTCATAACTGAACAGGAAGCATAAATGTGTAGTTTTGTTTGCTGCAGTTACATTTCCAGCTTAAAAATCAGTTGCTACAGTTGTCAAGACGCCCTATGCATGCTGGCATGGCACTCCTGATCTCTGATAAACATTATAAGCAATAGGAGGAAACGACATTTTGTTTTCTCGTGATAACGGGTTGATTATCTCGTTATCTCGAGATAACAAAACTCGTTT
The DNA here is from genome assembly GCF_046629955.1 of Centroberyx affinis. Classification (NCBI taxonomy): domain Eukaryota; kingdom Metazoa; phylum Chordata; class Actinopteri; order Beryciformes; family Berycidae; genus Centroberyx; species Centroberyx affinis. The sequence continues at coordinate 317,768 of NW_027278880.1, forward strand.
TCTCGAGATCACGAGATAAATAAATCTCGAGATAACAGCATTAAAAAATAATTGTAAGCACAGCCGTTCTCGGCTTCCGTACAAATTCAGAAAACAGAACTAAAATTCAGTCGTCTGCTGGAACAAATCTCATCACTTTCAGTCCAAGTCATTTACACAAACACAAGATCTCAAGTCAAGACTTTAGAAACCTTTTCAAGTCATCAGAGTACAAGTCAGAGTCAAGTCCCAAGTCACCAGAACCCAAGTCAAGTCAAATCTCAAGTCTTCTCTTCATGCATCAAGTCCCCACCTCTAATATGTATGTATGTATGTATGTATGTAATGAAACACTGTAGGCTATTATACTGGTAATGCTACTAGCTGCTTTTCTTGGAGATCTTGAAGGCTCCAACTAGACACAGCAAGGGGCAGGGCCGGATTAACCAACTACAGGGCCCCCGGGCACACGGGTCCTATTGGGCCCCCTTACCCCCCAGTACACACGGACACACCGTAATTCAAGATATTATCTAGTTCACAAACAATACAAACAGAAACCTTTTACAGGTTCAAAGTAATCTGAAACTAATTTTTAGCTTTTACAAACTGCCATTTCTTCTATCTAGAGCTGCTTCATTCAGTTTGAAAGTGATAACATTTGTCCAACCCGAAGTCAAGCCTTAGTTTTAGGTGGTGGGGCTTCCCTTTGTTTACCTTTGGATTGCAGGTTGTGGCTTTAAGGAGGCAAGGTGACAGGTGGTGGGAATGAAGGACCAAAAAACTGTTAAATGTTGAAATTTATGGAAAAGGTTTGATTATGTCTGTTCTATTGTGTATAACCCGTTCTTCCAGTATAATACATAGTAAAACAAAAGGCCCCATGCTGCCCACAAACAAAAGTAAAATAAGCAAATTATCTACAGTAGCCTATACATATTTTATACTATCAACCAAAGATCCATAAAACACAGAGGCTCACAGCAAGGTTATTATAGTTTTGCATTTTTCATTAGTTTTTATTTTTATTTCGTTTTGACTTGTTTTCAATTTCAGTTTAGTTTTAATTAGTTTTTAAAGCAGATTTGCTAGTTTAGTTTAGTTTTTATTAGTTACAGTGTTAGTTTTAGTCCTTTTTTGTAATATGGGGGATTTGTCAGGGGTTAGATTCAAAAGTTAAAAATTATTATGTATGAAATAAATTGACAAAGACGAAAACTAAAGACATTTTCTCTATAATTTTAGTTTATTTTAGTTAGTTTTGTAAACACACAATACAGTTTCAGTCAGTTATCGTTTTTTTGTAAAGCCTCGTTTTTATTTTTATTTCAGTTGACGAAAATGTTTTCTCACACCGAGTTTTCGTTATTTAGTTTTTTTGTTTCGGTTAACGATAATAACCTTGGCTCATAGCAGTGTTGATAGCTGCTCTTACTGTTTTCTTTGGTCAGTGTGAAAGTTACTGTTTTGGTTGACTTGTTCAATGTTGGACATGTCTTCATGTTTTGAGAGCTTGATTGCACTCAAAACTGTGGCCTTTTCAATCTACATTATTACTATTCAATCTCTATGGCATTGATAAGGCAATTCTTTCAATGTTCTTTCAAGGAGCCCAGAATTCCTAGCTCTGTCCCTGCCCACCAGTATATAATTACTGTTCTGTATCTTAGTTGGATGATAGTCACTAAATGCATTACTCATAAACATACAATAGGTGTTCTTGGGGCCTAGAAATCCATTGAACACGGACGCGGGAGTCAGAATCTTTTGGGGCCCCTGGTGGTTCTGGGCATGAGCATGAGCCCTGCATGCCCAGCTGGTAATACAGGCAATACAGGCAATACAGGACCCGAATCCAGAACAGCGGGGGAAGTGGTGATCAAACCCCAAGACTGGGTGTTTAATGTAGCAGGTTGCAGGTGACACAGGAAACCAAAAACGAGAGCTCTTCACACATAAACTGACACGTGTGACAGAAAGCAATGATCCGACCGAAGACTGACTGTGGAACAAGACAAAGGTGGAAAGTCACAACCGCTCTCAAGCCTACCCTCTCTTGTGACCAGTGACGGCTGGTGAAAAATATTCTAGGTGGGGCTGTGCCATATTCAGTCAGTTTCAGTAACCATAACATTACAATGTAACACAAACTGCAGGATACCAGTGCTCTGTGAAATAGTCAGTAATTCTATTAAAAACTTGAGGCATTCTTACACAAAAACATAAAAAGCATATTGCACAACCATATTGCTGGATGACTTATGCTAAGGTCAACTACAATATATACAAAGAAAAATGGGGTCAGGGGAACTGGTTATCAAAAGGCATTCTGGGAAGTGTAGGAAATCATTAACTGAACTAGAAGTAGACAAGGCAGGTTGAGGGAAAGTGGGTACACCAGTGGTTCTCAATGTGGGGTCCGGGGACCACCAGGGGTCCGTGAGGGTGTTCCAGGGGGTCCTCAGCATATTGATGAATTGTTCACCATTCTTTCATTTACAAGAAGTTAACACAATTAGAGTATGTAGAAGAAAAGATTTTGATCATAGTTTCTCTGTTTTCTCTCTACCTACAATGCAGATAGTCATGGGATCCTGGACAAAATCATATCTAGCAATAAAAATATTCTCAGATTTGGGTCCGTTGTGACTGCCTTCAGTGCTCCTTGTAAGCTCCTGCTTCCAACACCAAAAGTCATAAATACAGCCAAGGGTAGTCAAGGGATTTTGGTGGGAAATAATAACAAGGCAGAGCGATGTTGGGGGTTGTTGCTGTCTCCTTCAGCGGAGGATGCAGGTGTATCCTCCACAGGAAGTTTTTCTTTCTTTTAGGCCTCAACATAACAGCAATAAGGGATTATGATATGTAGGGAGTGCCTGTTTTAATTCGAGTATCTCAGAGAAGCAGTGTTGCAAGAGTCAAATTTGTTGGAATTGGATCCACTAAAAATGCACAAACCAGTGTAGGCTGAGGAAGAAGGTTCATCCATGAACCATGAGCTTTGGACAGAGTAATCCCCCCAATATTATATAAATTTTTGCGACTTTTAAAAAGAAGTTTGACTTCAAAAACCAATGTTACCAAGTCAGAAATTGCTGCTAGGAAATATCATTCAGACTCAAAATACATTTAACAGAAATACATAGCGGACATACACTGTAGACAGTCATATTTGCACCCCAGAAGCATATATAGGCCTATATTTATGATCAACCTAGCAATGTCTTTGCTGTTGTTGTTGTTGATGATGATTAATACATGTGCGCTGATGATTAGGTGTCTAGTAAATATTTGGGCTGACACAGACAGATAAATAGGCAGACACATATAGCTAGATAGATAGATAGATAGATAGATAGATAGATAGATAGATAGATAGATAGAAATGCACACACCACTGCCACACAAGAGCACTGCTGGTATCCAGCATCATGCCTACTGTCATATAGTCCGTTTTTAAATACTCACTTAAATACTCTGTTCTGTCTATTTATACCTATTTATATGCTGGGATTCTCTGGTGCAATATTCTCTAGACCTGTATATTGGCTATTTATTTATTTTTTCTGTACTACTGATTCCCATATCTTCCCATCTGTACAATGACTCAAGTTCCAGCAGAGAATCCCGTGCATACTGTATGCTACAGATAAGAGTTATTTATAGCCTAGTTAATGAGTCCTATTATGTAGCCTGTATGTTTGTAACTTATGGTTGTATGTGTGTATTACCTCTTAATATACTACTACTCCTTGAGAAGGAAGAGAAAAAGAGAGAGATTGAAGAGATGGCCGGCTGGCGTCAGCATTGTTTCTGCACAGACATGAAAAAAATATATATATAAATAAGGCTCGACGCTGTTGCTCTCCTTATGAAGCCCGCCTGTGTGGGCGCGCGCTGCCAACCGCCCGCTGCCACACAGAAGAAAAAATATTTTGAAAATGTTTTTAGCACAGCGGGTCATGTCATGATCTGACTGTGCCGGACCGCCATGGTAGAATGTAGATATAGGGGAACGACTGGCTGGCTATAGAGGGACGTTATATTTCTGTAACGTGTTGATAAAACTTTTTTTTTTTTTCAACCGAGGGTTCCAGATCAATTTAATCCCCGTGTATAGGCTATGGCATTCATATTTTGTGCTAGAACTAAGTGTAGCTACATAAACACTTTGATGGGCTTTTATACTGTGGGTAGAAAGTCCAGCTCCTGATCCTGAACCACCACGACGCAAAATGAAAGTAACTCTCTTCGTCCTAAAGCCACTGGGGGTGAGTAGCCTATACTAACGTAAATTTTATAGCCTACTTTAATAGAAAATAAGCGAATGAAATTCATGTTCGACGGTGGTAAAGCATCGTCGTTATAGCGCCGTTGAACATGTTAGTGAAGTCGCAACGTGTGAAGACGTTATTGCAGCTCTCTCTCTCTCAGGTCGTGTAGCCTGTTCTGTGGGAAAGGTGCGTGTCAGATATTTGCGCTGGCTTGTTCACTATGGGCTCAATAAAGGGTCGATTTTGAGCTTGTATAAAAGATTCAGAGCTTGTGAAATTATTTGAGACTTGTAGTTGTATATCACCATTTGTGAACATGAGAAAACATTTTCCATGAATGTATCTGAATGTGTAAAAATGATGATAAATACAATTTGTGGACAAATAATTTCAAATGTTAGTTTCAAAAAAAAGACAACCCCCCCCCCCCAAAAAAAAAAAAAAAAAACAGCGAGTAGCAAACTGCGTGAAAAATGTCGCTCAAGGTTCAAGTCTGTTCGTGTGGCATCAAGGTTACAGACCACAGCTTTTAGTAGGCTACATGTAGGCTACGTTAAAAAGCAAGCCGTGACGCTTAAAGAACTTAATAACGTAGCTTTCCTATTCAAACCTACGAGCTGACAGATTTCTGCCTCCCTCGTCTCTGCCAGACTCTCGGACAGGAAGAAAGATGTCGTTTAAAACGGACAAACACTAAGGCTTTTACTCTGAAATATGAGGTCCGTCCTGTCCGCAAGTCAGAGCCTGTGAGATATCTCAAATTTGAGTTCTTACTAGTTAAAAGTCCTTTTAAGATATCTACAAACAGGTTATGGATATCTTGACAGGAAGTTTGACTAGACATCTTATTTTGGAGATATCTTGAATTATCATTCTGACTAGTCAAAATGCAATTGTAGATATAAAAGATATGTCATTTTCACTTCAGAAAATCCATACAGCAAAATAAGTACACTCTTCATTCCAAAACCTGGAGTGATTATTGAAGAGAACCATGCACAAAACATGAACATAACAACAACCAATGATCAATTCCGTTTGCTGTTGAAAAGAGGTTAAGTAGCTATTTCATTTCAGACTGGAAATAATTTCATCTTGTACTAGTTTATGACTTTCTTTGCAATATCCCAATAACCTTGTGATGCCTCACATCAGTGACATCATGCACAACAGATTTGACTTGTCACAAAGCATAGACATGGGAGCTGTCAGTGTTTTTCTAATTGCCTTGGAGTTTTATTTAAAGGAACAAGACTAGGTAGACCTAGAGCAAGCCGGGCCTCCTCTTGGCTTTCACACCCTAGTATAATACATGTGCTGTATTTCCCTCTGCATTGTAGTGATGCACTATAAGTGTGGTGGCCTGCAAAAACCCTTCACATGGTGAAAATTTGACATGTTTAATTTGTGATATGTTGATTTTGAGTTTTTGAATCTGTTATGTGTCTAAAAGTAAAAAGTGAGAAAAATGGCTTTAAACATTCTAAAACATTCTAGTGGCATTCCACCAAGTCAGTCTACAGGAGAGTGTAAGGAACAAACTCACCAGCACTGAAAATAAATCCAATATGATTTGATTCTGGTAGCACCGAGGTGCGTTTCAAGAGACGGTGCGTGGCCGCTCCACATTTGCATATTGCTGAGGTTACTTTATGCAAATCAGGGGCATCCAGCGCGACTCGCCGCCTCTGGAAACTCCCGAAACTTGTGTACAAACTTTTAAACTAACCGTTGTCAATGTAAAATGAAGACAACTTCAGCAACTTCATGGCTGATTTCTCGCCTCAAATGTTTTCAGAAACACATTTCGGTGAACCATTTTCATAATATAAGAGAAAGTTTCCAAATGAGCCGCCATGTTTTTCCAGTTTGAAATCCAGGGGCAGACGGCCCAGTGAGTGACAGCATTCGTCCAATCAGGTGCAGCAAGGAAGTGCTTATTTGTTGGCCTGTAGTTAAGTGTGTAGACAGAGGGACACGCCCATCCCTCATGTGAAATGACGACGCTGTGGAAACAATGCAACATCATGTATACCACCATAACTGTGTAGGTCTTGACTCTTCTCACGCGACTTTCAACAATGGGTCGTCAGTCAGTCAGACGGTCAGTCAGTCAGTCAGCTACTTTCACTCTTCTAGGCCGGTCCCAGAGGCCCGGCAAAAATCAACCCTCCTATACTCTTACACTGATACATCATCATTCTGTGATGTTCAGTGCATTGCAAGTGTTGAAATTTACCATTTTGGTGAACACACTTTCCCTCAACCTGCCTTATCTACTTCTACTTCAATTAGTGATTTCAAAACCATTTCCCAGAAAACCATCCCAGCGCCGTACGATTGCTCCGAGTGGAAAAAAACTACATTTGATTCATTATTATACAGAGGGAAAACTAATGACCTTTGATCAGCTGGTTCGTAGATACGTCATCCCTAGAAACCACTTCTTTAAATAGCTACAGTTAAGGAGCTTCATAACATCACAGACCCACTCCTCAGCTATAGAGAGGACCACTCTACGTTTTATGGATATTCAAGGCCAATTGTCAGTAATTTAGATTATGCTCCGGTCTAAATCAAAGGACAATTCACACTCAAGACTCAATGCTTGGAGAGATGACCTAAAAGTAGATATTACAGAGGATGAGTAGGAAAATGCTTGTTTAAAAGCACAAACAGACTATCAATACAATATACAATGAACAAAACTTATACAATATAAATGGCTATATAATGGTTTGTAAATGTCGATGTTTTTATGACTGTATGCCAAAATCGATAAATATAATGTAAAAAAAAAATTGTATTCAATTAATGAAAATATGCATGTGTGCAATGGTGCGCGACCTCCATCTCATGAGGTTTGGTATTGCGGAAGCTAAATACAATGCAAGACTCAACTGAAAGACTCGATTTTCATAAAATAATGGATAAAATTGTGTTTTTTCCCACTCACAGAGCAATCGTATGGTGTCAGAAGACTTGGATGATGCTTCACTTGTTTGTAACTCTAAAGATCGGTCGGAGAAGGCAGAGTCGTGCTGGGAAGCTCCGGGAACGTTGTATGGACTAACAAACTTCACCAGAGTTTCAGCTGGCATGGGGGTGAGTGAATAATGACTGAATTGTCATTTTTGACTGAACTATTCCTTTAAGTGGGGGTCTTTGGTCTCAGATGTTTCCATATGAGGGGTCTCTGACATGAAAACATTTGGACCCTGATCTAATTTATTTCATCAACCTTCAGGGACAGATCATAGGTGTTGACGTATGCCTAGCTGTTGTACTTCTAATTAAATTTAACTGTACATGTAGCTGTTTATATATTTTACATAATTTATTCCCTTACTGAGCAATTACTGTAATATTCCCATAATATTCCTATAAGGAATGACAATATATGTCTGTGGTGCTCAGTGGTGAGTTTACAATGAACTTATCCTATTTTATGGAATTTATTTTCATCTCCTATGGTATCACTATAATATTCCTATGTGGACTTATAGTGTTGCTGTGATATTTTGATTGTATCCCTCTAAAATGTATTATTTGATTGCTATAGTTTTTCTTTGTAGTGGTGTATTAAGTTTCTATGTGAAAGTGAAAGACAAATGCAAACTACACTCAGTGGAATTGCTATGTGGATGTGTTTCTGTTTTGTTTTTTTCTCCAGATGGTGTTTGGATTTCATGAAAACTGTTTAAGAAATGCCTCTGAGAAGAAAACCTTTGATGATTGCACTATTGGTAACAACAATTTACCTGCCTCTCAACCTCTCTCTCTCTCTCTTTCAATTTAATTGAAGCTGCTTTATTGGCATGAAATGCAAAAGTACAGATTACCAAAGCAAAGTCAACATCAAACAAATTCAAATAACAGTAATCATTGATATGTCAGCAAATATACTCTGCTCTTTCTCTCTCTCTCTCTGTCTGTCTCTAACTCAGTCACTCTCTCTCACACACACACACACACACACACACACAGAGGTGGCACCACACCTCCAAAAATGGTGGGGCGAAATTTGATGATTTGATGATACTTCCTCTGTAACTTCAGGGTGAGAAGGTTATTTGGTGGCCAAGGGGTGAACCTGCCCCTTCTAAAATCATGTTGCGGAATAGACTACTTAAGGCTCATTCACACATATAGCGATAACTATAAAGAAGATAACTATAAACTATAATGATACATTGCTACTCAAGCATTCACACTACAATGGTGCTGAATATTCAGAACGAAATTGAGGATGATTTTTTTTAATTATTATTTTACTAGCTCTCTATAGTAAATAAACAACACAGCTGATGAATTGCCGCAAAAGAGAGAGGAACTGGCAACATCAAATGCTCTTTTACAGGAGCTGTCTTGACATTATTGTGCTTTGTTTATATGAGAGCTAATGGTACTAAAGGTCACCAAATGAAGCTGTTCATTTCTTTACCAGTAGGAGACTGAACACCATCTACTGCGGATCAAAGAGTCAAGTCTCCTGTAGCCCATGTTGAGAGAAACACCTGGAACTAACATGGTTTAACAGTTTTCAGTAGGCTACTGGAGGTACACATGTTGCCTCCCTGTTAAAGCCATTCAAAAGATAGGATAATAGCACATTTGCCCTCGACAGATCAGTCAGCAGGTTGAGTTTAGCAGCTGAGTTTAGCGGTGCTGACTTCAGTGGCGGCGCCAGACATTTTCTTTTGCTGGTGCTATGGGGTTGCTCAACTTTTCAGCGAGGGTGCTCTGAAATTTAGTGTTTCCCATCAATGTGCCGGTCGCCACAGTTTAATTTCTACTGCAACACCCCCGACACATGCACACACACGCGCAGTGCGCATATACGCCGTACCCGCTCCGCGACAGTTAGGCTACAATGTCATTCTGTGTTAAACACAAGGTGAGATATTCAGCTTATTGGATATAGATGTAAGGTTCACAAGCCTGCCTACGTAAACACACCTCTCTGAATATAAGATTTCACACAATTATGCCATGGACACGGCTTGCACATAAGCAGCGAGCAACAGAAACAGGTTTGTGCACATTTCAGTCTCAGATCCTGAGATCACAAACTCATGCTGTCAGTTACCAACACCTCGACTAATGAATCAACAGTATTCCGTTCCTCCATAGACCTAATGTTATGTGAATGAGCATCACATAGAGATAACTATAAGGAGTCAGAATTTGTGCCTCAACCACCAAATGCATTAAATTCATAATAGGCAACAGAGGAAAGACAAAAATAATGCGCTTACCATTATGTGTAATTTAATGTTACAGTGCAACTAAGAGTCTTACATTTTCTGGTAAACCAAAATATCGCAGGCAGGTGCAGGCCCCCTTCCTCATCTCCATCCTCCGGCTTTTCTTGGTCCTGGTCAGTGACTAGCGTTGTGTCTACAGCTTCATGAGACCTATTATCACCTGTATTAGGTTCACAGTCACTCTCCTTTCCAGGTTTTGATTGAGTCTCCATACGTGGACGTTTATGGAGTAAAAAACGGTCCATGGTAACTTAGCTAATGCTACAAAAAATTGTGCTCTGGCCTCTGGCTAACAGGAAGTGGAAGGTCAAAAGTTCAATGCGTGCTGCGCCCATTGGCCGAATCAGATCACCTGTGCTGGCTTTATGTTTTTTAGTCTAAAAATAATCGGTTTGTTTTATTAATGTATTTATTCATTTTTCAAATTATAAATTATAGTATTCACACATTAAAAATTAAAATTTCTAAATAAACCACAGAAATTTCTTGGGGGTGCTAGTGGGGTGCTATGGCTATCCTAGGGGTAGCTACAGCACCCCCAAGCCCCTCCCTGGCGCCGCCTATGGCTGATTTGGGAAAATGTCCTGCCCCAGCAGCTGAAATCAAGGTTTTAATTGGTTCGGCCATTCTGTTAGAAAATCTGTCTGCCCGTGCCATTAGACCATTGCGTTTTTTAGACCATTAGACCGTGCGTTTAGGGATGGTGGAGATTTTTCTTAAATAGGCTACTTCCGGCGGCCCTGCACACACACACTCAAATAGCAGTTTCTAGCCTTGAATTTGGTTAGTATACTTGAACCAGGCTGTTTTGAGAGAAAACCTAGTCTAACTATCATTTTTTCTCTGTTCATAGATATTTCTGATGAATGTCTTCATTGGAGATGCCCTCACTTGTCCTCATGCAAAGTACGAAATAGGGCAGGAATGCTGTCCTATGTGTCCCCCAGGTAAGATCCAACTGAACATTAAAGGAATCTTTCACTGTGGTAGAGTATTGAATCTTTTTATTACCCATCCCTGATTGGAGTACAGGAGCAGTCAGGCTGATACTTGAGCAGGGTGGATACTTGCCATCCCAGGTCATCCAGTTGAAGAACAGTCTCCCTACTCACTACACCACCTGCTGGCTTGTTCATGAACTTCTGTAGAGAAAAAAAGTGGAAATGTTCTACCATAGCGAAATGTACATTTTTATTTAAACCTGCACTAAGCAATTTCAGACACTATAACCAAACCTGAAACTAATGTGTGCTAGGTGGAGATTTCATTAAGAGGTAATGATGTAAACCAATATCTACATAGCAGGCAGCTGTGTTGCTGTTGTCACCTCTTTTCTAAGGCTTGTTGTCAAAATCCGGACCGGCTCGTAGCTCCTCCCGACCCATTCAGTAGCTTTGAATTTTTTTTTTTAAACTAGCTTTTCTCCTCCTTTGCTGTTTAAAAGCGGTGTTCACCTTCTCCCATCCCTGAAAAATGGCCAAATCGATGAAGCGAGCAAGTAAAACTTGATAAACTAGTAAACTTGCCACCTACCTCTTCACTTGTCATTGTGGGACATGTAACCTTCAGCGGGAGGAAAATCTGGCAAAGTGAGACTGGTAACTGGCAACACTTCTCTGTAGGTACGTTTAGTTTAGCTATTAGCTTTTATGCACGATTTGTCCAGTAGTTTTGCTGTGCTTTATTTATAAATGTGTTGCGGTTTGTGTCACCCTCTAGTGGTGAAAAAATCGCTTATTGCAGCTTTAAGAGGGGTCTCCAACCATGTGCTATTGAGAGCTGAGAGTCTGCAAGCAATTTCACTGATTCTTTTCTTTTCTCTGGTTGAAGGTGTGCTAATGAGTGAAATCGCATGTTGTAGTGTTTGGTTTTATTGAGAACCTGTTCTGATTATCAAATCCTTCTTGGAGAGAACAATCTTCTGAAAGTAAGCACAGAGAAGCTTCCTTACAGATTGAGATGGGCTGTGTGCTTCATGTTGTATGTTTGATCAATTAAGACACACAGCTGTTAATTTTCCCAGCTGTTAACCGGCTCTACTGTAGACTACAGCGCTGCTCGGACGTGATGCGTCGTTCTCACAATGAATCTTGGTGTTTTCAATTGTCATCGGTCAAGTACATCCGATACATCCTCGGTTGCCAAGTAAGCTTCTGGGATCTTTCTCCTTCCTTCATCTTTTCGTTCTTCTGTTTTGGAATCGCGCTTCAGCGGTTTGATATTATGCAAAGCCACGCACATTGAGAAAAAGCTCTGCATCCTCTCAGCCCTCCATGGCACAGTATTGGGAGACCACTGACTTAAAGGGTAGTTCTAGAAAGTAAGCTAATAAACTGTACCGAATTTTGATTTTGTATTCAACAGGAAACCGAGTTTATAAAGATTGCACCGAGTACAAAAGTACCTCCTGCCTGCCCTGCACTGAGGGAACCTTCCTCGATAAGCTTAATGGACGTACAGAATGCTTTACATGTGCAAACTGTGATGCAGGTACATTTCTACAGGCTGGTTTCACAGACCGATATTAAGCCTCTTCCTAGACTAAAATGTACTTCAAAACTGGACTAACTCAAACTGCCAGATCAATGGGAATAAGCATTTTTCCTTAATTTTATTTATTGGCAACCAGTTGGAATTGTAGCAACATCAATAGAACTTATCTTGTCCTACACAAGTATGTGGCATAGCCCCCAACCTCCATACCCCACCCCACCCCTCCCATCCCCTTAAAATCACAATGAAATGAAAAATGACTTTTCTGGGGGGGGGTCTTGAAATTACAGTGGGTTTTGGAAGCCAGAAATCTCAGCACCTGGCCAAGTAATGAAGTCTTTGGTATTGATCAACAACCCTATCAACCCCCTGCAGATATTATGGTCATTTTGTGCTATAATGAAATGAAATAGGATATCATTTCAGATTTCAGGATGGCTTGTAAAGTTGGACATTTTTTTTGCATGTTGCTACATTCTAGTAGATTCTGCAGCAGAGAAGCGTTGTACCCCACATGTAACCTCAGCTCAATGTGGTGACAGGTGTTGGTTTGAAGGTGAAGAGGCTGTGTACAACAACATCGAATGCAGTTTGTGAGCCACTTGAGGGACACTACTGTACTGACCCTAAAGAGGACGGCTGTGCTGCAGCAAAGACACACAGGAGCTGTAAACCTGGTCAATATATCAGCCAAACAGGTTGGTCTTTTCATACTGACTTAAATATTATAGAGATAGATTAGGTCTTAAACGAATACACCAAGAGTTTGGGAGATTGTCCCATTGGTCAACTTAGCCATTAAGTGATGAGAACATCAATGTCAAAATCATCCATGTGCCTCTGGTAGATTGTTGGCTCTGGTGCTCCATGCTAACACTTGAGCATACAACTTAATTTTGACAAAACGTTGGATTATTCATATTATTTGCACTTAACTGGTGTCAATATATCTCTGTATGTATATTTGTACAGGAACTGCAACCACAGACACTGTGTGCATTGACTGCACTGGTGAAACATATTCAAATGGAACATTTACATCCTGCCAACCACACACAAAGTAAGAACAACTGCAAGAGCAGTCATGATCAGATTTGGTTTCTTACCACTGCAGTAAATTCATGGCATCGATACATGTTCCAGCAACGGTTTTCCCTCCATTATTCTAGGTGTGAATCTATGAATCTTCAGCAGATAAGACCAGGAACTAATTCAACTGATTCTGAATGTGGAGAACAAAGTTTAGACAAGACAATAATCATAATCATCAGTGTTGTGGGGCTTCTTCTGTTGATTGTAACAGTTGCATTAATATGTCTGATAAAGAAGAGATGAAAACAATGCACAGGTAAGATTAGCATTTAGCCCTTCAAAATAAAAACATTATCATGTTGTAGACAGATGATAGTGCTTTCTGCCAAATCCCATAAGATAATATTTTTCATTGATGTTGTTTTATAGGAAGAACAATACCAATGGTTCCTGAAGAGGTATGTCTATCATTTTTGTGTGTAACTGACACCCAGTACAATCACTTACATGTACTGTACCTGGGTGACAAAGGTTGGTTCATGTAAGTCATTAAATGATTTCACTTATTTATTGAGATTCATATTCCACTTGCAAGGAAACACTGAATGGAGTGGGAACACCAGAGACTTGAGTTTGAACAGCAACAGGTAAGACAGACTGACTGAGAACTGTCTAATTGAGCTACATTGGTGTCTTTAGAACTGTGTCAGATGTTGATGTCTGTTTAGTAAATGTAATGTAAATGTAATTCTGTCCCCAGATTGAGTCAAAGGACTAAGCCGTGGCCCTCCATCAGATCAAGCGAGCGAGCCATCCACTGTTATCATGAGAGACTCCGCTATCAGAGACATTAGTGATAAGCAAGGGCGTCACTTTGTGTTGAAAAGTGGTGGGGACATAAGGGCTCAGATGAAAAAACATTTTTTAAACGGTCTTCTGCGATTTTAGGCAATGTAATTGGGGGATTGGTATGAGGTCAGAGTAGATAATTATGGCAAGAAAAAAATTGCATAACGGTGCACCAAAAGGGCATAGCCTAGGCTACTACAGAGTCGATACTCAGCATAAAACACACAACAACGTTGACCGCACAAGTAAAGTCATCCATATGCATCACATCCACAGCTGCAACACCATGTCAAGTATTTGTTAAAGTTACTGATCGATGCATGCACGTTTTTAGGTCATTTTAGAATCAGTAGGCTAGGGTTTTTGTTTTTTGTTTTAGCTTCTGTTACTTTTTTTGGACAATGCGCATTTGTTTCTTCTATATTTACATTGCATTGTATGTTTTCTTATTGTGCAAATAAACCTTTCCCAAAGCGTTCTCATTTGTTAGTTTACATTTCTAAGTGCAAGCTATTTTTCAGAAAATTTTTAACAAATTATGCTTTTAAAAAGTGATGAGGACAAAATCTGCCATTTCAAAAAGTGGTGGGGACATGTCCCCAGCGTCCCCAGTGTAAATGACACCTATGGTGATAAGATGTTGAAAACATGTTTCCCAGGCGCAATGGTCAGTGACATCAATGATATTGTGTGATCATCCAAGAATAAATCAAATGATTGTTCATGTGGGGACAAATGATACTCACAGAGAGTGGTCAGAGCTGCTAAAGCAAGACTTTATGAAATTGTTTGACAGACTTGGCCAACTAAAGATTCAGTCATTTATCAACAACAGACTCCTAGCACTGAACTCATGGCTTTCCACATCAGGCAGTTCTAAAGGACTGATCTTTATTGATCATTTCAGTCTGTTCTGGGGACGCAGAAACCTTTTCAAACCTGATGGCCTACATCCAAACAGAATAGGGGGACTAGTAATGGGGAATCTTCACTACTCCCTCCATTTCCCATCTGCCCCCCGCCCTAATGTGCTGCAGTCCCGATATCAGCGGCCCAAGGTCAACCCACTCTGAGTTGCCTTCTGTCTATCCACAACAAACAGGTCAGCAGCACTCTCAGAGCCAGGATATTCCATGTGACCTGCCAGAGCCGCTGGACAACAACTGTCGGGGCCTGTCATGTTTGATTTACTCTGCAATGGTATTGGATGTTTCAAAATCAGTAATAAAGCAGGTTGAACATTCCAGTTGTATTTGGAAAAACAAACCCCATTACTTAAAACTGAATATCTTATGTAACAATCATGGCAGTCTGAATATGCTTGATTTTGGAACATCCAATACAATATTCAAGGTAAAATGGATCAAGAATTACATCCAACATACAAACTTACATACACAGAATTCCTCAAAAAGTATGGAATCTATTGACTGTTGATGTTACAAAGCTGATGTTAGTTTGGAATTTGAAATGGGTATTGTGTCAGCAACAAAACCAAAGAAGTGTCATTTAAAGTTATTCACTTTATTTTATTTATTTAGCAAGTATTATGAAGGTTTAACATCAACCTTGATGAGATGTACAATTAATGGGACAGACTTTGAAACAATTTGTCATTTGTTGTATTAATATATATATAAAAGTATTCTGGCTGAATATTGAGTATTTTTCTGGTAAGTTATATGGAGCAATGATTTGCCTAGAGAAAAAGGACATATTTTTTATGAAAATAAGGATATTGAGGAAAAGATACTTTTTATTTTGAACTTGTTTATTCTATGTGGACAATGTTATGTTCATATGCAAAAGAGTGAAGAAGAAACCAAACAAAGAAATTCAAAATAGAAATGGGACACAATATGTACACTTTACATGGACTGAAGAATAACAAATCGAAAAGGACACTTGATAAATGCAAAGCCTTTAATATTTCTGTTGATGTTGATGTGAGATGTACAGTTTATGGTGCAGACCTGGGGGTGTGTTTGGTCAAGACTGACTGAAGAACAGCCTGCTCTATCCTTTCCTGTAGAGGGCCTCAGTTTTGTCGGACCAGTCCAGTTTGTTGTTGAGCTGCACTCCTAGGAACCGATAACAGTTCACTATCTGTACCTCCTCCTCCTGGATGGCGACAGGGTTTAGGGGCTTCCTACTCCTTCTGAAGTCCACCTTGGTCTTTCTGATGTTGAGCTGGAGGTGGCTGTTGGCCAGTTGTGAAGCCATTCACAGTGAACAGTCAGTCAGCAAAGAAGAGAAGAGTAATCTGGCTTTACTTGCTGGGTTAGGGTTAGGGTTAGTTTCTGCAGTTTCTTTTGTAATTTCTAATGTTTCCAGTTAAAAGAATCTAGTCTGGAAAAGATCACAGCTAACAACGTTCTCTTTTCTAAAAAGAAACTCAGTAACTTTTCCTCTGAGGACATTTTAAATCAGACACCGTTTACTTTTACTGAAGTAGATTTTTACACTATTAATTTAACTTCTACTTAAGTAAAATATAAGCAAAGTAACAGTACTTTTACTACTTTACTTGGACATTCTAGTACTCACTATGTTACAGCCGTGGCTGTACCCCCCCCCCCCCTTTTATTTTGAAACCTATGTGTAGTTCTGAGCGGGAAAATTACGGTAGTCGGGGGTCAAAGGGTCGCTGAAGCCACGCAAAGAAAATAGGAGAAAACAACTAGAAAAGGCTACATTTAGTGAAGAAAATTTAAGTGTGCTTGCTGTCCTAGCAACAGTCCCTTTGACTTGGGGGGGGGGGGGGGGATCTACTAAACTTGTGCCGACCGCGCAGGTGGGGGCTGATTGGTCTCACCCATATCTTTGTAATTTATAAGTGTGACGGGTTTTCATGCATTTCCAGAAGCTTGCAGTGATTAGCTAAATGGACTGCATTTATATAGCGCTTTACAATGCCTACATTCACCCATTCATACACCAATGGCGACAAGCTACCACGCAGGGTGCTGGCGCAACCATCGGGAGCAATTTGGGGTTCAGTATCTTGCCCAAGGACACTTCAACATGCGGACTGGAGGAGCCGGGGATCGAACCACCGATCTTATGATTAGGGGACGACCCGCTCTATCTCCTGAGCCACAGCCGCCCCTGCTCTGATGAAGTGTGTTTGGCATCCTACGTGTTTTCCTGCATTTCCAGAAATTTGTAGTGATGTGCTCTTATGAGGTGTGTTTTGCATCCCTTGATAGTGGTGTGTACATTTTCATAGTGCGGCCAGTCCTGGCCTCTCCCCAAGTGTGGTAGCTCTCCCGCCTAGTCCAACTCCAGGGTCCCCCTTTTTTAATTGATATTAATATAATAAAGATTATTTTTATCCGTTATTTCTTGTGGTAGAGTGTTGTGTATTCTGAGGTCTCTGGCATTTCTCCTACACGATCCCTGGGTTCTGGTAGCCTTGGCCGGCCTAGAGTTAAACCTAAATTCATTACAGTAGTATTAGTAGTAGCAATAGTAGTAGTAGTAGCCTACTGTCCCCCCTCCATATACATATTAAAAGGAAAACTTATACCAATCAGACCAGCAATCATTAAAATATCAAGCCCTTCTCTGCAACCAGCATTCCCTACAATGTGATTCCCTGAACCAGCTCACCTCAGCAGCATGTCAACACCAAGACAGTAGACTGAAAGATCAGTGGAGAGCTCTTAATTAAATAGCAGCCAAAGTCAGTTGAGAGTAGTAGATGGCATCAAAGACATCAAGAAAATTCATGAGATCATATTAAATTGCATTCTAGTGAACAGAGTATAAGGCTCCTGGGAGAGGAACTCCCTTCTCTTGCATGAAAGTAAAGCACATTATGGGTTACTATTAAAGTTTTAGTTTTCAAATTTAAACCCTGTGTGAAAAGTCAGAATGAACATTGACAAGTCTAGATGCCACTGTGAAGAAGGAGAATACTGTGTGGTGATAGGGGTTCACCTAATACATAATCTGAGCTGGTCCTCATATCTATATATGGAAAAATGTCCCATTTTCCTGCTAGAAACACTGTAGGAATGGAGCATTTTAGTATGGGGCAACCCATGTTAAAGCGACAGGTGGATAGCCACTGTACCTGGGTCTGCTGTGTGGTGTTGCTTCTTTTCTGTGGAGATGGCAGACACTGTATGTTTAAAATAATAACAGAAAGATGTTTGGCTCATGTTGGTTGCCTTGTTGTTTTTCATTGCTAGAACAGAGAGGAAAAGAAACATGATAAGCCTATCAGCAGATGCCACTGTGAAGAACGGGAACATTGTCCAGTGATTGTTGGGTTTTTTTGTGTTTTTTTTGTCATTTAAGTTTTTATTAAATTTTTCACATAGAAATAATGAAACAGACAAAGATAACTATGGAAACATAAGCACAAACAAAAACAGACATAAAATGAAAATAATAATACAAAAAGTAAAGAAATAATACAAAACAGAATATAAAATAAAATAAAGAGTGGCAGTCAATCAAAGCGTCCAGTCAAGACAACACCTATAAATCCCTACCTCAAACTCACAAAAACTTGGTGTATTCCGTTAATACAACATAATAGAATATGTAGCCTAAGTCCCCACCTTAGCCCACGAAAAACTCCACATTCTAAGATGTTACATCCTTAATATATATGAGGAAGTGATTCCAGGCCACATTAGATTTCCCTTTGAGATCATTCACTCTGGCAATCATATCCTCAAAAGATGCAGTTTCAGTCATTAGCTTCATCCAATCCGTCCACTCCAGACGGTGTGGAGTCTTCCAATTCCGTAAAATGAGCCTGGCTGCCGTGATAAAGCCTGCTAAGGCTGGCCCAAACTCTGCTTTGGTGATTCCTTGTGGCAAGTTTGATTTATCTCCTAGGAGACACAGTCGTGGTGTTTCTGGAAGGGGTTGCCCTGTCCACTTTGTGAGTTTTTCAGTGATTGTTGTTAACTTCAAATTAGCTCCAAAAAATTATTGAAGGTATGAAGCCCACTACCAGTCAGCTTGATTTGGTCCAAACTAGGCTTTGCATATGCATATTGTATTGTCTTTTTATGTAAAGCACATTGTGTTGCCCTGTGTATGAAATTTGCTGTATAAATAAATTTGACTTTGACTTTTAAAGCAATCTTTTGAGGCAATTGGCCCTTGCTTACACTATTTGTACTTTAACTGTAATTTTAACTTTTTGTAATTTTACTTCTACTCATGTACATTTTTACTGAACTATTGTACTTCACTACATTTTAAATCACATCACATCAGAAACTGGACAGTCGTAAATTGTCCAGTTGTGAAGCCATTCGCAATGAACAGTCACTCAGCAAAGAAGAGAAGAGTAATCTGGCTTTTACTTTATTTTATCATTTCTAAGGTAAAAGAATCTAGTGTGAACTCTGTCCTCTCTCCTTTTAGAATCACATGGAAAAGATCACAGCTAGCAACGTTCTCTTTTCTAAAGAAGAACTCAGGAACTTTTACTCTGAGGACATTTATTAAATGAGACACTTTTTACTTTTACTGAAGTAGATTTTTACACCGGTAATTTAACCTCTACTTAAAAATATAAGCAAAGTAGTACTCACTGGCTGCTCAAACAAAGACATCCAAGGTTTCCAGGTAAAAGAATCTAGTTTGAACTCTGTCCCCTCACCCATGAATGTTTTGGAGGCCTTAAGCAAGATTATGCTTTGGCCCCTTGATAAAGAATTTATGTCCTTAACACTGTATTCACTGTATATACAACTGATCTAAGGTGAGCCTACAGCTTTAAATATAGGCTTCACAGTTTAACATATTAGTTCTCTACTTTCAAACTAAGGCTTATTCATATTCAAAAATATGATGATATGGTGATATGTCCTACAAAATAGAAACACTATATACATGTGCAGGATAGATCGATAGATCGACAGATTGATAGATAGATAAGAACTTTATTAATCCCAGAGGGAAATTCAAATTGTTACAGCAGCAAGACACCACACATAGACAGGACAAAACACAAATCCAAATCCAAATCCACATAAGGGAAATTAGAAGAATAAAGAATAAATACAGATACAAAAAATAAACTATGTGTAAAACAGCATGTTCCTTATGAGAGAGCATGTATGAACTGTATATGTGCCTGTTGCCCAGGTATACTCCTAGATACTTGTAGGTGCTCATGATCTCCACAGCCTCTCTCTCAATAGTGACAAGGGATGGAGGGGTCTTAGTCCTGAATTTCCCCAAGGGGACCAATAAAGTACAATCGTATCTTACCTTATCTTATCTTATCTATCTTATCTTATAGATCTTCTAAAGTCCACCACCTCCTCCATCTCCTTTGTTTTTCTAATGTTGAGCATTAGGTAGTTGTGTTTGCCCCACTATCACACTTCTGTATCCCTCATCCTGCCCACCCCTAATAGGCTCTTTTCACACAGAAGAACCTGTAGCCTTTCTCCAGTTTAGTCTTTGTACTTCACCAATGTTCATTTTGGGCAGATGACAATGGATGATGTCATCGATTGTTAATAATAATAATAAACTTTATTTGTATAGCACCTTTCATTGAAGAAATGCAACTCAAAGTGCTTTACAACAAAGAAATTACATGCATGAAAATAGACATAGAATGAGCATAACATAAGATGGAAAATAAAACCCACTGAATAATAATAAAAATAAAGTTAAGAAATAGAGTACATAGAATGCATAAAATCAAGTAAAATACAATATTTTAAAAGAAGTGCAGCAGTGAGCTTAAAATCAATTCTAAATGTTACAGGAAGCCAGTGTAGAGCAGCTAAAACTGGACTGATGTGCTCTCTCCTCTTGGTTCTGGTTAATAGCCGAGCTGCAGAGTTTTGAATGAGCTGAAGTCTCTCAGTGTTTTTTTTCGGGAGACCAGTAAAAAGTATAAATGGTCGCACTTTAGCTATGTTTCTAAGGTGGAAAAATGATGTTTTTGTCACCTTGTTAATGTGGGACTTGAAGCTTAGATCTGAATCTAGGATAACACCAAGACTTGTAACCTCAGATTTAATCCAGGGAGTCAGTGTTCCCAGATTATTAATCAGCATTTCCCTTTTTGTTTTAGGGCCGACTAGTAGGATTTCAGTTTTGTCCTCGTTTAACTTTAAAACATTTTTGCTCATCCATTTATTTATCGCCAAAAGACAGGTAGTAATGGAGTTTATAGCTGCAGCATCATTTGGTTCAGCAGAGATGTACAGTTGCGTGTCATCTGCATAACTATGGAAACATACATTGTGCTCTCTAATGATGTCGCCAAGTGGCAGCAGGTATAGTGAGAATAATAATGGACCAAGGCTCCCTGTGCAACCCCAAAACAGATGTCATGTTTCTCAGACACCTGATCTCCAAAACTGACGTAAAACTTTCTCCCTTTGATGTATGTTTTGAACCAGTTCAACACAGTCAGAAAGACCAACCAACTTTTCAACTTTTCACTGGTCTAAAAACACCAGTGTAATAAAGTAAAAGCACAGAGCAGAGAAGAGACATAGAGCAGAGCATAGCAGAGCATCAGGCCCCGTACTCAACTTCCCCCCCGCCTCCGTTGGGAAGAGTTGCTTACTGCTTACTTTGCACATTTTATTTACTGTCATTGCACAATCTTTTTTGCATTGTGGAATTATTTATTTATCTGCTGCATGAACAATCTCCATATGTACAGGTCTGTGTAGTTTTAAGTTTTTAGTATCTTATGCTTATGTACAGTGCAGTTACTTTTATACAGGTCAATTTTTATTGTGTGTATTGTTAAATGTTTATTGTGTGTGTGCCGTATTTAAGATACTGGCTGCCTAAATTTCCTGTGGGATTAATAAAGTATCTATATATCTATCTTCTATCTATCTACTGTATGTTCTAAAGCCTGATTGAAATTCCTCCAGGATATTATTTTCTTTAAGAAAGGAGTTTATTTGCACTGAAACTACCTTTTCAAGTATTTTACTAATGAATGGAAGGTTGGATATCGGCCTATTTGGTGTCTTTGGAAACCTTGCAATCTTGACTATAATTTATAATAAAGTTCTGTGGTTTTGAACAAAGCTTTCATTTGTAAAGATGGATCCACTGGTTGAAGAGGTGCCAGGCCCACCCTGCTGCTGCTAGACACTACATGTTGTGGAAAAGATTGTAGTACATGCTAGTTTGGTGGACACGTACATCCAAAGCACTATACAATACTGTCAGTGTGTACATTTAGGTATATGTTGCCCCAGTGGGACTCAAACTAACTTTCCCAGGTAGTGTCAGTGCTTTACTCTACATATTGAGCTAGAACAGGACAAGAAGCTTTTCAGAGTCAACCACAGCCACCAGGGGATACTGGTCACCAGTAAGAGGAAGCCCAGTAACAGTGATGAACTGGACCTTCTCCACCAGCTGATGGTGATGAAGTCTGGCATGACAGTTACCTTTGCTGGACCAGTATCTGACATGCATGAGGCGAAAGAATGTGCTTTAGCACAGTCATATGGGAGAATTTTTTTTTATTTTATTTTTAGTTATTATCTGTGTTCTCTACACTACACATAAACCAATAACTAAAGTTGCGGAAGCCATTTGTTGTGTTTGAGTGATGTAATTGCTGTCTGTGTTTCTGTTGTGTGTTCTGCTTGTATTAATTCTATTTGAATGCTGTACTACAGCTTTGTGATTGTTCCACTTGAACTTCTTTGCTTACTTATATATTGTTGACAATCGCGTTATTATTTGGTATATTGATGCTTTTCATGTTAAACATGACACAGACTCACACTCCTTACACAGCGGGTAATGGAAAGCTCTTGGTGGTGTGCACCAGTTTATAGAGCTGAATACCTTTAGATGCCCTTTATTATACAGTAACTTTATGTAACCTGCTCTTTTAGCATTGATAGACCTACAAATCTTTGACGCATTAAACAGAGTCTGATTTTTTGGTGATTTTAGCTGCATTTTGTCATACAAAACAAACATGTGGAACCTGTTGTGTTTCTGTAGGACCGTGGACATGAATGGAAACTGAGACAAGTGATTAAACGTCAATGCCAAAAGGCCAGTGGTAATTTGGTGCATGATGATGTACATGGGTATAATAATAAGTTAGAATTAAGTTCAAAAACCATACAGAAAAGATATTTGAGTGTGAAATGGAATGGATGTATCTCATTCTGCAATAATTATTTGAAAAAGAGCTTTTATTAACATTTAATACAGTTTTCCAAATATCAAGGTATCAATCTATGCTGCTATTAGCAGTTAGAAATGTACAGTGTTCCTGGTCTCAACCTCAACAAACACTTTATTTTGTCACATTACAATGGAAGACAACATTACCACTGATTGCAAATGTGCATAGGAAAACAGTAAGATCCATTTATTACAGACATGTCTACATGTCTAAATTTAATAGGCATCCACAAACTTTCACCCCATAGCTTTGATATAACTTTGCAGATAGACGATACTGTAGATGCCATCTAGTGGTTAAAGATTAACCACCGTCTGAGTATTACAATTTCCCTATGAGGAAGAATAGATGGTAAACATATATTTTTACAGTGCAAAGAACATTAACAACACAGCTAGGGTTAGACTGCTATGGGTGTCTGAAATCCGACAGCTGACATTTTGTGTCAAAATTCAACATCTTTAAATTTGATCATTTTCATGCCAAAAAAAACAACAAAACAAAAAAAAAAGGAGAGGAAGTATTGAGTGTTTCCCCAGAATCTCATTCCTGTCTGGGTGGGAAAGCCTCTGAAACAGCATTTAGACCATGGGACGCTAAAACTCTCCATTGATACCCAGGATGATGATAATAAAAAAAAAAAACATTCAACTATATTTGTGTGGAATCTGATCAAATATCACATCATCACTAATTACTTCAGGTTAAGGGCTTCCCATAGACAACCAGTGTAGTATTGATTGATTCTACAATAATGATGCGATTCAATCAATCACACTGTATCATATCTATCATATTAGAGGTGGACGACACAGACTGGACCAGATCTGATTTTTAAATGGTCAATATGGGCCCCAAATATCGGTCTAACCCTAAACACAACTGAATACATCAACTTGTTGTGTTGTTGTGTTGAACAAAAACTCATCTCTCTCTCTCTCTGGGCGTTCCAGCTGTGGGAGACTGTTATATTCTTTACTCATGATTCATCTGGTGCAGTTTTTCACCGAAGATTTCCTCCTGTCTGCTGAGTCACGACCTACGTTTTCTGGGCTCTCTCTTCCACATAGAGCTGCATCTGGTTCAAGGAAGAAAGCCGAGATGTGATCAGCAACACAAAATATAGGAATAGATAAGATCAATCTTTAATGATCCCTGGGGGGGGGGGGGGGGGGGGTTGAGAGGGTCGAGTCCGAGTCGAGACCAAGATCGAGGGGGGGTCGAGACCGAGTCGAGACCAAGACCGCAAAACTACGAGTCCAATTCAAGACCAATACCATAGCAATGTGTTATCCAAGGCTACCATTGTATTTATTGACTAAAACAGCATATTTTTGTTTATTGCCTAAAATAGAAGGGAGGTTTCTAAAGACTTCAACAAAATTAGCATGTTTTGAGGACAAAATTAATTGTACACAGCTTGTTTATGTTCATAACATACAGTAGTTGCACCTTAACTAAAAGTGGATTAATCTATTTCACCTATTTTTTCCTTACTGCTCCACAACCATATGCTGCTCTCGGCAATGCTTGACTGAAAATATTCTTACCTGGCATGACATTTTAATTTAATCATATTATTGAAATAATCTTATGTCATACTAAAACTGCATAGGATAACTCAGCACTTTGGCAGTCCCTCTGGTTGTGATAGTCTAGCCACAGCCAGTACACTGACATTGGAAAATGACAAATCCACAGGATCTTCTGTCACAGGTGATTTTATTGGGTCTGGCTACGGCCAATTCCTAAATTAATAGCAATATTTTTTAGATTTTAATATTTTATCAATTAGTTATCATATGCAGCTTTAATGAAATATGCAATTATGTTATTACTTATGTCGGTGTCTTGTTTTATTGGTATGCTCTTGATGCAAACTTTCTACCTGGACATGGGCATTGAGCAACTTTGGGCATTGAACATCCTTAAGACCCATACATGACACATTTAAGAAAACAGAGGAATTGGAAGTCTTAAACATGAGCAATTTAAGAAGGCGAAGACGAAGGAAAAAAGACAGAGAAAGACAGAGCGAGAGCAGGAGTAACATTACATATGGACTTGGTGAGTTTTTATTTTTTTCAAATCAAAACAAAGTCATTGGTTGGGTAGTTGGCATATCACCAATCAGCAGTCACTAAAACTTTCGGTGGGTGCATAACTTTATCAACTGTGAAAATTGTATCATTCGCTGCTGGTCACTTTCTTAGAATAGATTATAATTATAAAAACAATAATATTATGTAACGTTAATTCATCCGAAACTGAGTCAAGACCGAGTCATATTCACTCCCGAGGCTGATTGAAGTCCGAGTCATATTAACTACGAGTCCGAGACGAGACCAAGACCGTCAAAAATCGTTCTCGAGTCTGGTCTCGAGACCGGTCTCGAGACCGGACTAGAGTACTACAGCCCTGCTACCTAGGGCTACTTTCCTTCATAGGAAGTGAAGGCGGTGGGTGAGAGGAGACGGTGTGCAGCTAAAAATGTGGTTGCTCATCTAGAATAGTTCCAAGAATAAACCTGGCACCATCAGATATATTGAGCTCATGATACTTCATGGAGCCTACTATCATCAACATAGTGCTATTCTGCTTACTTTTACTATGTCAGATGTCATGGTCTTCAGCGGGATGAGTCGAGGCTCCTGCATGTGGACCTCTTGCTCATCAGCCACTATCCACGGGAAGTCCTGGAGAGGCAAATGCACAAATGCAACACTAAAGCACATTCGATAATTCTGTGTTCACATTATCAGAGCTGAGTACGATACAGATGACAGCGTTAATCTGTAGTCCTGTAGTTTCAAAACTTCACCTTGATGACTTGAACCTTCTCCATGTTGCGCGTAGCAGCCTCTCTAGTATGTACTAATACTGTAAACGAACACCCTGTGAGAGGAAAAACAACAGTTAGACCACAGAAATAAGTCTATGCTTAGTGTCTGTCTGCTGCTGAATAATAACTGCAATATCTGATCCTTCACACCAGCGTTATATCGCAAATTTCTAATGCTGATGATCATCTTAAAAGTTTCAGAAACCAAGTACGCTTACACCATTGCTGGGAATTTGGGCCTGTAATTGACACAAACAATGAAGTCACACTTTCTTCCCAATAGAGGAGTAATCTAGCTAATTAGAGCAGAGATCCAACAGGAGGTGTGAGTGTGTTTGTCGGGTTTGACTGCTGGATTAAAGTATAGGTATCTGGGAATTTCCCCCTACTGTTACATCCAGTATCGAGATGAGTAAGGTGTCAGAAATCAAAGTGAAGCGTATTGATTTCCAACTTTATACAAGTCTATACTGCTCAGTAAAAGCAATGGGCGGGATAGGTAGGCCTACTATGTTCCATACATCCCTCAACAGATGGGGGTCACATTACCTGGTGGGTTATTACTCAAAACAGCGTCACACACACTTATCTTCAGGATGAAAGCCCTCAGCAGCTGCTCTACATGTGACAGTAATGCGTCAGAGCTGTAACACAGAAACCGCAACGCATATTGAAAAACGTGTCTCAAAACAAGTGTCACAGATACATAACTGAATATGTGAGTGTGTATACTCATAACTGATCAAAGAGAGAGGGGGGAAACCTGATGGACAGCAGTGGAGGCTGGGAAATTTCAAAGACAAATCTCTCTACTGGATGATGCTCTTTGTCCATGATGACCACCACCACCTTCTCAGCGTCGTTCTGAGGGGGAAACGGATGACTTCAGTAATGGCCAGAAATAGGCACAAGTAGGCGGAAATTTTTTTCTAAATGAACCCGTCAGCTCTCACCTTCTCAATGAGCGGCTTTACACAGTGAAGTGTATCTTGGATATACTGATTCAGCTCTGGGTGACATGACATCTAGGAAATAAACAGTGGTGGAAGAAGTACTCAGATCTTTTACTTAAGTAAAAGTAGAAATGCCACAGTATAAAAATACTGTTACAAGTAAAAGTCCTGCATTCAAAATGTTACTTAAGTAAAAGTACAAAAGTATTAGCATCAAAATGTACTTAAAGCAACAAAAGTAAAAGTACTCATTATGCAGAATGGCCCATTTTAGAATAATACAGTATATATTATATTATTGAATTATAATTATTGATGCATTAATGTGTAAGCATCACTTTAATGTCGCAGCTGGAAAAGGAGGGGCTGATTTCCACTACTTTATATACTGCTGGGTAGCTTAACCTATAATAATACATCACAATTTATTAGTTGATTATATTTTGTATTAATAATCTGAATCTGCAAAGTAACTAGTAACTTAAGTTATCAAATAAATGTAGTGGAGTAAAAAGTACAATATTTCCCTCTGAAATGTAGCGGAGTAGAAGTATAAAGTAGCATAAAATGGTAATACTCAAGTAGAAGTACCTCAAAAATGTACTTAAGTACAGTATTCGAGTAAATGTACTTAAGTTACTTTCCACCTCTGGAAATAAATATACCAAAGACAGATTACCATTATTAGATACCCAAAAGAGGTAGACCTCTGCTGAAGCCTGTAAGATTATAGTTAAGTACACAAGTGCAGAAAGGCTATGCATCTGTACCTGTACAGGTACGTTGTATTTCTTCCTCTTCTGGAATATTCCAGAGGGGTAAACCTCACGGACATACAGGATGAGATGAATAGCAACCTCCAGGAACTCACACAGAATGTCAGCCACCACTGGAAAAGAGTAAGCAATGTTACTGTTAACTGGATAAAAAGAGATTACTATGAATATAGGGCTGGGCGATATGGCTGAAATCAATATCATGATAATCATAAGGATTTTTCTCGATATATCACGATATGGTTCATGTATGCAAAATCACATTAAATAATCAAATTAATGTTCATCTCATTGAACCGGATGGTAATGTTATAGGTGTGATGTCAAACAAAACAGAAATATTCAAATAATATTCCTACCATACCTCATTTCATGAGTTTTTAAGTAAAATTTGCTTGTCATCATCAATTTAGACAGCAGAAATGTGTGTCACGATATTAAAATATCTACATATCATCACGATATGATTCCACTGAAAGACGATAAACGGTAATATTGAATTATCGCCCAGCCCTATATGAATATGAACTAAGGGTGAAGACAAGAAACTTAAGAGCCCCCATAGGTTACGTTCTTTCTCGTTTGGAATGATTGTCTAGCCAAACTCCATTCAAATATCTGGCAATTTAATGTTGCCTTGCTTATCGGCCAATTCACATTCTCATAGCACACGATTTAAGGCCGTTTGTGAATCACCAGGCCCCACTCTTCAATTCGGCATACATATATGACTACCCCATATATGTATGGGGTAGTTAGCTGAGCAAGGTCATACTAAATTGCCAAATTGTGAAGGGAGTTTTTTGTGACGTCCTGGCTGGGGACTAGAGGACTGCTGCTTTTCTATAGCTAATTGAATTCACTTTCCCATGTGTAAAATAGTCCCTGATTAGACAAATAGACTGAAAATTAGCAGGGAACCAGGATTGAGAACCACCGCAAGGAAAGGAATGATGCTTAAGAAACGATTTAACTTCGTGCCATTCGTTAGTCAACTTACCTTGGCCAAAATTAAGGTCTTGCCTCGTTAAAGTTGTCATTCTCTGCTGTTCCAAAGGCTACCAGCTAAAAAAAATCTAAAATCCAGTTTACAATCTAGCTATTTTAACAGTAACGTTAGGTCTGGTTTTCAGTTGTGAAATCCCTCCACCGTCTCGGTCTCGCTCGACAATGTCAACTCGTTTAGAAAAAGGAAATAAATTACAAAATTACACAGCGAAATATTGTAGAGACCGTTTTTAAAACGTACTGCAGATATTATATTTCCACTTGCTAAAAGGCTAAAAACGTGATATTTTTCTATAATTTATTCGTTACAGCGCGCATCGCATTGACGTAGCTCCCGTTGTTTACATGGACCTTGGCGCCGTCGATTAATGATGACGTTGCATTGCCAAAGCTTGATGTTTTCTGATAACATTTGAAATGCCTAACCGTTGCTAACAAAAACGCACTTTTTCATATTTATATTCTTGCAATTTTCCCTACTACTGTGGTGAGCTGATGACAAAGAATATTCCACAATACAATTCAGTCAGTCAGCAACATACAGGGACATTATAAAAAGCAACCACAAGCATGATAGAAATTTTGAGATATTGCTTGAAAAACACTTGGTGCTTTGTAGCAGAAATCAGTCTTTCAAAGTTCAGAAATTCAAACTAACCGGCGATGTAGTAGGGTCCACTACCAAGAACTGTTTGTTTTTACAATTTAACGTTACATAATAATTTTAGAATAATTTATCACAACTAACTCAGCTGATAGCCTGCTTCTTATCCATGAATACAGTAGCCTACTTAGAAAATACCAATCAAAGACACATACAAAATGGGGATGTGACTGTGCCTCTTTGAAAACAATTCACATTGCATTATAAAGGTATGTAATTTATTATGGAAGCGTAAGGGGGCAGTAGCGAGCAACGTGAACCAATTCTAAAAAGTTGACTTTTTTTATTCAAACAAGCTCTGCGTGGTGGATCACTTGTATGCCGAATTCTCCAGTGGCTATTACTGTTTCATTACAGGTCTTGTTCTACCAGGTATGTCGACTTGCTTTGCCGATTAGCAAGGCAACATTAAACGGCTACATTTTTGGATGGAGTTTGGGGCGAACGGTCTCTTCATACAGGAGAGAAAGGAACAATCGTTTTTTTGCTAAATTATAGACAATGCTTACAGTGCGTGCTATTCCACGAGTAGCTAACTAAGAAGTCAAACCTTGCCCCGGCCAACGAAAACAAATAAACACAGGGCAAAATAAAGATTTCAGATCCAATCTTTGACACGCCGTATGACCAAGGAGAGTTTATCATCTGATATCTAACGTTAGTCAGCTAGAGTTTGCCAGAATAAGAACGGAAGTCAGGCGATTTGGCCTTCAAATAAAATCGTAACATTATACTCACTCTTGGAAAAACTACCTTAGTTTTAGGGCGTACTCAATTACAAAAATACAATACAAAATATGGAGTAAAACAAAGATATGTTTTACAAAGTGTCCTCACAGCAGCCATATAGGCCCATGCAAGCTGTCATATAGGCCTACAGGGAAATATATGAAACTCTCCAGCGCCAGATGTGTAACTTGCACCCTTCCAGGTTGTCTGGTTTAAGTTAGGTGTTTGAAAATGTATGGACTTAAACAGCTTAACATATAATGGCAATCACAGGGCATTGCGATGGGAGCTTACGCTGACTTGACACTAACTGGGGCTCTCCTTCCATAGCCTTTAGGAACAACTGTGCCACTAACGTAGATTCAAATGGACTTGAATCAAATAGTAGACACCCTTTCAAGATCTCTGGTATATGTATTGTGTTTGCAAATTTATTTGTGCATTTTTGTATATGGTCTATATCAGTGGTTCTCAAACTTTTTCATATCAAGGACCCCTAATTTAGTCCACATTAGGGCCACGGACCCCCATTTGATGAGATTTTTTCTCTCTGACCCAAATCTGAGAATATTTTTTATTTTTTATTGTCAGATAGAATTCCATGACTATCCTACTGTAGGTAGAGAGATAACAGTGAAACTATGATCAAAATAGTCATTCTAAAATGGCAAAATAATGAAGTTTAACAATTCATCAATTTGCTGGGGACCCCCTGGAATGCCCTCAAGGACCCCTGGTGGTCGCAGACCCCATGTTGAGAACCACTGGTCTATATGGCAGAGCGTTTATATGCCGTAAAAATGATATTTTGGGGGGAAAAGGCAACAGTTGTATTTTCTTTTGCTACATATTCCTCCTTAAATACATAGTTTTCACTTTATTTCTTCAGTATTACTCAAAAACAGTGAAACATATTCATATATAGTCACTACACACTCATCCTCTTCCTCACTTGGCTGTTTTTGGCGTCCCAAGATATTTAACACCCTTAACTACCAAACAATTTGACGATGCATTTACAACCCATTTACAAACACAGGCACAATGCACTTATTAAAATTAGAAAAGATAAAAATATACTCTTAGGGGGGTTGACAAGAAAAAATTCTTACTGGCAACCCTTCATTACATACAAGAATCTATTAATGCTGGCTGAGTGAAAAGAGAGGCTGAGTGAAAATTCACCAGTAATAGCACAAACTTTGATATTGTGCATAAGACATGCAGGTGCACAGTACCTCCATAATGTTTTTTTATTTAAAATCTTTTATTTAATAATTCTCAGTCCCTGGTATTAGAGTCTGTGGGGAAGGTTGAGGATGGGAGGGTGACATGTTCTGTTGACTTAAAATCTGTAAAAAAATTATTTTAAAAACCTTGCAATATGTTTGTTAAGGTGACTTTTATTTTGAAAAACACAGCCCAGTCAAACGGGGAATGTTAATTTTTGCCCTGGCTGGCTTGACACTGGACAGAGAAGCTGAGAACTGAGGTGAAAAAAAAAAAACAGTAACAAAGACTTTCCACTGTGCAGAATAACAGCTGATATTTCTCATGTTCTCATATTTCCATGTTCTAGCGATGAGTTGACACTTCAAAAAGGTAGGCCAGTGTTTCTAACTTCAACTTCTTTTTTGCATATAGATATACCAGCTATTACTGTTCATCACATACTGACATAAATGCACTCTAAGCAGTTGATAACGATTCAGAAAATACCAACCAGATGAAAGAATTGGTTTTGTAATATGATAGATTTCACTCGAATTCAGACACATTTTGAAAGTAACCCTGGAAGGAACTGCAGAATTCAAGCAGAGCAATCCTTGACCTCTTTCTTGCAACAGTATAGATCTGATAAACCCTTTTGAACAGTTTCTACACCTTGTACCTCCACAATGCTACCGGTTACAATTGGTCTCAATCCCATCTAATGTTTGGTTCAGAGAGCTTGTCTTGGAGTTGCATGGCTCTAAATGAAGCTCTCCGTGCTTCTGAACCACACTGAGATCAGAAGAAAGGGAATGGCACTTGCAATGTGTACTATAGGTTTTGCCAGCAGCAGACATCAGCCTGTCTTCACAATACTTTAATGGTTAAAGGTTAAAGGTTTCATGAAATAGGATAAAGACTTTTTCAGTTAGTACTTTTGCATTATTGGCAAATCTGCCAGGATTACGCCCTTCCCATTATCGTGATTTTCATGTCAACCCATACTTTAAGTCATATATTAACTGCCCTTGGCTGTATGACCAGAATGCTAGGTAGGTTTATAGCAGTTGTAAACTTTCACAATATGCTGAGCGGCCTCATTAACTTCTCACATAAGTCAAAATACCCTGATCTGTCTTTGCAGGCTGTGAAACATTGCAAGCCATGCCTTTTTTGGAATTCATAGCTGGAAGCATTTCAGGTACTATATGAACAATATTTGTGTTTGTGATAGAACATGGAGATTGATTAGATATTTGGATGTATCTAGAGCATTCATATTTCCTTGTTTGTTACTGTAGGTGCAGTGGGATTGGCTGTCGGACATCCAATAGACACTGTGAAGGTTGCATGGCACAATGAAACCCATAATTTACACCAAGGCATAAAATGAGCTTTTTCTTATATCTCATATATGATATATTTCATCTGTAGGTGCGCCTGCAGGCCCAGTCTATATACAAAGGGATATTCCACTGTGTGGCAAAAACATACTCTCATGAAGGGGTAGGTTTCAGTGGATTAATGTCAACCACATATCACAGCAAGAATAACATCAACCCCCACTAAAAATACACTATAATTTGTGCTAATTTATCCGTTCCTGATCTTTCTGCTGTATCAGGTGCATGGATTCTTCAAGGGCATGGCGTTTCCCGTCCTGACGACAGGCATCACCAACTCTGTCGTCTTCGGTTCCTACAGCAATGCTTTAGATTACCTCACTCAGTCTCAGCGAAGTGAACGCAGCCAAGGCAAGCCTGCGTCTGCTGTACAAGTCTTCACCGCTGGCTGCTTCTCAGGCCTGGTACAGGTAAGAACATCTGTCGTATAGCGGGTTGGTTTCACCCAGAATTTTTTTAGCATGGGTGACCCCAATTAGCCTAGGTAAGACCATCCTGATCACGTGACCTCACATTCTGTTTCGCTCCACGGATCAGTCTGGACTTCTAGCCGCCCACATCGATTTTCATGTTATGATCAAATTCATAACATGAATTTGATGAAAGGTCGTTCACGTCAGGCTTTTCTTTCAGGTGTTTGTCACTGCACCCATCGACCTGGTGAAGGTGCGTCTGCAGGGTCAGACCAACACTGACCGATACCGCGGACCCATTCACTGTGTTTCCGTCATCCTCGGGCAGGAGGGACCCAGGGGTCTGTTCAGAGGAGGGCTGGCACTCGCCCTGAGGGACGTACCCTGCTATGGACTCTACTTTTTGCCTTATGAGGTTACTTGTAAGGCTCTGACTGAGAGTGGCAAACAGCCAGGTGTGTATAAGAGAGCATGTCTGTTCATTTCGTTTGTTAATAAATGTAGTATACTGTATAGCAGCGGTTCTCAACGTGGGGTCCGGGGACCACCAGGGGTCCTTGAGGGGGTTCCAGGGGGTCCCCAGCAAATTGATGAATTGTTAAACTTCACCATTATTTCATTTACAAGAAGTTAACACAATTAGAGAATGTAGAAAAATGACTATTTTGATCATAGTTTCAAACTAACAAAAAAAATATTCACATTTGGGTCCGAGAGACAAAATCTCATCAAATGGGGGTCCATGGCTCAAATGTGAACTAAATTAGGGTCCTTGATATGAAAAAGGTTGAGAACCTCTGCTGTATAGTATACAAAGCTGCTAACCAAGTAGCTTTTTTTTTTACACAGTTTTGCACTGCTACATGGTACTTTTCAGTAGAGTTCAATTGATATGGGTTTTTGAAGACTGACACCGGTTGGTGTGAAGCTGCCAATAGCCAATATTTGCAGCATCCAGCATCTAATATCTTTAAATCTGACCATTTTCATGCCAAAAAATGACATAGTAAGGCAACTTCCTAACAGACACAACAGTATAGCAATTCACATGAAAATAGGTAAAAAAAAAAAGGTATTTTATTAAAATGTATTGCTCCAATTGCTCACAGTTGCTTATAAGTCTGCACACTGAAAATAATGGCTAAATGTTCTACCTAAAAAATCCCATGTCAACCCTATGTAGGCCTAGCTTATATGTTCAAACCCCTAGTAGAATTATAGAAAGGCACAATAGGATTATTGGCGCAGAAAAAAATTGGCCTGATTTTGCAGAAAGCTTTCAGTAGGAACAACATGGTAACTCTTTAACAAGTGACAGAAGCTAACTTAGGTGCCACAATAATAATCCTGTTTGACATGAATCGTGGACACTATTTACATTTTGCACAATGGGTTTTTGAAATGGTTTTAGCTATAGCTTGCTATAGCTGATTTTAAAATACTTTTACTCGTTTTTAAAGCACTTCATGGTCTCACATGCTTACAGTATATGAACCAGTTCGGCCCCTCAGGTCCTCTGGCACGAGTCTGTTAGCTGGTCCAAAGTACAGGACTAAAACTTGAGGTGAGGCAGCTTTTATGCTCCGAGCCGCTGGAACAGTCTGCCTGTGGATCTGAGAGCAGCTGGAAGTGTTGAAATCTTTAAACGTAAACTTAAAACCTAGCTCTTCAGCCTGGCTTTTGATTAAGAATGGTTTATAGACTTTATTTACTTTATTTTATTCACTTATTTTATTGTTTTATGTGGTAAAATTTTATTCTATTTTATTTTATCTGTTATTTTATTAATATTATATGCTGTATTTTTGCTTTTAAATCTATTTTTATTGTATTGCATTGTCATAATTTTTTTATTTTTGCATTGGTCTCAAATTGTTTTTACGGTCTACATGTGTTCTGTCTAATTGTCCACTTGTCAGTCATCTGTGAAGCACTTTGAACTGCACTAACCTGTATGAAAGGTGCTATATAAATAAAGTTTGATTGATTGATTGATAGCAAGCTAAAGACTGCATTGTGTCGCATGGACATGGCTTTGCCAGTTTGCTTGCAGCTGAGTGACAATTTCCAACTAAAAATATGAGTGAGGTCTGGATCTCATTGTCTTCATATAGGGCTAGGGCTTTTCCATCTATTGTATGTTTTACACTGTCCCTTTCCACTGTATGTGAGGTCCTGTTATCCTGTAATGTGTGTCAGAATGTACTGTGAAACTAAGTTGTCAGTATTACCCTGTGCCGCTCTCACACAAACAAATCCCAGTACATTTATTGTGCTTGATGATTACAGTAATTCTGACCCATTGATGTCAGTATTAAAGCACTAGGCAACTTCACACATTGGTGGCCCAAGATGGCAGTGAGGTAGCTGTCTGTGATGCTTTATACTACAATAAGCTTTATGTATTGTTTTTGGCCGTTAGTGGAGATATGGGATGGGAATCTCCAAACATCAGACATATAGGTCAAATGCTTCGGCTTTGGAATAGACTTGTGAAGATGTCTGATCAGAGACCAGAATTTAATTTAGGAAATAGGATGAGTCTTTGGTGTCTCAATAAGTGGCTGATACAGGTGTATTTTCACATAACAGTCCTGCCTAATGCAGCTTTCACCAAATTATGCAGTAAATGCATTTTCCTTAGTCCATATTATTTTCTTTTCACAGGCACATTTGCAATATTGATGGCGGGCGGCGTGGCGGGCGTAGTGACCTGGGCCTTCGCCACGCCCATGGATGTGGTGAAAGCTCGGCTCCAGATGTCGGGGGCCGGGGGCCGGGAGTATACAGGGGTCCTCCACTGCATGAGAGTGAGTGTTAGAGAGGAGGGCATGAGGGTCTTCTTTAAAGGCCTCCTATTGAACAGCCTGAGGGCCTTCCCCGTCAACGCGGTCACCTTCCTCAGCTACGAGAGCCTGATGAGGACTTTCTGTCCACCGCCGGCAGGATGACTTCAAGCTGTGACAGTTTATGGTTACACTCCTTGCCATAGAAAATTATGTAAAAACCTTACAGTGCTATGGAGATTTGCATTTTACATTTACACTATATGTAAGTACATTGGACATTCTGAAGTAAGTCTCTGTCCCAACTGATAATTTAATAACTGGTCAAAATGTAATGAAATGCCCTTCTAAATGGACTGACTCAGAAATTTACTTTTTTGACTCATTTAGAGGGACATTTTATCACATTTTGGCAAGTTATTACTTTATCTGGTGGTTATTACCTCATCAGTTGCTACAGTCTGTGTTAAAGATGCAATTTGTGGAGTTTTGAAATATCTCCAGATATAGTAAAACATGTCATCCTAGATCCTAGGTCTTATTTTTGTTTCTTTTTCTATTAAGCACTTTGTATATCGTGTTGTGATACAGTGCTATATAAATAAAGTTAGTACTATTATTATTGTTATTGTTAGCATCATTGTCTAATATTGTCTATATAATCTATCCATGATGATCAGCAGGCATCCAGCTAGTGTCAAGCTAGACAACAAAGCCAAACACTGAAGGTACTGCTTTAAAACTCCAACTCCAATCAAATTTTATCGTTATTCTATTATTGTATTATTGTACTACAATGTATTGCTATTAATTGTTATCAGGTCTTAAACGTGCAAAACTCAAATCTTATCTTTGTTTGATTTTGATTACAACTTTTGATGCTGTACCTGCAGTCTCAGTCATGCAACGGCCTGGGTCTCCCTGACTTGAGGAGCAGGCATCTGGGGCCGGTTGCACAAAACACCTTAAGTTTTCTCCTTAAGCATGACACTTAAGGCTTAATTTCTCCTTAGCTGAGGGACTTATATAAGGATGTTGCACAGACTCCCTTAAAAGGTTTCCTTAGTTAAGGAAAAACGTTAAGGCATTTACTGCATTGAAAGAGATTTTACAGCGGTAAAATTCTACAGTTTCCATGCTCCACGCTTGTGATACCTGTTATCGTCTCACCTGTTATCGTCTCACAAAGTTGGCCTATAGATAGTAAAAAAATGGCAGAAGAAAAGAAGACAAGAACACCAAATTGGTCAGAGGAGGAAAAGATTATACTTCTGGAGGAATACAATAAAAGAAAGCACATACTAAAAAGTAAATTTGATCCGCAAATAACAGCAAACAGAAAACAATGAATGTGGGAGGAAATTGCAATGAAAATTAATTCAAGAAGTCTGGTGAAGAGGTCCATCCAAGAGGTCCAAAAAAACAAACGACAACTCGGCCATGTTGCGGTTAAGATAGAGTCAGAGGTACCTCAAGTTTTTTTCCTTACTTTGGTTGCTAAGGTCTTTTGTACAACGGTTTAACTAACTTTAAGGGACTCCTTAAGTATAAGACCAAGATAAGGAGAAAACCTTAAATACTTAAGTAAACATTTTAAGGAAACCTTAAGGAGAAGACTTAAGGGTGTTTTGTGAAACCGATTTTATTTTAAGGAAACATTAACTTGGACTTTAAGGAAAATCCTAACTTGTGTTTTGTGCAACCGGCCCCTGGGCTTTACCTGACAGAAATGCAGGCCTGTAGATGTTGTATGGCACACAGTCATCTACCAGAAAACCTCTGTCCAGCATGATTGCCATTGGGGGTTTTAACAGAGACACGATGCCTGATTGTCGCAAGATCTATTTGTCGCTAACAGAGCCAGCGTACAACTGAGAAATAACTGTGACAGCACCGTGTGGAGCCATCCCAATCAGCCTTTTCAGGGTGCATTGTGACTTGTATCTGGAGAATACTTCACTTTGCAGCAGTGGTGAGGACGGGGTCTGGCACTTCAACTCTGTGCAGTCGAGGATGACTGTCGTGTCTGCGTACTCCTTGAATTCTGCTGGTAGAGTTTCCCAGATTCTTTTCGCACGGTATCCAGATCCTCACTGAGCCCCGGACAACATAAAGAAAGTTGCTCCATGACAGAATGATCTGGCTGACTGTTGACTGGTGGATTCCAAATCTGTCAGCCAGATCCCTCTGCTTTGACCCAAGTGCAAGGTAGTTGAGGAATAAGAACAACTCATCCATGGGCTGCAGGGAGCGAGTCTGCTGGAGAACAAAAAACATTACTTGAATGAGGCTGAAGCGTCAGAGGTGTGACCAAGTCGACTTTACTCGTACCCAAGTCAGTCTCAGGTCTAGAGGCACAATTCTCAAGTCTAAATGTAGATTATCAAGGCAAGGCCAAGTCAAGTCTGTGTCATTAATATCAAGTCTGCTCCCTGCTTTATGCCCGACCAGACGCTTTCTACTTTGCTCCTTGCCTGCTTATCTATTTTTGGCAATATTTTCCTGTTTTTCCTGCTGCACTGCTCAAACTATGAGTGGGGGTTCCTGTTAACGACTATTTCTACAGGATTAAAGTGATCAGAAGTCGTGAGTTTCAGTCAGGTTTCAGAGGCAACCACAGCACAGAAACTGCTTTCACCAAAACAGTCAGTGTTTTGAGACTTAGCACTAATGCCAACAGGGTCTCAGTTCTGGTTCTTTTGGACTTGAGTGCAGCATTTGACACCATCGACCACAATATTCTCGTAGATCGTCTCCAGAACTGGGTTGGTCTCTCTGAATGTGTCCTAAACTGGTTCAGAACTTACTTATTACAAGGAGGAAATTTTTCATCTGTCTTGGGGATCATGTATCAGAGAAACATGATCTAACTTCTGGTGTTGCACAGGGAAGCTGTCTTGGTCCCCTGCTTTTCTCACTATACATGCTTCCATTAGGTGATATTATCAGAGAACATAATGTCAGTTTCTATAGCTATGCTGATGATACACAACTATACATTTCTGTAGAGCCAAATCATGCAGATGCCTTAAGCTCCCTCTCTACTTGTCTATTGGCTATCAGTGATTGGATGAGTACAAAGAAGATAAGACAGAAATCCTTTTGGTCGGCCCCAAAGCCAAAAGGGAAGAACTCTCCACAAGACTTGGGAACCTGAATGCCTGGATCAAACCAGAAGTAACAAGCCTAGGTGTTATCTTAGATTCTGATCCAAGTTTTAATTCCCATATAAACAAGGTGACCAGAACAGCATTCTTTCATCTCAATATTGCCAATGTGCGGCCCTTCCTGACCCAGAAAGATGCTGAAAAGCTAACTCACGCATTTGTTACAAGTAGACTGGACTACTGCAATGCCCTTTTTACCGGCCTCCCTAAGAAGTCTATTGAAAGGCTTCAACTTATCCAAAACTCTGCAGCTAGACTTTTAACAAAAGCAAGAGCATATCACTCCGGTTTTAGCTACATTGCACTGGCTCCCAGTGTCCTTTAGAATTGATTTTAAAGTTCTTTTACTTGTATACAAAGCTCTTAATGGCTTAGGACCGGCCCACATTACAGAATCCCTGCTGTTCTACATTCCATCAAGACCCTCAGGCCTTCTACTGCTGGTTTGTTAGAAGTACAAAACCCCACTCAAAAGAAGATTGGGGATGCAGCCTTTTTTAACTATGCTCCTAAACTGTGGAACACCCTGCCAAAGAATATTAGAGAGGCGGGCTCTGTAAGCATCTTCAAACGACTGCTAAAAACACATTTTAAAGTTGTATATAATTTCATTTTCAGCTTAGCTTTTTAATTAGCCTTCATTTTAAATGTTTAAATTGATTGTTTTCTTTTATCTTTCTATTTTACTTGATTTTATTCTTTTAATGCAATGCATTTTGCTTGTTCTTTTATATAAATTTTATATTTTTATCTGTCTTCTATTGATGTAAAGCACTTTGAGCTGCATGTTGTGTATGAAAGGTGTTATACAAATAAAGGTTATTAATTTAATATCTTAAAGAAAGCTAAATATCTAAGCCTTTTCAATGCAATATGGTTTTAATAGGATAAAAACTGGTAAGAGCATCACAAGTTTGATTTCTATAATCAGTTTCAGCTTCAATAAATTCAATTAGATAAACATTCAGAAAACAGAATTTAAATTCAGTCGTCTGGTGGAACAAATCTCATCATTTACACAAACAAGATCTTTTGTCAAGAAACCTTTTCAAGTCATCAAAGTACAAGTCAAAGTCCCAATTCACCAGAACCCAAGCCAAGTCTCTCTCTTCATGCATCAAATCAAGTCTCAAGCAATTAAAACTATGACTCGTGACTTGAGTCCCCACCAACATCAACTTCAGCACTACGACTCATTCTCACTCGCTACGACTTATTCTTTGTGAGTGAGCAGGGTTTCCATTTCAATATACAGCACATAACAGGGACGTGCGGTATTGTTGTGTTTTTGTATTCATTTGCACAGTGCCCTGCAAAAGTATTACATTAGATTGTCTGTAATGGTTCTGATGGTTTATATTTTCTCTGGAACCTCAAGAACTGGATTCTAATGTCATTCGTAAATGAACCATATGTCTTATACTGTGCTTAAGTATTATGATGGAGAGTCCATCCTACACCCTAAAATCTCACTAGGTCCCACTAATGGACCTGGTCTCAGCTTTGTTAGCAAGCACCCCCTAGCGGTTGGTAGACAGAATGCATTGTCATAATTAAATAAATTTAGTCTAGTCTTGTTTATTTATATAGCCCTTTATCACAAGCATGTCTCAAAGGGCTTTTACATTGCATCATATACAGTACATGTCATATACATACTACATCATATATATACAGTACATACTACATACACATCTCCACATGCCTGTTCAGTAATCCATCCATGTTTACTAGTCATGGCTTTTTTATGTAAAAGCGAGGTTAACTTGGCCAAACAAAACGTTTCAATCATGAGATTTTTTTTACTTTAACCCCATACAATTTAATAAAAGGCAAACAATATAAGGTAAATAAACAGCAAACCTACTGTATATCTTAGACTGACCCTGTCAAAAACACATGGAAATTATTGACCAGTGGAGGGCAGCAGAGACCAGGGGATGTTACCACTTGGATAGTTAACATTTTCTGACAATGTATTAAATATTAAATTGGCTAACACACACACAAC
This sequence comes from Centroberyx affinis, assembly GCF_046629955.1. Classification (NCBI taxonomy): domain Eukaryota; kingdom Metazoa; phylum Chordata; class Actinopteri; order Beryciformes; family Berycidae; genus Centroberyx; species Centroberyx affinis. The sequence continues at coordinate 358,795 of NW_027278880.1, forward strand.
TGTAATATAACATAAGACCACTGTGTCAATGCTGCTGACTGTTCTTCTCAAATTGTGCTATTCAACACAAAAGACTGCACCCATACAATGTAAAAATGCAGGTAAAAATGAAGACATAAATGGGTGTGCTGAGGAGAATATATTTTATTTTGCCATCAAAACAATACTGTACAGTGTCCATTGAACATCATTACATCCTTTTACAGCAGCCATTCAATATGATTACATCTCTGTATGGTATCCACTGAATATTATTACATCTTTGATGAACATATTCCCAAAAATATACAGTTCAAAGCCGCTCACTGCTAGTTCAAAATGACCATTTCCCACATTTTATGATGCATGATGAGAATAAACCGAATAACGCCCTTCGCATTTTGTAATGAATCTGCCTCTAGAAGCAGCATTCTCTAGGCTTGTTAATATGGGAAATTCATGTAAAATTAACAGGTATATACATAGTGCACCAATGTTAACTCATAGCCCACAGGTTTGTTTTTTTCTTAAAAAAAGTGATCAAGCCTTGAAGCACAACAGATAATAAATTCTCAAATAATGAGAGGGAATGGCCATCCAGGATGAATTCCATTAGGCAGAAGCACCTGCTTTTTATCTGCTCTTTGTATGTGCCCTTTGTGGTGAAATTCAAAATAGATGCCATCAAAATAATAGTCTTAGTGAAACAAACAAAAGCCTCAGGAGGCACAAAACCTATGGTAAAGTGCCACGAGTAAAGCATTACAAGAATGTTTACAAAATCAAATCCACGTAACAGCCTCAAATTAACGATGACTGACATGATTTGACCTGATCAGTCAGAAAAGGCAACCTCAAGAAATGGCATTCGAGGTGAGCCTGGATGCAAAGACACGAGGAATGTACTCAAGAAACAACATTAAACATTAGGTTCAGCAAGGGAAACAGAGGTATGTTAGACCAGTGGTTCTCAAACCTTTTCAAGTCAAGGACCCCTAAACTGACACAAATTAGACCACGGACCCCCATTTGATAAGGTTTTGTCCCAGGGTCCCCCATCTGATAAGATTTTTGCTTTTAGATGTTTTATTACAGAAAGTGTATGAAACCCATGACCAAAATAGTCATACATTCTGTCATTGTGTTACTTATGGATGGAATTATAGTGAAAATAAATTATTCCTCTTTTTGCTGGGGACCCCCTGGAACTCCCTCAAGGACCCCTGGGGGTCCCCGGACCCCACTGTGAACCACTGTGTTACACTATTGGCACCATGCAGTGAGGTCCATTCAGCACAACAGTCAGTGTGCCACTGATTGTTTGCCATGGCAGTAAGACATGATGTGGGATGCTTCACATTCACCGCAGAAGCTGTAATAAGTCTTTAGAAATTTTTAGAAAATAAGGAAAAATATTGGCAAATCTCCAGTTTATAACACATACATGAGCAGTCACGCATGTTCTTTGTTTGAAAAGAGCAACTGCCGCTAAATCGCTCACTAACATCACTGTTGCACAGCTGTCACAAATGCTGTCAAATTACAAGAAAACCTAAAATAAAGTGACAAAGACTGAACTTGTACTAAAGATTGTGCCATCTGTTATGAAGTGCTTGTTTAGGCATTATGGAGGCGTTACAAACAGCAGTTCATGTAAGGTGTTATGAACCGTTCTGTGCACAAAAATAAAGCTTTAAAAAAAAAAAAACTACGAAAAAACACAAACTGAAGGTGGATAAACCACCATAAAAGAAAAAGAACAAATTAGTGATAGAGCATGTGCATTCCCAGAATGCAGTATGTGGCATTCAAATATTTCGCACATTGCTTTAAAAAAAAATGTGTGTGTCAAAATGTCAGTCTAAGCTTTGGCTGGGCAAGCTTCAAAAACAGGCATATTCACATCCACTGTTCAAATAAAATAACACCATCACAAAAAAACTAGAATCTGAATGCTTTACAGATAGTCACCATCACATACATTCGCTTGCTGTTGTTACCACAGATGAAAGAAAAACTGCTACAGTCTGAAATGCAGATATGAGAAAAAACCATTCTGAAGTCACTTCCCTTCAAAAACCTGAAAGAAACCCTGAGTTTCCTCTTAATGAACTTATGACAAGGGGATGGAATAAAAAAAAACAATGATCAAATGTCTCAAGGGATGAGAATAGGTAGTGATCCACAGGATTGGTCAAACAGATACTGACCCTTTACCAAGCCGATCCACAAAGGCAAGTTTAGGGCCTGGGTGTCATTGCTTATAGCAAAGTAGGCAATGACATCAAATGGAACCTGGGAGAAACCGATGTTTGGAACACTCTATTGGAGAAGCCAGAGGGAGGAAAATCGTTGAGTAGGGCCTCTTCAACTGCTTGCATGAAGAAGAAAAAAAAAAAAAAAAAGATCCAGTCATCCAGTCTGGATAGCCACAGGTAAGCCAGGAGATGAACGCCGACTCCCCTTGATCCCGTTTCAGTCAGTATTCCAGTCTTCCCGGCGTCGAAGCCCCCGCTACGACTGGGAGGCTTGGAAGTCTTGGTCCTGGAGCAGGGGTTTGTGGTCCTGCTCGGCGGCCATGGCCTGTAGGGCTTCCCTCTGGATCTGCCGGGCCTTGTTGTACAGGAAGACGCCGACGAACACGAGCGCGGTGCCGACGGCGCTGAGGACCGTGATGTGGTTACTGAACACGATGATGCTCAGCCAGACTGACAGGGCGTGCTTGACGGTGCTGGCAACACTGGGGGACAAGTTTAGGGGGGGGGGGGGTGTTTAATATTGAATTCATGTTGATTCCACGAAAAAACAAGCCCTATGTAACATTACCGTAGTGTATTTTCAAAGATACTTGCGAGGGACAACATGCAAAATATCATATCACTCACTCACTTGGAAAGAAGCTTGACTTGAACTTTGTGGATATGGGCAGCGTCATAACTCGGATAAAACAACCTGGTTAAGCTCATACTCTGATTATGAGAAACCTGGTTAAGATGTCTGGCTTACTCCCATATACTAGGGCTGGGCGATAATTCAATATTATCGTTTATCGTCTTTCAGTGGAATCATATCGTGATGATATGAAGATATTGTGATATTGTGACACACATTTCTGCTGTCTAAATCGATGATGACAAGCAAATTTTACATAAAAACTCTCATAAAATGAGGTATGGTAGGAATATTATTTGAATATTTCTGTTTTGTTTGACATCACACCTAACATTACCATTTGGTTCAATGAGATGAACATTAATTTGATTATTTAACATGATTTTGCATATATGAACCGTATCGTGATATATATTGATATCGAGAAAAATCCTTATGATTATCATGATATTGATTTCAACCATATCGCCCAGCCCTACCATATACTGGTTACTTATTACTTAAACTGATTACGTAGCCAGTAATTACCTGTTAGGTAACCATAATTACCTGTTAACATCAGATTATTTGTCAGGCTCATCGAGAAGATGGCATAGATTACTATTAGGGTCATCATTTCTTTACTATTGCTCAGTCAAACAGTGGGGGGTGGGGGGTATTCTGTTAAGTGGTGTATTTATGGTAATAGGGAGACTCAATCACAGGGTATATAAACAGAAGAAGACCTAAACCAGAGTATGGACATGGAAATGGAAATATAGTCCATGATATAATCAGGATGACACAAAAAATATAAGACAAAAGCTAGAAAACAGGTATTTTCAATCTGAAAAACCTTCAGCTACTACAGGCAGTGGACAGTGCCAGCTGGCACACAACCAGGGCATTGTTCATGAAGTAGCTAGGCTGGGTAACATACTGTCCACGGTGCCAGTAGAGATAAATCCCTTCGCTTTAAACAGCCAAACCCTTTGTCCCCGTCTCCTACCTGAAGGTAACGGGGGAAATTCGGCCCATGAGAGCGTAGGCGGTGACGCTTTGCAGGTGGAACAGCCCGCCGTCGAAAAGCAGCAACAGGACGATGTCTTGGCTGAAGATGAAGCTCCGGCCGCTCTTCCCGATCACAGGAATGTCCTGGGAATCCAAAGGAACACGGAAACTTCGCAAAACATCTTCAAAACCGGTGCTCCAACCTGGACCTTGGCCTTTACTACGATGCATCGTTGTGATTTTATGAATTAACTTTCTGCAGAAACATTTTGCATTTGCCTCCAATCTAGCAACTTTTTACCTATTTCTATTTCTCTTTTTCTTAACCTATTTCCTCTCTTATCAAGTTGACATTACTATTGCACAGTGTAACATATAAAGAAAATTAAACTACTTCAAATACATAGTAACTGAACTTGTCTTCTGATAACAACAGCAGTGTCACATTTGCCTTTTACAATTCAAATCATTTGCATAAATGACTATTGTGGTTGACAGTACAGTTGTGGCACTATAACATACAAATAAGTGTGTAACGTAATCACATTTATCCAACTGTGACAGAAATTCACGTTACACATCGACCTACCAAGAGGAACACCCAGGCAGGTATAAGCATGATGACTGCTGCTGCACTGGTGTAGAACTGCAGTTCTGGAGGGCTAAAAAAAAAAAAAAAAAAAAAAGGCATACAAAATTGCAGATTTTAAAAGAAATGTGTTAGATAATGCAAAAATTCAGTGCGTTTTACCGTTGACACTTAGACACATAGACTGTAGTAAAGTACTGGGCAAATGATGACGAGTCCCATTTGCATAAAACCTGGACTGAAAGACACAATTTAGCAGAAAAGCTTTTACCTGAATTTGTATGTGTCTCCACTTAGTAGTTTTTTGGAAAACACGTTCTGTAAACTGAGAAGAGAGATAAAAGGGACACCATAGTAAGTAAAGCATCGATCGCACTGCTGTGGACCTTGGGTGGAATGGCTGTGTTAGCGTGCTGCAGTACCAGTCCATGATGTTGGTGGAGAGGGCGGCGGAGAAGCCGAGCATGTTAAAGCTGATCTCAGTGGCGGTGCAGAGGGCCAGGCCGGCCATGACGGGGAACAGGGAGAGGTTCACCCAGAGTCCTGCGGGAGAGGAAACACACCCACACACACACACACACACACACTCAGACAATGTGTAATGTGAAAACAACACCTCTGACCTGAATTCCAATCCAAGCTTTCAATATGTTAGTACTGCGTTACATGCGATTCCAACAACAGAAAATCATTTTGATCCTTCATATAGGCCGAGTTCACATGAGGGGAAACTTTACCACACCATGCATGTTTATGAGAGCAATTAAGGTATATATCTTGAATCAGAACTCACTATATATACTGTATTTTTCTCTCATAGTTCCATACATTACCTACTGTGTGGAGGTATGGGGAAACACATACAAAACCAACACTAATCCAATTTTCATGCTACAGAAGAGAGCTATAAGAACTGTAAATCAATCGGATTATTATGAACCAACCAATGCACTTTTTACTAACTTACATGCATTTAAATTTTGTGATCTAGTTGATCTTAAAACTGCACAGAATGTACAAAGCACAAAATAATTTACTTCCTAACTGTTTTCAGAGGTTGTTTGAAATTAGAGAGAGCCAGTATGAACTTAGAAGAAGAGGTATGTTTAAAAAAACAAGGGTAAGGACAAATATAAAAAACAGATGTATATCTGTCAAAGGGGTAAACTTGTGGAATAGTTGTGACAACGAAATAAAAATGTGTAGTTCAATTTGCAAATTTAAAAAATGTTTAAAAATAAGGTGGTAAATAAATATAAAACTGAGGTATGATCATTATTGTGTATGAAACGTTTGGAACTTTTTTTGTTTTTGTTTGTTTATGTTTTTATTTTTACTTGTTTGGTTTTGTCTTAGAATGTCATGTAAAAAGGGCAGGCATGATAAGCTAAAGCTTCAGCCTACACCTTTTCGGTCAAATTTGTTTTTGTTTTCCATTTCATTTAATGACTTATTGTTATTTATGTATTTCTATGTATTTTGGAAAATTGTTAAAAAGGACCGAAATAAATTACTACTACTACTACTACTACTACTACGGTGAATATATGAGGATGTATGTATTGTAGGGCTGAACGATTTTGAAAAAATATCTAATTGCGATTATTTTGACTGATATTGCAATTGCGATATGATTTGCGATATTAGAGGGAATGATCATTTTTACATCATTATTCTCATTTTCATTGAAAAACGTATTAAAATGATTATGGTGTGATTTTTGCGGGGATCTGTACCAAACAAAGATGTTTTCTTAAGTCTGTAGAATATGATGTGTAGGCCAGGACATCTCTGCAGCACCACAATATTTACTTTAAAATGCTACTTTGACACATTTCACCTTTAACAAATATTGCGCCTCCTGCAATTTGAAAATTGCAGTAGGCCATATTGCGATTTCGATAAAATTTCGATTCATTGTTCAGCCCTAATGTATTGTGACATATCCAGCGGTATATCCAGAGTCTCTATCACATATGCAACCAATGCAGAACATGGAAAGCGGCATCAATGAAGACAACAAGAAGACCTGATCGGGAAGGAAAGCAGGAAAATACAAATTTCCTTTAGAAATGAATGGGAGTTAAGTGTCCCTAGAAACCCAGGTATCCGCCCCCCACCCCGATAGACGGATAAATATGCATATGTCCTCTACCTGTGTATTCCCCCAGGATCAGCCTGGACATGATGACAGTGAAGATGGGCGCTGAGCTCTTCACCGTCTCGGCGAAGGACACCGCCACGTTCTTCAGGCTTACCAGGCCCAGGACCACCGTGGTGAACCTGAAGAACGGGAGGAACTTTTGTTTATTTGTATCGCTTTTAGTAAACATCGGATGTAGTCCGGTCAGTGTCATCCACCTCTGATGTGATGGAGTCTGATTACATGTTTATTGTATTTCAGTCAGAACAACTGATATTGATATATTGTATATTTCATATTACTAAATGAAAATATAGTAAATAAAAAAATAGTAATGACATTATACAGCAGTATGAAATATGTGCAACATTATAAAAAATATTGCGACATATGCAATATATACACATGCGAGAGAGTATGGGAATATGAAAAAACGACAGATCCTCAAGGCAGATTATCAAGGCAGCAGTGTTTCGACTTGCTGAACTCCTCTAGAGGGGTGTGTGCTGAAAAGCAAAAATGTTGCCCAAGGTACAATGTAACCTTAAAAACCTGTGGTACTCCCTCTGAGGTGAAGTTTGCTTGTTCAACACAAACACAGGAATCTCAGCAAACAGCCGCTCAAAGGGACAAACTGAGGCCTTTGCGAGGCGTGACTAGGGAGTGTGTTCTTCACGGCTTCGATATGGATTTTTGAAAGCCGACACTGATTATACTCTATTGAGGCTGCCGAAGCTTATATTCAATGCCGAGGTTCAGTATCTTTTAAATTTGGCCATTTTCATTTCAAAATTTCAAAACAAGACTTAAGAGCCCAGCGACATTGAATTTTGTGGAAGCGTCCCTGCTGGGAATTGGACTCACATGTCCCCATTGCGAGTCTGCGGTCTAATTCTCTGCGGCACACTTTCACCCACGTGACCAAAAGTGGTGAACAGAGCAACTGACCGACATCGCGATCCTTAGAGCTTCTGCCGTATCAGTTACAATGATACAGTGTTCCCAGCCTCTGAAACAGTATTTAGACCACAGGACACCAAACCTCTGCGTTGAAACCCAGGATCATAATAATAATAGTGCTCATAACAATAGTAAAAAAACAACAACAACAACAACAAAAAAAACACATTCACGCACGATTGTGTGGAATCCAGTCAAAATGTTTTACTGGAATCAGTTCAGGTTAAGGTTTTCCCATACACACACCTGTTGAGGAGGAAATGGAAAAGTGGCTATACTTAGCAACATTCCTATATGCTCACTTGGTATGTCACCTTTGGCCCATTTTTACACCTTAAGTGCCCAAAACCCAAGAATACTGAATCTGCTTCACCATTATAAGATTCAACTCTAAAGTAACAGTCTGTGTGTTTCTCACAGAACTGGGAGCCTGGAATGTCCAAATGCCCAAATCTCATAGATAACATTGACGAAGTGGCCTTAAAGTGCTAGAACTATAATTATCATTGGTTGTTCGGTCTTGTTCATATGACCTTATACTTTTTGACCAATAGCTTTATTGTATTCTATCTCTATTAACATAATCATGAATATTCAACACTATAAAACTCAGTGTAATCACCCAGAGTTCCTTTACTCCCATCCTGCAGATTGAGTAAACCTGTCAAACTGAGTTTTGGTCCACACACCCTAATGTCAAGCCTTTTAAGCAACACCTTGTCAACACCGTGTTTAAATGTCCCTGTTTAGCCATGCAGACTGTTGCTCTGCTGGTGAAAGAGTCTTGCTGCTTTTGTTCACCCTCCGCCCTATCCAGCTCCACCTGCTTAGATCTGCTTCTATGTACTGTATGGGGGGGTTATGTACTCACTGACTAAAGTCTTAAAGGAATAGTTCACCCAAAAATGAAAATTCTGTCATCATCTACTCCCCCTCATGCCAAATGAAACACAGGTGAAATTTGTTAGTCCATATAACACACAGGGAGGCTGCAGCACAACTTGGTAGCAGCCTTCTCCAAAACAACTGAAGTCAATGGGGACCAGTTCTTTAGAGTTCCAAAACAAAAACAGCCAAACAATCACACTGTGAATAGAAAGACCTATACACCATTATTTGTCGCAAATCAGATTTTCACTAAATGATGGTGTAAATATACTGTAGGTCTTTTTGGAACTCTGAAGAACTGGTCCCCACTGACTTCAGTTGTTTTGGAGAAGGCTGCTATGGAGTTGTGCTGGCAGCCTCCCTGTGTGTTATATGGACAAACTTCACCTGTGTTTCAACTGGCATGAGGGTGGAGGAGATGATGACAGAATTTTCATTTTTGGGTGAACTATTCCTTTAAGTGCCCAAAACCCAAGAATACTGAATCTGCTTCACCATTAGAAGATTCAACTTTAAAAGGCCTTAAAGTGCCAGAACTATAATTATCATTGGTTGTTCGGTCTTGTTCATATGACCTTATACTTTTTGACCAATAGCTTTATTATGTTCTACCTCTATTAACATAATCATGAATATTCAACACTATAAACCTGTCAAACCGAGTTTTCGTCCACACACCCTAATGTCAAGCCTTTTAAGCAACAAGTCTTGCTGCTTTTGTTCACCCTCCGCCCCTATCCAGCTCCACCTGCTTAGATCTGCTTCTATGTACTGTATGGGGGGGGTTATGTACTCCCTGACTAAAGTCTTAAGCATGTGCAGCAGCGAGCCATAGAAGCAGATGTATCCCTCCAAAACCAAACTTACCACCACGTCATAACCATTTATAAAGTTGCTAATCGGACTGTCAGACCGATAGACGACGGGTTCCGAGATTGGCACCACTGTACCACAAGAAATAAGTTGATTAAAGCCCTCTGTGAATATGATCGATAACTTTCTAGCATGCGTGGCACTGTGAGAGTTCGCGAAAGTTCAGCTGATACTCGCCACAAACCTACTAAACTAGGTTGGAAACATCATCTCAGGTGAAGATGAAGACGACTCACCTCATGAGGCCGACAAACAGCATGATCATGACGAAGTTGGGGGGGTACTCGGCCCTGGACTTGTGTTGGTACAGGCAGCACGGCACGAACATCTTTACACAGCCTATGATGGTGGTGGAGAGCATTTGGATAGCACCTGGGGAATCCATGTAAAGCCAACAAAATCAGTCAGATAGAGTTCTTGTGCTCCGGTGGTGAAGCTTTATGTGTCTTTCCCCCATTCTTCCAGTGGTACACGGGGTAAAGACAGAAGCTACAGAGTATCCTGATGTACAGCAGGATTTTAAGATTTTACTGATCACTTAAGGCAAAAAAACAAAACAAAAAAAACTAGGTCTCTACTGGCCGTTCCAAAGTCTAGACAAAAAAACAACAGGTCCTTACTGGCTGTTCTAAAGTCTAGATAAAAAAAACAACAGGGCCTTACTGGCTGTTCTAAAGTCTAGATAAAAAAAACAACAGGGCCTTACTGGCTGTTCTAAAGTCTAGATAAAAAAAACAACAGGTCCTTACTGGCTGTTCTAAAGTCTAGATAAAAAAAAAACAACAGGTCCTTACTGGCTGTTCTAAAGTCTAGATAAAAAAAAACAACAGGTCCTTACTGGCTGTTCTAAAGTCTAGATAAAAAAAACAACAGGGCCTTACTGGCTGTTCTAAAGTCTAGATAAAAAAAACAACAGGGCCTTACTGGTTGTTCCAAAGTCTACATAAAAAACAAGGGGTTCCTATCGTCTGCTCAAAAGTGTAGATACAGAAAACGAGAGGATTATATCGGCTGTTCCGAAGTCTAGATTAAAAGATAGAGGCGACTGGTTCTCTGCCATCAGGACTTGTTGACTTTGGAACAACCTGCCTGAGGAGCTCAGGCTGCTGGGAATGGAAGGGAGCAGAGACACACTAATGTTTTTTCAGCAAGCACCCTCACATTTTCTTCAGAAAACGTACCTACTCACTATTATTATTATTAGAGTTGTTCCGATACCAGTATTGGAAATCAATATTGGAAATCAACTTTAAAGTAGTTTCACCCGGATAAAACGGCTGTTTTTCCGGATATCTATACTTATATACTAAATTTATACTGTTACTGTACTATTTAAAATTTGAAATGTCTTTTATTTTACTAAATTGTGGCTGCACTTTCACAGTTTTTTTTTAAAGGAATTGTTATTTATTCCTAGATTTATTTATTTATATTCTTTTTCAGTTATGACTGACTGTCAAACTAGATAATAAAGTCCTATAGCATTCATTCTCTTTATATATTTGTTCATGTTTTACAAAGGGTTTAACCTGAGCCAGGCCATACAACAATGATAGCAATCATATCACATCCATACAGGGTTAGTAGTATACAGCTGTTAAAAAATAATAACAACATATATATTTGTTTTTTAACGCACTGGTATCGGATCGGTACTCGGTATCGGCCGATACGCAAGTTCAGGTATCGGAATCGGTATCGGGAAGGAAAAAATCTCTACACCTACTCACTATTATTATTATTAGTAGTAGTAGAAGAGGTTATTCCTCCTCCTTACCCAGCATGCTGGGCTCCCCCTCCAGCAGCGACAGGATGTACTTGTTGAGGAACAGGGTGCAGAAGCTGAAGAAGTACCAGAGGCCCAGGTAGGCCAGGGAGCGCTGGTTCCACACCCCCGACTCGGCCTCGATCACCGTGGTCTCGGTGACGGTGATCTTCAGCACGTGTTCCCCCGGCAGGCTCTCGCTGCGGGCCAGCACCACCCGCTCCTGCCGGTTGCGGAACGGCGACAGGAGGCGCCACAGCGGGTGTCTCGCGGCCCCAGAGGCTGCCATCACGTCTGCTTCCTGAGGGGCCCCAGGGGCCCAACAGGAGCAAACTTAAGGAGGTGAGGGGCGGATGGGGGTTTTGATGATCAGTCCATCTTCCGGTGAGTCGGTCGGTCGGTCAGTCAATCTCTCAGGAGTGGCCTATCTGAAGCACCGGTGCTCCCTGTCCTCTGCTGCAGCAGCTGAAGAGCACAGAAATCAACTTCTGTTACGGTGAGGTATCACAGGTGAAAAGGAGAAAAAAACAATGCTTTCATCCTATCAGAATGAAATGTTAAGCATGAACACAAATACAAACACTGTATTCTGACTTTTATTTCTTTTGTTAGCATAGTCAAATTAGCTAATATTTATACCCCCCCCACATACACACACACAAAAAAATAAAGTTCTAAATAAAAGTTCTTTATTCGTTTTTTTGTTTTTTGTTTTTTTTACATGTCTGCACATCTATCATCACATCAGTTTTGGTGTATTTTATATTGTACATATTACATTCGTTTTGTCTCATTATGTTCCACTGTTGATATTTTGCTCACCATCATTATCGTGTAATTCATATTCTGAATCTGATGCCACCAGAACGCAACCCATCACATTCACTCTAGTATGAACCGAATGGGACAGTGAATCTACTTATTTAAACCTAGATTAGCACAGACACTTAGTTCTTTGCTCAATTAACTTTAACAAAAAAGGACAATTGCAAGGTGTACAGCAACACGTTATTGCAAGGTAACGCGTTACTAACTGTAGGAGAGTGTTTCTCGACAAACAGTACAGGCGTGTAACGTGCCACGACGTATTATGTCCAAACTAGCCTCGAGTGTCGTTTTCTCTATCCGAAGAGAAGCTTACGCCAAGCTCCACTCGACAACCTGGCAGATTATTATCTTATCTTGTTTATTGGTAAAGAGGCACACCTGGGAAAACATGACTTATAACCTGTGACGAATCGGTCACTTCTGGTAAATTCGGCATACGTTAAATCCACCAAGCAGCACTTTAAGTCAATTAAATCTCAACTTTTAGATGGGTTCATATTGCTCGCTACCGCCCTCCGCTGTGTCAATTCATTTGGTGGGATAACATCGTGGGATAACAGGTGACCCAATTCTAAAAGTTGACATTTTATTGAAAGGAGCGCTGTTTGGTGTATTGTATATATGCCGAATTCAAGAGCGGTTCCTTAGCATTCGTCAAAGGCCCTACGTATTCTTTGATGTGTGTACATTGCCCGATAAGCAAAGCATCATGAAACGGACAGATTTTTTAAACAGATTGCATGTGAATGTCGCGCAAGAAATTAAAGCATCGAGGTTACGTGCAGACTAAAAACGGCACAGTAGCTAGTTGAAAAGTCCTCACCTGCCTGCGTTGCTTCGCTTTGCAGCTTGGAAAGTAAAAAAAACACACACACTGAAATCCCCGTTGGTTAACAACACAGTAGCGTTATCAGCGGAGGAAGTGGCACATGAAGCTAACGTTAGCCACGGTTTGCAGCAGAGTAGGATGAAAAGGACTGGAAGCTGAAGCCCCAGTGACGCTAACGTTAGCCATATTCCACAACAGGAGATAAGATTAGTAAAACAAACATTTACCTAACTATTTAGGTCGCCACCTCACAAATATGTGCACTTGACTTTGAAACGTTGCTGCCCACTGAACTAGAAACCAGGAGGCATGCCCAGCGTCAAGCTACCCCAAATAAAAAAATACGATTCCGGTCATAACCTTCACAATAAAACCCTTAAGTAATTCATCACATTGCATACGCCTAAATGTCTAATATCTGCTGTGAAAATGACATTTTGCACAAAACATCAACTTAACAGCTGGAGTTCTAGTCCATTTTATTGTAACGATCCCCATAGTATTGTGATATATTACTTATTTTGAGTAAAAACATCATGCCAAATTTCCTTCACCCCAGGAGCGACAGATTTTATGCTCTTATTTTGAAGGCAAAATCGCCCTACTGTTGGTAACTCTCAGTGGCTTGACGCAGCCGCTGCCAAGCAACATGAAAAAATATATAATCCAATAAAAGAACCATTTCTGCTGCCTCTCTTCCACCAGCCTACTGTCCTCCTCCTCTGGGCCAATGGCCACAAATCATGGGAATCCCCACTATCACTCATCTTGTTCATAATATCTGCTTATAACACTCGGTGGCATCTGTATTGACCTCTGGGAAGAAACAAGATTCTTTAAAATTTGATTGTTAGGTATTCACTCCACTATGTAAAGTTGTTACATGTTGCATTTTAACATCAATAAATCATCAACACATTAATTGAGACATTACTATAATTACCATAATCTTCTTGTTGTTAGCAAATGCTAAGTGCAACAATCAGTCCGTAATCAACTATAAAAGAGAGCAAGTGAGAGAAAAAAAGACAAAGACTGCATAGAGGAAAGAATGAATGAGAACTGATTTGAGAACAGAATTGATTTCCGACGATGACCAGTTACTTTTTACAGTTTATACATTTTTCTTTTACATTGAGTTAACATGGCTTTGTATAGGCTATATTTGTATATGCTGGTTCAATAGAATGCACTTTTAATGGCAGAAGATCTTTCTTCCAGTGAGACTTCAAGCATAACTTGATTTGTTTACATACTGTTTACATACTAGCAGAGTTAGCCAGAACGCTAAAGTGATGAAGATTGAGATTTTGTTTTTATAAATTATGAACCTACAGGCCATAGCATAACAAGACTAAGAGTCTAACAGCTGTTGTTGTGATACAACAAGCAACATTTTTGGAGAAGATGACGAGGCAACTTGTCAGTCAACAGGAATTGAAGTCAGACTTGCAGCATAATACCATAGCATTAGAAGTTGCCATGTAGACAATGTGAGAGTGTTTATCCATCTACTTAGGCTGTGTAATCCTGCAATGTTGACCAAAATGTTACACAGTGTGCGTATCAAGGATATAAAAGTGCTGACACACCTGGCAGTTTTTTAGGGCAATGTAGGCTACACTCCCAATACCAACTGACCAAGTCAAAACACAGGATTAACATCTAACGTTCAAGTGTTGCCTTGCAAAAAGACATTCCTGTGTGATTAAATAAAAAATGTAAAGGCAACTTATTGATCGATCTTGATCATCATAATTGCCCAGACATGTACTTTCCCTGGTCATCTCTGCCTGAACAGTTTGAACCAAAACAGGATCTGTCTGTCATAAATTTGCTGAATTCTACTCCCAGTGACTCAACAATAAGTCCATTCCGTCTCTCACAGAAACTTTCTCCCTGAACACTCTGAGTTCATTTCAGCCACCAGTATCAACTGTGTTTGAGTGCTTTTACATCTCTTTGTAGTTGTGAGTTTGGTAGTTGGTTTTATTGTGTCGTTGTTTCTGCACTGTTGATTTGTCATCCAGTAACAAAACATCAATGGACTGGATTGAAGGAGAAAGGGTCATCTATAGACCCATCAAGGTATGTGAGCATTGTTTATTGCGGCTAAATTGTAAAGATTTTGAGCTGTAATTAAATGTAGCATAAGAGGCTTTTGAGTGACATTATCACATTTCCTTCAAAGGCATTGTTCAATGTACCGGTGTACAGAGACACTGTACAGCTCTGCTGGGAGTGGAAGTACTATGAAGTACAAGTAAGAACCACTTTTGTCTCACACAAAATAAAACACCTGACAAATTCTGGTAAAGTGTCTCCTATGATTATACATGAGAACATCTGATGTTTTCTATCGTCTTGCAGAAAAAAATGATGGTGCAGTTTTTGAGGCTTCAGCATCAAAAGCAGGTCCCATCTGAGCTGACAGCTGAGGACATGACTGACTGGCTGGTGGTGCAGGGCAAGACATCTCTCAGGGAGCGGTGAGACAGTCCACCACTCAATCTGTCATCAACTCTGCTCATGTTAAAGGAATAGTTCACCCAAAAATGAAAATTCAGTCATTATCTACTCACCCCCATGCCAGTAGAAAATCGGTTTAATGTTAGATGTAGTCTCTGTTCTGTATGTATTCTGCACAGTGTAATACATGGAGCGTTTATAGTTAAAAATGGCACTAACCCTTTTCATTATTATTATGACATCAAACATTAATATGGGTGCTCACTTACTGAATTTGACAATTAAATACAAAGTAATTACTTTAAACCAGCATTTCTATTTTAAAATCTTGCGCTAGTCTTAGCTATCGAGGCCGGCGCAGTCTTTTCAAGTCACTTTGGTATCTTTTGGCTTCAAGAGACTTGGATTATGCTGTAAGAGCTGCATGGAGCCATTTTATGGTTATTTTCTATGGGTTTTTTTTAACTCTGTCCATTTTTTAAACTGTCCATCTGTTGTATGGACTAACAAACTTTATTTTTTTAAGATTTTCTACTGGCATGGGGGTGAGTAGATAATGACAGAATTTACATTTTTGAGTGAACTATTCCTTTAAGCTAGTCAGTTACTAATGAGAAGAAAAAAGAGCAACAGTTAAGGTGAACCTTCTTTTTTCTTTCCATTTGAAGATTGTGGAGGTTTGATCTTGAGAGTTTTGATCCAAGTGTCCAGCCTCTCCTCACGCTGGTAAGACCAAGATCATGAAAAGACTCAGTTTGGAGTAAATGATCACATGACACTAGATTGATCCTGTAAATATGTCAAATCTTAATGGTGCATCCCATTTCTTGTTTCAGATGTGGGAGGTGAACATCAGCATGAAAATGATGGTCATTGAGTTTTTAGCCCGAATCGTGCTGAACTCATCTGAAGCCAACAGTCCTTGTTTTCAGTAAGTCACAGTTATGAGATAAGATGAAACTTGAATGATTTCCGTGGGGAAATTGTGTCTTTTCAGAAAATGTGTACTTCAACTCATTTTGAGCGACTCTCTTCGACAGAGACCCTCAGATCATCCGTCTGGCTGACAAAGCCATCAGGAGCCTGATGGAGAAGCAGCAGCCCAGCTCCAGCCTCCTCAGCCCCCAGGAGGTGGTGATGCTGGTTGTACCCAAGGTCCTGCAGGGCTTCTGGATTAATCCGGCGATCCTCTTATCCGTACCCCCGCTGCAGCTCAGCGACCTGGCCGTCGGACTCACAAAGGCCGTTGAGGATAAGCTCTCCGCCTCTCTGACCTCCACGGACCGTCAGGCCGCCTTCTCCCACTCCATCCGGGATGAGAAGGTCCTTACTATCCAGAACAAGGTCAGAGAGAAGTACACTCCAGACGTCCTGCTGGAGAAGCTGAAGCGCTTTGAGCCAGAGCTGCTGACCAGGATCGTTGACGTCACAGTGGGGGAAATCTGTGTGATGTTCGAGCCACAGAAACAAGTGCTGACCACCAAAGAGGTAAGAAGACCTGTGCAGATGTATGATCGAGTAGCTGGATAAGATACTGTATAATAAAAAAGAAATTCAACGGCTTCTCTCCCTCTTTAGGTGGAACTAGATGATTCCACCCAGCCAGCTGTAGTGGATGGAGCCGTGAACTCCACCATCCTTGATGGAGATTTAAGTGAAGAGCCCGGCCTGAAAGAGGACACAACACCAAGCCCAGAAATGGACTCTGCTGTTGGTTCAGCTGCTCTGGTTCCTCTGACTCTCCCTACTGATGCTCCTGTGGTTCCTCTGATCCTCCCTACTGAAGCCCCTGTGGTTCCTCTCAGTCTCCCTACTGAAGCTCCTCTGGTTCCTCTGAGCCTTCCTACTGAAGCTCCTGTGGTTCCTGTGAGCCTCCCTCCTGAAGCTCCTGTGGTTCCTGTGAGCCTCCCTACTGAAGCTCCTCTGGTTCCTGTGAGCCTCCCAACTGAAGCTCCCGTGGTTCCTGAAGCTCCTCTGAGCCTCGCTACTGAAGCTCCTCTGGTTCCTCTGAGCCTCCCTAGTGAAGCCCATGAGGTTCCTCTAAGCATCCCTATTGAAGCTCCTGTGGTTCCTGTGAGCCTCCCTACTGAAGCTCCTGTGGTTCCTGTGAGCCTCCCTACTGAAGCTCTTGTGGTTCCTGTGGGCCTCCCTGCTGAAGTTCCTCTGGTTCCTCTGAGCCTCCCTACTGAAGCTCCTCTGGTTCCTTTGAGCCTTCCTACTGAAGCTCCTGTGGTTCCTATGAGCCTCCCAACTGAAGCTCCTGTGGTTCCTGAAGCTCCTCTGAGCATCCTTACTGAAGCTCCTGTGGTTCCTCTGAGCCTCCCTACTGAAGCTCCTGTGGTTCCTCTGAGCCTCCTTACTGAAGCTCCTCTGGTTCCTGTGGGCCTCCCTACTGAAGCTCCTGTGGTTCCTCTGAGCCTCCCCACTGAAGCTCCTGTGGTTCCTGTGAGCCTCCCAACTGAAGCTCCTGCGGTTCCTCTGTGCCTCCCTACTGAAACTCCTCTGGTTCCTCTGAGCCTCCCAACTGAAGCTCCTGCGGTTCCTCTGTGCCTCCCTACTGAAACTCCTCTGGTTCCTCTGATCCTTGCTGCTGAGGCTCCTGCGGTTCCTCTGAGCCTCCCAACTGAAGCTCCTGTGGTTCCTCTGTGCCTCCCTACTGAAACTCCTCTGGTTCCTCTGATCCTTGCTGCTGAGGCTCCTCTGGTTCCTGTGAGCCTCCCTATTGAAGCTCCTGTGGTCCTCCCTACTGAAGCTCCTGTGGTTCATCTGATCCTCCCTACTGAAGCTCCTCTGGTTCCTGTGAGCCTCCCTACTGAAGCTCCTGTGGTTCCTCTGAGCCTCCCAACTGAAGTTCCTGTGAGCCTCCCTACTGAAGCTCGTCTGGTTCCTCTGAGCCTCCCAACTGAAGCTCCTGTGGTTCCTGTGAGCCTCCCTACTGAAGCTCCTCTGGTTTCTCTGATACTCGCTGCTGAAGCTCCTCTGGTTCCTATGAGCCTCCAAACTGAAGCTCCTCTGGTTCCTCTGAGCCTCCCTACTGAAGCTCCTGTGGTTCCTGTGAGCCTTCCTACTGAAGCTCCTCTGGTTCCTCTGATCCTTGCTGCTGAAGCTCCTCTGGTTCCTGTGAGCCTCCCTACTGAAGCTCCTCTGGTTCCTCTGAGCCTCCCAACTGAAGCTCCTGTGGTTCCTGTGAGCCTCCCTACTGAAGCTCCTCTGGTTCCTCTGAGCCTCCCAACTGAAGCTCCTGTGGTTCCTGTGAGCCTCCCTACTGAAGCTCCTCTGGTTTCTCTGATACTTGCTGCTGAAGCTCCTCTGGTTCCTATGAGCCTCCAAACTGAAGATCCTGTGGTTCCTGTGAGCCTCCCTACTGAAGCTCCTGTGGTTCCTGTGAGCCTCCCTACTGAAGCTCCTCTGGTTCCTCTGAGCCTCCCAACTGAAGCTCCTGTGGTTCCTGTGAGCCTCCCTACTGAAGCTCCTCTGGTTCCTCTGAGCCTCCCAACTGAAGCTCCTGTGGTTCCTGTGAGCCTCCCTACTGAAGCTCCTCTGGTTCCTCTGAGCCTCCCAACTGAAGCTCCTGTGGTTCCTGTGAGCCTCCCTACTGAAGCTCCTCTGGTTCCTCTGATACTCGCTGCTGAAGCTCCTCTGGTTCCTGTGAGCCTCCCTATTGAAGCTCCTGTGGTCCTCCCTACTGAAGCTCCTGTGGTTCTTGTGAGCCTCCCTACTGAAGCTCCTCTGGTTCCTCTGATCCTCCCTACTGAAGCTCCTGTGGTTCCTGTGAGCCTCCCTACTGAAGCTCCTCTGGTTCCTCTGAGCCTCCCAACTGGTAGGAGTTCTTCATCAGGTCCGCTCACACTGTAGCTCATGTCTACTTCCATGAAGATGAATTGAGGCATTGACTGTCCTCTTTTATTTTTCAGAGATCAAAAAGACCAAGAAGAAGAAGAAGAACAGAGTCTGGCGCTTCTTCCGTCGGCTGGTCTGAGGAAAACAGCTGAAGAAACTGAGAAGGACTGAAATCCCACTGCAAAAAATAAATTCAGTGTTGCATTGCAATCAGTCATGTTTTTTTTCTCCATTTACTGTGAATTGATGCACTGTAAATTCAGAAATGATCATACAGGAATTGCATGATACATATACATATACAGTCAACTCCACAATTATTGTCACCCTGTCAATGAGCAAAATGTATTGTATAAATTTTTTTATTTTTTTTATTGATCTCAGAATCCAGAAAATGTATTGCTTTCATCATTTCTTGTTTCACTGGGGTCAAAATATGAGGTTGCACACATGTAAAATCCATTTGTCATCCATCACTTTGTGGAAAATCAAAGAGCTTTCAACTCAGAAGAGACAGATAGTAAAATACCACTAAGCACAGGGGAATAATCAAAAAGTTGCACAGTTGAGTGGAATGCTGAGGTTATCAAGTGTCAAAATCAGTTAGACGCCTCCATCATGTCAACAAGCTCTTTGGAAGGGTTGCAGGAAAGAAGCTCTTACTGAGTGCAACCCATAAACTGAAGCGCCTGAACTTTGCCAAGCATCACTGGAACTACAATTGAAAGAAATGGTTGTGGGAACACAAAATCAATGTTTTGCAATGGTCATCTTGTCTCCAGAGGTCTGAATTGAAGAGGGCAGTCCACAAGCACAAACCTAAGAATATCAAGGATCTTAAAATGTTCTGCATGGAGGCACGGTCCCTCCCAAAGTGTTCTCCAACCTTGTCAGACATTACAGTAAGAGACTAAACCATAAAACATTTTGTGTTTGAAGAACGTATTGTGTTAAAATAAAAGTGTACGACTCTCCCATATGTTTGAGCCCAAAGTATGACTCGTTGCATGTGTTGCATGCGACCGACCGAAACTTAAATCTGATTGACTCCAGATTTAAGTTGTTATAGTTGTTGTGTTCTAGTGGTTAAAAGTTTTATTTTGGAGTGGGAAGTGGTATATTTTTTTACAAGTGGAAAACGGTGGTAAGTCTGTCTCGTCTTAGCCTTTGCAGTGTTCCTGAACATTAATATGAAACCGTGAACAGAATTTCTTTAAAAATGTAAAAGTTTATAGCCTGATATTATCGTTCTGAAGCAATTTTGCAAAATGCGATTGGCAGCCTCTCACAGTGATGGATTACCTTTACTGACTGAATTAAGTCTCCAAAGTTGTTTTCTATGCCGTTTGGAATTGAATGGGAGTGAATGAGCCTGTGTGGTATGGCAAAACTGATTTTAAAATATCTTTAATTATGACACACGTAAAAACAGTCAACATTAAAGGGATGTAAAATGTCAAAAATTAGCAAAAACTCAAATCACGCTGGAGCAAGCACACAAGGTAGATTTATGCACCAGAGACACAGAGATGATTTTCATATATTGGCTGATCCCAGTGTTTTGCTACAAAAATGAAGCTCTTCTCCCAGTCTGGATATGAAAGCTAAGAAAGGTTTCATCTGTAGTGGTGGTAGTTATTAATGGTGTCTGATATCAATATAATTTAGAGTTAGCTTCAATGAGAATTAAGAACGGGCCACTAGATAACAGACAGCATCAACAGGTCTCATCTGAAGGAGTGAATTCTCAGCAGGTTTGAATTTAAACCCACTGAGTGTTTGTGAAATGTCTTCATGTATCAAGTGCTAAACGTTGATTGGCCAAAAGAGACCACCTGCCTGCTCAAGATCAGAGCCATATATCTCAATGGCTCTGCTCAAGATCATCCAGGGAGCTGAATTTACACTCTTTCTTATTCCCATACTATGGAAGCCCATTTCCGCCAGTATGATTAAAAAAAATGGTCCTGTAAGTCATTATAATGAGAAACTTTCTCAAAGTGAGTTAGTATCTCAGAATAATGAATTAGTATCTCAAAATAATAACTTAATATATATATAAAGTTTTTCATTATTTTGAGATACTAACTCATTGTTTTGAGATACTAACTCATTATTTTGAGAAAGTTTCTCATTATTTTGAGATACTAACTCATTATTTTTGAGATACTAACTCGTTATTTTGAGAAAGTTTCTCATTATTTTGGGATACTAACTCATTGTTTTGAGATACTAACTCATTATTGTGAGAAAGTTTCTCACTATTATGATTTACTAAGTCAAAATATTGAGAAAGTTTCTCATTATTTGAGATACTAACTCATTATTTTGAGACTAAGTCATTATTTTGAGAAATTTTCTCATTATTTTGAGATACTAAGTCATTATTTTGAGAAAGTTTCTCATTATAATGACTTACAGGACCGTAAATGAGAAAGTTTCTCATTATTTTGAGATACTAACTCATTATTTTGAGAGTTTCTCATTATTTTGAGATACTAAGGCATTATTTTGAGAAAGTTTCTCATTATTTTGAGATACTAAGTCATTATTTTGAGAAAGTTTCTCATTATTTTGAGATACTATGTCATTATTTTGAGAAATTTTCTCATTATTTTGAGATACTAAGTCATTATTTTGAGATACTAAGTCATTATTTTGAGAAAGTCTCTCATTATTTTGAGATACTAACTCATTATTTTGAGATACTAAGTCATTATAATGACTTACAGGACCGTTTTTTTCATCACATTGGCGGAAATGGGCTTCCATTATACTATGCCCTACCGGCGTCTAAAACGAGACAATGTTCTAGTAAGCAAATCTATCCTGCAAAGAAAACCAGCTTAGCGTTATGAAGAACGATAACATATCCGAGAATCTAAACTCAAGAAAGCTGATCTTTGGGTCCTGGGGAGGGCAGCAATACGCTCGAGCGTCTAGCCTGCCTCAAAGCAGCAGAAGAAGAAGAACAGGAAGAACATTGGTACCTGTTTGGCACTGGTCAAGGCAGAAGAAAGCGAGCCTTGTTCT
The DNA here is from genome assembly GCF_046629955.1 of Centroberyx affinis. NCBI lineage: Eukaryota > Metazoa > Chordata > Actinopteri > Beryciformes > Berycidae > Centroberyx > Centroberyx affinis. The sequence continues at coordinate 380,873 of NW_027278880.1, forward strand.
TTGATAACACAATGTGAAACCGAAATTGTCTTACCTGAATATATAAAGGTAACAGAGATTTGCTGGAATGTAGTCACATGACCCGCAGCCCCGTTCACAATAAGATGGACGAAATAAGGTGAGTTCAAGTTTGAAAAGTCTGTCGTACGTGACTGTTAGCCAGCGTTGGGATGTTGTTGTTCTGTATAGGCTAATTTTCGTTAAGCTAGCTGTTTGTGTCGGCCAGTGTCGTTGCACTTCTTTCTATGCTATCCAAGCGTGCACATCAGTATCTTATCATAAACAACGCAAATGTCGTAACGTTACCCAAAAATGTCTAGCCCCTGTACGTTACATGTCACGCCAAACTCTGTTCAAAAAATCTGACAAATGCTGCCCTGCTTATCGACATGTTGCACACACATAGTTGAACACGACTTATTATATGAATGTTATATTTTATGAATCATTGGGATCCACCCTTCAATTCGGCATACATATAATATACCAAGCAGAACTTAATTTCAACAAAATCTCAACTTTTGCTTGTTACTGATAAGTACGTTTGCAGATGCAAGGCAGCATTAAATTGGCAGTTTTTTAAATGGGAGTTTGGCCTGGTGTTCTCTCCATATAAAGTCAATTGCCCAAAAGGAATCAGAAATTAATGTTCATTCAAGAATAGCACTCTAATCTCTGATCTACTGGTCTATGACTTTTAGACAAATTATGTATTCTACAGCAGTGGTTCTCAACGTGGGGTCCGGGGACCACCAGGGGTCCTTGAGGGGGTTCCAGGGGGTCCCCAGCAAATTGATGAATTATTAAACTTCAGCATTATTTCATTTACAAGAAGTTAACACAATTAGAGAATGTAGAAGAATGACTGTTTAGATCATAGTTTCTCTGTTATCTCTCTACCTACAATACAGATAGTCATGGAATTCTGGACAAAATCATATCTAGCAATAAAAATATTCTCAGATTTGGGTCTGAGAGACAAAATCTCATCAATGGGGGTCCGTGGCCCTAATGTGGACTAAATTAGGGTCCTTGATATGAAAAAGGTTGAGAATCACTGTTCTACAGGTTATTGGCCTGCCAATATTTGTTGTATTTCTCTCTGCAACGGATTATAATTTACCCTATTTCATATGTCAGTCCTTTGTTGGGCAACCAGCCAAGGGAGGGCCCAGATCTTCCATCTCCAAACCTGAGGCCAAGGCACCAGGAACTGATCCCAACACCATGTGGCCCGGTGAGATGTAGTCCTTTTATCCCGTCTCATTGTCAAGCAGTAAGACTCATAACGAAAAACATTAGTATTAACGCAAGAAAAACAAAAGAACATATTTGCACCTGCTTTAATATTCTGCAGGCTTTTGTGTATATATGAAGGAGCAGAAAAAGTCTGAAATCCTGTCATCTAAAATCAAGGACTTAAATATCATATATGGGTAAATATAGCAGGTCAAAAAAGATGATTTTTTTTCTGGTTGGAAATAATCCCAATCATTCTACTGCACATAAGAGATGGGACGATATGTTTATCTAACAACACGATTCAAGACGTGACATGGGGTTCATGATTCAATACAACCACGATACGATGTAATATATAAAAGTTCAATGACAACAAAGTCGGACTGTGCAGAATTATGTTTATTTCTGAGCCACAAATCTGTCTAGCAAGCCTATGGCATTGGCTTGCTAGAATGTAAAGAACAATTGAAAAATGTAATTACAAAGTGCAAATAGTATAATTTGGATGGAGAGCTTGTGAAATTGTGATGGTCAAGCTGTCTCATTTGTGATTACTACAGCGGGAAAAAATGGAGCTAATATCACCATACAGTTTTCTACCCCACGATACGTGTTGTCACATTTTCACATTGCGATATATTGAATTATCGCCCCATCCCTGGTACATATTTTTTGTCTACTGTCGTTTTTCATTTCACATTCATTTCAGTTGCGAAATCGGTCTTCCATCTCGCTGCACCTCGCAGACAGTTGACGTTCCAGCTTCATCACGCAGTTTCTCCACATCCTCTTCCTCCAGATAAAGCCTTGGTCGGAGCTGTCGTGCCCGGTGAGGCTCTACTTCTGCTTCGCCGTCGCCTCCCTGTGCGCGCTGCTCGGCCTCACCCTGTACGGCATCTACGAGCAGAGCATGGCCTCGTACGCCTTTGGGGACGACCTCACCGTGTCCCTCATCCAGCTGGTGGGGATCTGTAAGTGAGCGTGACTCTCCTCGGGCGGCCCTCCGTGTCAGCGATGAGAAAGCACGCTGCTGTTGAGGTCCGGAGGAAGTTGAAGCTACACTCCTCCACCCTGTTTTGCTATGAGTTTACCACACCGATGCCAAAGAAAGCAGAAGTGTTCCTAGTGTAATCATATGATGAAACCCTCCCCCCCCTCCCGGAGATAGTTGGACCGGATGCCGTTCGTGCACAATTCACAGCCGAATTTGTATGGCAGCTTGTTATTATGTATTCAGTATTAGGCCCGTGCATTAGGGGTTCTCAAGTGTTTTCATGTCATAGACCCTAAAGTAGGCACCCATTAGGAGTAGGGCAGGGCGATAATTCAATATTATCGTTTATCGTCTTTTAGAGCTGCAACGATTCATCGATTAGTTGTCAACTATTAAATTCATCGCCAACTATTTTGATAATCGATTAATTGGTTTGAGTAATTTTTCAAGAAAAAGAAGTCAAAATTCTCTGATTCCAGCTTCTTAAATGTGAATATTTTCTGGTTTCTTTCCTCCTCTATGACAGTAAACTGAATATCTTTGGGTTGTGGACAAAACAAGACATTTGAGGACGTCATCTTGGGCTTTGGGAAACACTGATCCACATTTTTCACCATTTTCTGACATTTTATAGACCAAACAACTAATCGATTAATCGAGAAAATAATCGACAGATTAATCGACAATGAAAATAGCCCTATCGTCTGATGATATGGTGATTTTGGGATATCATGGCCCACAATTCTGCTGTCTGAACTCATGATAACAAGCAGATTTGTTTTTAAAAAACTGACAAAATGAGGTGTGAAACATTTTGAGGAATATTCTTTGAAAATGTCAGCTTTGTTTGACATCACACCCAACATTATCATTTGGTTTAATGGGATGAACATTAATTAGATTATTTAACGTGATTTTGCATATGTGAGCCATATCATGATGTATATTGATATCGGAAAAAAGTAATGATGATTATTGTGATATTGATTTCAGCCATATCGCCCAGCCCTAATTAGGAGCCATTTGATAGCATTTAGTCTTAGTCAAGTCAAGTCAAGTCAAACTTTATTTATAGAGCTCCTTTCATGCAAACGAATACAATTCAAAGTGCTTTACATCAACAAATATAAAAACAAATATACAACAAATATATAGAGAAAAAGAGAATAGCAATTTAAAACGCAGAAAGAAAAGAGATGACATAAAACAGATAAAACAAATAAAAGGTGCAAACAGTCTGACGTTTCGACGCCCACAGCATGGTGACAGTTTCAGCTTCACCCAAAAAATTTTGGGACTTCTTTTTTCTGGTATCAGTCATCTTTTTCCTCTGTAAACAAGTTCGCTGTTAAACTGTTAAAAAAAAGACTGTTAAACCCATACATAAGAGTGTAGGAAATAAGACCAAAAATTATTTTAAAAAAAAAATGACGAGGTATGCTTTTTATTCAAAGTAGGACAAGTATGGGATTATGAAGAAAACATGAATTTACAGCATATATACATGATTGTATTCACATTACCAGGTCTACAGAAAGCTATAAATACATACAGTGTGTGTCTGGGCATCTAGACATACATTACATTTAAGCAAAAACACTCATTCTAAACCATGGCCAGATAGCTGCTTTTTTTTTTTTTTTTACTTTTTGGGAGAAATCTAGCTTGGACATAATATATTTTCTCTGAATTTTCTAATATCTAATGAACACTGCTGTATGTTGGCTGTATGCTGTCTGGTCCCCTGTAGTGTTCTGCATCTACTACATCAGCCGAGGCGTGCTGCAGGAGAACCGGCAGGAGCTGGTGGTGTTTGTGCTGAGCGTGCTGGTGGTCACGGTGCGATCGGTGGTCAACTTCTTGGTGCTGCCGACCCAGGACAAGCAGGAGCTACTGGTAGGGCGCCATCTAGTGGAAGCTTTGTGCCATATGATGCAGTTTGTATAGATATTTATTGAAGAATGGATCATTATTATTGTTTGTTTGAGTATTTCCCAGATTTCCCCACTTTGTCTCTCCCTCTGGCGGTGAAAAGTATTTGAAGTGATGTTCAGACTACAACCAAACAGCCATGCAAGTATTATATTATCAGTTATATTATCAAAGAAGGTGGAGCAGCCAGTGTGGCTCACCAGTAAAAACAGTTCCACCCTAGTAAAAATGGCTTCCCCAGACCAGGTAATTTGACTTTCAATGATTCTAACTTCTAACTTCAGCAATAATATTGCTTATGACAGTACAAATATTGCTATAACTGCAACGATTAATTGATTAATCGATCAGTTGTCAGCTATTAAATTAATCGCCAACTATTTTGATAATCGATTAATCGGTTTGAGTAATTTTTTAAGAAAAATACATAAAAATTCTCTGATTCCAGCTTCTTAAATGTGAATATTTTCTGGTTTCTTTCCTCCTCTATGACAGTAAACTGAATATCTTTGGGTTGTGGGCAAAACAAGACATTTGAGGACGTCATCTTGGGCTTTGGGAAACACTGATCCACATTTTTCACCATTTTCTGACATTTTATAGACCAAACAACTAATCGATCAATCGAGAAAATAATCGACAGATTAATCGACAGTGAAAATAATCGTTAGTTGCAGCCCTAAACATTGCGACTTGACAGTAACAGCATTCTACAGTGTGTGCAGCTAGCATATCAGTCAGGTGGGCCAAAAATTATTTTCACTGTAAGCTCTTTGGGTAGGGTAGTATGCTAACTAGCTAGCATAGGGCTGGGCGATAATTCAATATTATCGTTTATCATCTGTCAGTGGAATCATATCATGATGATATGAAGATATTTTGATATCGTGACACACATTTCTGCTGTCTGAATTGATGATGACAAGCAAATTTTACTTAAAAACTCTGATAAAATGAGGTATGGTAGGAATATTATTTGAATATTTCTGTTTTGTTTGACATCACACCTAACATAACCATATCGTGATATATATTGATATCGAGAAAAATCCTTATCATGATATTGATTTCAACCATATCACCCAGCCCTAAGCTAGCAGCACTCAGCTACCCAGTGCAGGTAACCTGTGTTGGCTAACATTAGTTGGATAGTTGGCAGACTTTCTTCCTACTCAGTCTAACATTTCAATAGCGGTGTATAGAGAGTGTCTCCAACCATGGTGCCAATTGGTTTTGTGTAACCTGACTCCACGGTCTACATGGATTAAATAGCTATTTATTACTGGAAAAAAGTCCCAGATTCCAGCTTTAAACTGACCCCCTACTAGGTTTAAAGTCTTATGTCAAATACCCATTGGCATGGCGGATTGATTTGATGGATGGGAGAACTTAATGAAGGAACAACTATGGTATGGTTTACTTTGGCAACATGAAATTCACTGAACTGAGGAAGTGCCAAGCCATCATTTTGGCTAGCTAACAATAAAACAAGCACATCTTTTGTGATAAGCTGCAACACTTCCTGTTTGAGGCCAAATTTCCTCAGAGTACAAATGATCTTTGTTCTACTCTTCACAAATATAAACCGTATAAGACTATGTGTATCTTCTGTAAGCTAATGAACAGATGGAACCAAATGAACGTGTGTACTTGTGAATGTAAATTCAGCGTCACCTTTTGAAATCACTGAAAAATTACCTTAAGATAAATTGTACACTTTACTGTCTAAACACTTACCTACCAATACATTGTTAATTTAGACTATAATATAGCTTGATGGGAACATGGTTTATTCACACATCCAAACACAAACAAAAAGACTTAAGGCAATTTAATGCATTACTATCAGCCTTTTCACATTACACACACTCATTTATGGACCCTAAATGCAAACTATAATTGTCTCAGATAATCATTTAAATCTTTAACAAGACTAAGAGTCTAACAAACCCCCTTTAACTTTTATTACAGAAACGACACGGGACACTAATAGTTGTCAGATCAACTTTATTGTTAAGACTTCATTTGTGATTCTTTTGATGAGAAAATAAGATTTTCCCATTGCACAGCTGTAACCAGTGTAAACAGCCATTTGGCTATTCTTTGTATTACACAGTTATCTTTCATTCAGCTTAATGTATATTATACTACTTCCATTGCTGCTTCATATGTGCAGTGCAGTGTTGTGAAATCTCTCAGCTGCATACCAGGTACAGGGTTCCAACACACCAGGTCTGGAGAAGTTATGAAAAAGTATAAAAGGGAGAAAAGTTTTGGAAAAGTCATTACATTTTATTTGTAAAGTCAATCTTTTATTTTTTTCTCGAATACTGTCAAATGTCAAAAAAAGCATCAAAAATAGTATAATATTATAATCCTTGATTTTAAAGTGAAAAACAAATAATGCTTCAGGTTAGTGTAGCTGATAGTTAGCGTTTAATTCAGTCTCAGTCAAATTTGGTCATGGAAATTTGAAAAGGGGTCATGGTGAAGTCATGGAAAAGTTTTGGAATTTCATCAGTGGAAAGGTGTGGGAATATATATTGATATCGAGAAAAATCCTTATGATTATCATGATATTGATTTCAACCATATCGCCCAGCCCTAAGCTAGCAGCACTCAGCTACCCAGTGCAGGTAACCTGTGTTGGCTAACATTAGTTGGATAGTTGGCAGACTTTCTTCCTACTCAGTCTAACATTTCAATATTGGTGTATAGAGAGTGTCTCCAACCATGGTGCCAACTGGTTTTGTGTAACCTGACTCCACGGTCTACATGGATTAAATAGCTATTTATTACTGGAAAAAAAGTCCCAGATTCCAGCTTTAAACTGACCCCCTACTAGGTTTAAAGTCTTATGTCAAATACCCATTGGCATGGCGGATTGATTTGATGGATGGGAGAACTTAATGAAGGAACTATGGTATGGTTTACTTTGGCAACATGAAATTCACTGAACTGAGGAAATGCCAAGCCATCATTTTGGCTAGCTAACAATAAAACAAGCACATCTTTTGTGATAAGCTGCAACACTTCCTGTTTGAGGCCAAATTTCCTCAGAGTACAAATGATCTTTGTTCTACTCTTCACAAATATAAACCGTATAAGACTATGTGTATCTTCTGTAAGCTAATGAACAGATGGAACCAAATGAACGTGTGTACTTGTGAATGTAAATTCAGCGTCACCTTTTGAAATCACTGAAAAATTACCTTAAGATAAATTGTACACTTTACTGTCTAAACACCTACCTACCAATACATTGTTAATTTAGACTATAATATAGCTTGATGGGAACATGGTTTATTCACACATCCAAACACAAACAAAAAGACTTAAGGCAATTTAATGCATTAATGCTTCAGGTTAGTGTAGCTGATAGTTAGCGTTTAATTCAGTCTCAGTCAAATTTGGTCATGGAAATTTGAAAAGGGGTCATGGTGAAGTCATGGAAAAGTTTTGGAATTTCATCAGTGGAAAGGTGTGGGAACAGACTAGACTAGAGGGACTAGAGCTGTAACTTATGAAGTTCTGGTCTGCATCTTTGATTTAGTGAAAGTTCATAGACCATCTTTTACTAAATAGTAAAAGATGGCCAAACCAAAACATCTTTCTGATCACACCTAAACTACTTTCTTCACAGTTGAAATTAGCTCTGTTGAAATTAACGGTTACACCACTTGATGTCACTATTGCTGTCTGTAATAGTTACATGCAGTTGTATACATAGATTTATGTCTGTGGTTGGTAACACTTTACAATAAGGGTACATTAGTTACATTAGGTTAGTTCATGCTTAATAAGCATGAACTAACCCTTAATTAACAGTTAACTAATGTGTCTGGTAATCATTTACTAATGGTGTTCATGTTAACTAAGGTATTAATTTATACATTATTTAATAGTCATCTTTATAAACTATTAAATAATGTATAAATTAATACCTTAGTTAACATGAACACCATTAGTAAATTACACATTAGTTAACTGTTAATTAAGGGTTAGTTAATGCTTATTAAGCATTAACTAACCCTTAAATTAGTGTACCCTTATTGTAAAGTGTTACCCCGTGGTTTAGTAGGTATGGGAAACAAACTGCAAATGAATCTTAATACTTTGTACTAGATTCCTGGTCTAAATACTGTTTCAGTGGCTTTTACAGCCTGCGGGAAACAGTGAATACTTGACATTTTTGCCATGGAAATGGTCCCATTTAAAGACATTTTTGTAATTTTTGGGGGCCATCTAATAATGATTAGATGGTAGAGAGAGACAGGAAAGATTGGGAGAGAGAAGGGGATGACATGCGACAAAGGTCCTGGACTGGAGTGAACTCAGGACATCACGTTTACGTGGTACATGCCTTAGCCACCAGGAAAACCAGTTTAAAGATATTGAGTTTTGGCACAAAATATTGGCTCTGAGCAACTTAAATCCCCAAAAATATCTGTATCGGTCAAAGCCCAGTGTAAACCATCATATTAGACTTTGGGTAAATTCAGTTAGAAATTTGTTTAGAGCATATAGATATATTGCCTTCAGTGTTAAATAATAAACAGATCAATCTTTCCACTCAGTTTGGGTATTTCCTTGTTTTGATGTTAACATTAATGTAATTTGAATAATGAATAATATTGCTGATGAAACCTCAGATCTCCAAAATGTCAACTTTTCAGGAATTAAGGCAAACGGCCTTGGTTTTGGCTTGACAACAATGTATTTCTGACTTTATCCAATGGGTTTTTGAGGCGTTTCATGAGCCCAAGGGGTTCATGAAACCCCAATTTTTTTCTCAACCCATAGAGGACCACATAGTCCTTCAGCTGAAGTTAAAACATGGAGGAAAAACCCCCACGACAACAGTGATACGTTTGCGTTCCAGGTTCGCTTCGTGTGCATCCTGTGTTTGGCCGTGATCTACGTCTTCTGCACCTCGCTGCTCATCCAGAGGCCCAACATGATGGCTTTCCGGGTGGGCGGGGCCTTGGAGAGCCTCCAAGAGCAGTACTTCCTGCTCAACCTGTGCTTTTCCATGGTGACCTTTGACCTGCAGGCTCAGGTAGGACCGCATTCCTGCGCGCTATACGTGACAGACAGCCTCCCCCCTTTCCCTGCATAGGTTAATTATGCCTTTGTTTCACCTTATGTTTTTTTTTTTGAAGGGATACCATGACGCTTGTTTTTCATCTAGTTTTACCCTCACCAGGTTTCACAATATGGGACAAGAGTTTCAACATTTTGTCATTCGGTGACACTCTAAAAGCTTGTTAGGTTGCATTCACACTGACAGGTTGTTTTCTTTGTTCCAAACCATGGTGGAAACGTTGACTTTGGGTCACTTAGGTTCACACTGCCCAATTACCAGTGAACTAGGGCTTGTAAACAGAAGTCACATGGACTCACAAGTAGCTCCTTTATTGGACGGAGTTTTGGTAACCTGTCATCCTCATGTGGGGGAGTTAAAACAAATTGGATTCCTGCCCTGTGACTTTAGCTAAGCATGAGAATTGTAATTCATCATCTGTGGCGTTCATACCAGCTCCAGGAAAATTCCCCCCTTGGATACTTTTACACTGTCATATATCATCAGTCAGTGATGTTCAGGGCATTCCAGGAGTTATTTTGCGATGTAATTGTTGTAATTTACCTTTTCTACTTCTACTTCGGTTAGTGATTTCCTACATTTCCCAGAATCCCTTTTGACATCCCGCAGTGAACTCGCCTGTACTTGTCTATTTATGGATGAAAAAAAGCATAATTGAATGCCTTTCTCCAAATATATTTGTTTTTTGTTCATAGTGGTTGTTTGCTTTGAGATGACATGCCATGATGGTCATAGTTTACCTTCCTTTGAATTCACCACTACACCACTGGCTGTTACTATCTATATGCAGTGGTGGAATGTAACTAAGTGCATTTACTCAAGTACTGTACTTAAGTACAGTTTTGAGGTACTTGTACTTTACTTGAGTATTTCCATTTCATGCTACTTTACACATTTATTTGACAGCTTTAGTTTCTAGTTACTTTGCAGATTTAGATTATTAATACAAATTATAAATCAACTAATAAATTATGATATATTTTTATAGGTTAAGCTACCCAGCAGTATATAACGTAATTAAAATTAGCTTCACCTTTACCAGCTGCAACACTGAAGTGATGAACACATTGATGCATCAATAATTATAGTCCAATAACATGATATACATACATATGATTCTGAAATGGGCCATTCTGCATAATGACTATTTTTACTTTTGCTACTTTAAGTACATTTTGATGCTAATACTTTTGTACTTTGACTTAAGTAAGATTTTGAATGCAGGACTTTTACTTGTAACAAAGTATTATTACGCTGTGGTATTGCTACTTTCACTTAAGTGAAAGATCTGAATACTTCTTCCACCACTGCCTATATGTAGAGTAATGTACATAGTATAATTCATGTTCACGTCACTGCTTTTGACAAGTGTATCCCTCTTTTAACAGAGCTGTTCCCCCGGCTTCATCCGCACTATGTCTGGTCTCTCATGTTTCAGCTGTGCCTGTGTATCCTGATCATGACGTCGGGCTCGGCCGTGTCCGCCGACGACAACATCATCCTGGGCGTGGGCGTCTTCTGGGCCTGCCTGACCGCCGCCGTCGGGGCCGTCGCGGTGAGTGGAAACCTGCTACCTCAATCTTTTTTTTTTTTTCTCGAATACTGTCAAATGTCAAAAAAGCAGCAAAAAATAGTCTAATATTATAATCCTTGATTTTAAAGTGAAAAACAAATAATGCTTCAGGTTAGTGTAGCTGATAGTTAGCGTTTAATTCAGTCTCAGTCAAATTTGGTCATGGAAATTTGAAAAGGGGTCATGGTGAAGTCATGGAAAAGTTTTGGAATTTCATCAGTGGAAAGGTGTGGGAACAGACTAGACTAGAGGGACTAGAGCTGTAACTTATGAAGTTCTGGTCTGCATCTTTGATTTAGTGAAAGTTCATAGACCATCTTTTACTAAATAGTAAAAGATGGCTTAAATACTTAACAGTATTTGGAGAAAAATGAAGATGAGATACCATAAGAACTTGAATGATCCCTGTGGGGAAAGTTCTGTAATATGAATGAGGATTCAGCAGCTGGGTAAATATGGGTTACTGCATGTATGCCATGTATGCAGGGGTGTGCAAAATAACAGCAGTAGAACATGCTGAGATGAAGCAAATGAAATATGTACATGAAAATATGCAAAGAAATAAACCAAAACGTGTTAAAATATCAATATATTTGCAATGTATGACAGATGAGAAAAGTATTAGATTGTGAAGAAAACCAAATTCATGTGTTTCCAGCGTATACACAGGATGAATTTAGAATGAACGAGAGCACACTTGAGGTTAGCGGCTGTAATTGCTTGTTGCATCGACTTGTTGTTTTACAGGTTTTAAAGGAAGCCAAGAGCTTGGTGTGGATCTTCGCCCTGCAGAACATTCCTGAAGTAGCCTTCTTTGTTTATCTGATGTACAGGGTGAGCTGGGAAGGTTTTTTTTTTTCCCCCTGATTTCCAATATTTTATGTCCTAGACCAATGCAAATAGTGTCATTTATGCTACCTATTATAAACCAATTACAAGAACATTGCATTTATTTATTCATTTGATCAAATTGTGACTTGACCATCGTATAACAATCTTTAAATAAAAGAAAAAGAACGATAAATGATAATTAAATGGAAAATAGGCTACATAGCATTAGCTAAAGCAGTGATTCTCAACCTTTCTCATATTAAGGACCGCTAATTTAGTCCACATCAGGGCCACAGACCCTCATTTGATGAGATTTTGTCTCTCGGACTCAAATCTAAGATCATTTTATTGTCAGATATGACTTTGTCTAGAATCCCATGACTATCTGTATCGTAGGTAGAGAGATAACAGAGAAACTATGATCAAAATAGTCTTCTACATTCTCTAATTGTGTTCACTTCTTGTAAATGAAATAATGCTGAAGTTGAACAATTCATCAATTTGCTAGGGACCCCCCTCAAGGACCCCTGGTGGTCCCCGGACCCCATGTTGAGAACCAAAGGATATAGACTTCTCAAACAGCTAATTCAGAATAAGTTAACATAAAAACAGCAGATTCAGAATAGGTATAACAGGTAAAAAACAGCTTATTGCGAACAGGTTAACAGATCAGCGCCAATCCTGACAATACAGATACCGTCGGTGCAGCTGTAGTCTTTATAAAACGCATCACTTTGCATGTTTATCAGTATCCTTGACTAATAAATCGATGACCTGCGCGTTTACTGTTGGATCGTTGCAGATCATCCTGAAGTGGGGCGAGGATAAGACGTACACGCTGGAGGCAGCCGCCGTCACCGGGGCTTTGATTTCGGTCGCGATCAAAGCCGTTTTGTTCCGGGCCCTGCTCCGACTGGTGCACAGCTTCGGCCAGGGCCTGAGGGAGAGAAGTGAGTATACCGTACCGTCTGCAGCCGCTCCTCTTTGTTCTCTTGGGTTCAGTCACCGAGGCCGGACAAAAACAAAGGCGCGTACCAGACAAAACAAACCCTAGGTAAAAAAAAAAAAAAAAAAAAAAAAAAGTCACTCCTTTAAATATCCTGTATCCTTTTGCGAATTTCCAGCGATCCTACCCGAACTCCGCTCACATGACTTTGGACTCGAGTCACTGTTTTGAATTGCTTGGGACTTGACTTGGGTTCTGGTGACTTGGGACTTGACTCTGATGACTTGAAAAGGTTTCTAAAGTCTTGACTTGAGATCTTGTGTTTGTGTAAATGACTTAGACTGAAAGTGATGAGATTTCAGCAGACGACTGAATTTAAATTCTGTTTTCTGAATTTGTATGGAATTATTGAATTTATTGAAGTTGAAACTGATTCTAGAAATCAAACTCATGATGCTCTTACCAAGTTTTTATCCTATTAAAACCATATTGCATTGAAAAGTCCTAGATATTTAGTTTTCTTTAAGATATTAAATTGATACTGGACTCTTGATTTGTTCTGACTTGACTTGCTGTTCTACATTTAGACTTGAAACTTGACATTAATGACATGGACTTGACTTGAGACTTGTGCCTCAAGACTTAAGACTGTCTTGGGACTTGAGCAAAGCTGACTTGGTCACACCTCTGCTGATTTCCAAGAAACCTCTGACTTGCCCCGGACCTTCAGTGTGCTTGTGTTGGCTAGGGGGCGGCAGAATACCAGGATGTTTCCACTAAACGTCCCGTTCCCTCCACAGTGTTTGCACCCAGCAAGCGATAAAAGATCCAGCGGTGCTGGAGGAAGGACAAGGATGAACACGATTCCACCAAGACGAGCAGTTAGCGGAGATCTTTTGATCCGCTTCAGTCGGAAAGCCCGGTCATTTTGATGAGCGCGCTCCAATGGGCTCCACCAGTTTACTGTATTTTGATTTTTTTTTATCAAGTTTACTATTAAGTTTAGCTGATGCTTCTCCTTCAGTGTGCCTACCTACAGGACGCAAGACGCCAAGAATCATGTCGTGAGGCCGCATGCACAAACTTTCTTCTGAAAACGCACAGAATGCCTTTGTAAGCTTGGAATTTTAATCACGGAATTTTAATTTTTTCCTGTAATATCCATTTTAACGACTTCTGTCTTGTGTTTACAGTGCTCTAGGTTTAGAAACCAAAGAATTTGGTCAACCTCCATTTAAAATGGAGCTCGCCGTCTTAAAAGATAACGTTTTTTTTTGTTCAGTTACAGTACAGTATATGTTGGCTGATTTGCGTTTGCTTTTATATTCGTAATATATTTCTATATTATTAACAGCTACACTCGTGCGATCTGCATTTTCTTGATTAGTTTCAACACTGGAATAGCATTCATAAACACAAAGTTTCTGATTTAAAATTGTAAGTATGAAAAATAACTTCTACAGCATATGTCACTAAACACTGAACTGCTGCTGCACTTTAATACTTGTTTGACAACTTGACAGCGTTTTTTTTTCATGACGGTTTTTAATAAAATGCCAAAATGAAATGGATGCATTGTTCTTGTTGCTCAGTCAGGTGAATGACTGATGGGAGAGAAGACTGCTTCATTCAATATGTAAACAATACTTCAACTCTTTCCTCTTCCAAGTTATTGGATACTGCTTACAAGTTGGATGACACACAATACATTTCACACATTTCCTGGTTAAAGATTCTCTCGGTTTATTAAAGTGCTCTGGAAAAAATAGCAGAATCCATTTCAGAAACAACATTTACATTACTTACCATTACAAAAAGTCAAAGGTATAGGCTCTGAAGAGTTACAGGTGTTGATAACAAAAGTGAAAAGCACTTTAAGAGAAGACTTGACACAGAAAGGTCTTCCGCTAAGTCTGCCGACGGTAGTATCAGAGAAGCTTGTTATTCGGTATGTTTCAGTGTAACAGCCATGTTAAACTGTCTCTTGACAGGTTTGTAAGGCCCCGACTGCCTTAAGACTAAATGTTCAGCTCTCTCGGACAGCTGCAAGTGGGCTTCAGTGGGCCTCATACATCTGAACTGAGCAGTTCATTCAACAGACATACTGACCAACACTTGCAACAATGTTAAAATATATTCTGTTAATTGTGTCTTCTTGGAATGCATTTTGAATAAGCTTTGGCTCTAAATTTCAATGTGTGAGTATCCCACTGTTCAAATTACCTTCAAGACTGAAAATCCCAAAGCACTGTAACTGCTAAGCTTTACCAACAAAAATACTTGTTAATATTTGGAGAATAGTTATTGATATAAAAAGTACCAAATAGATTTATTTTCAGCAATGATACATTGTAAACTGGTTAATAAACATATAGACTTTTACAAAATACATCTCATTCAATCATCACAAACATACATCTTCAAAGTTAAAGGAATGATTGCCTTTTACAGTTCAGTTGGTCTTCTTGAGGAGTTACATTAGTTAACACCATTGTTAAATAGACTGTCGACTATTTGGTTGGCCAATTCATAATGTAGATATTAGCATCCGGAAATGATAATTTAAAAATATATAAAGGTAGGCCACATGAAGCATGTATTCAGCGATGACTGCTCAACTGTGATCGTTCAACACAGAGACACAAAAACCCCTAGACTTTACAAAAATGTATAGAAAAACTACATGGAGTTCAGCTATGGCTTGGAGCACATCCAAAATAAAGACCTTAGAAAGATGCTGGAGAAAATTGAGTTGTGGTCTCACTGCCTGGAATGGAATTATTTCAATTTTTGTCATACACTGCATTTACTACATAGTGACTGCAGAACAGAGATATGTAACATACTACATAATTTCAGCTCAATTTCATTAATTGGCCTGTACTGCAAAGACAATAGTAAGATGTGGTTGTGGAGGATGTGCACAAATCACAGATCTGCACAGGAATATCATGTATCATAAAAAAAAAACAGATTTCTATACAATATACCAGTGTTTAAGGCACAGTCCGTACATTTGGGCCGCTATCGCCAAGTAGATGTGACTCTGCTCTTCCTGAAGATGCAACTATCTGCAGGGAATTGTATAAAAGACAACAGCTTTCACTTAGTCCTTCCTCTCCTGACAACGATGCTTTTGATTAACATGATAGAGAATTTAGGAAAGCTTTTTTTTTTTTAAACAGGTTATTTTAAAATATTCTAGAAAGATGCAACTCCTTAGCCTCTATTCAGAAAACTCGCTTTTCTAGTTTAAAAAGTAGTAGGTGTGTGTCCCTGACAGCCAATGATCTCCAAATAAAAGATTAGAAAGTGCTGGAACAGACCTGATAACACCAACCTAGGAGCACTGCAATAACGTCATGCCATCTAGAGCTGACCGTGCGCTTTTTAGCCCAAGACCATCCCGAACTTTGCATTTCCTTTTAATTAATGATAGAAAAAAACTTTCTGTGCAAACAACATTTTGACTTCTAAAGGCTAGTTTTCACAGCCTTCGTCACTGGAGATATTCATATAAAGAAAACGCTAAGCGCACAGGGATGATCCTGGACCAGCAATGTGGCCCGACTGCAACTGACTGCTGAAACCTAGCCCCGATATGGGTATGGAGAGGACATCGTGCCAAAAAAAATCGGGCAATTTAATGTGCTCTTGCTTATCTGCAAAGGTGCTAGAACATGACTTAAGAACCTTTTAGGAATTTTATGGATATCCTCTTCATTTCTGTGTACGTCCAATACACAAAGCAGAACTTATTTCCATCAAATTTCAACTTTTAGAACTGTTTGTCTGTTCTACCAGGTGTGTACCTTTGCCAATAAGCAACTCAACATAAGCCAGCCTGATTTTTTGAGTTGAGTTTGGCCGGACGTTCTCTCCATAAAAAAGGCAAAAAAAAAAAAAAAACGGCACAGACGGGATCGAGCTGAAACTAAGACTTTGAAGTCGCGGAGGTCTCGGAGGAAGTCCTCGGACCTCAGAACTCGTCCTCCTCCGAGCTGAGGTAGTTCTGCTTTTTCCGCACGTTCCAGTGTAAACACTGGGCCAGGCTCTCGAACCAGTCGTTGACCGGGTCCCGGAAGCAGATGGAGGGAACGGGGAAGCAGGAAGTAGTGATGGTAATACTGGAAGGAAAAAAGAAAAAAAAAAAGAGTAAGGAAGAAGCCGACGTGACGAAGGTTGAAGGCTGAATGAGGAAAGAAAAGTCCAGGTATTCACAATCGTACATCACAATAAGGTGGTGGTGACATAAAATATGGTAACTTCCTTTAAAAGACTACACTGGCCGTTTGTTGAGTTATGCTCCAATGATTCATAGTTCACTGGCAGCTCATTTAAAGAACCAGGAAGGTAATTATCTCTGGATGAGTTACATAAAGGAAGAACCTGTATGGGGCACGGGGGAACGTGCTTGGCTCAAGTCCATTAAGCAGGTTGATAGGGTTACGTAACAAAGCCCGCGAAGTGTCGAGGTCAGCTGGTGCGGGGGGGTTAAAACGTCTTATCCGCCACCAGGTCTGTCGCTTTTGTTTTGCTCTCTTTACTCTCCTTTTTCCTGTCTCTCCATCCGAGCGGAGCGGACTAACCTGTCTCCGTGGCAGATCTCTTGTCTCTTCCTTCCGTCGAACGAGACCCACGCCGTGTTCCTGGCGTCACGCGACAGCATGATCTGGGGAGGGGGGGGGGGGAAAAACGAGAAGCAAGGAATGCGGTGGCTTCACAGATGAGAGGAAACGTGCGCGGTTTTTCCGTCGTTGCTTAAGTCAGATGTGATTTCCTCATTTTTAGATGAGAATGCAGAATAGGGCTGGACTGATACGTTAGGCCAATACCAATATTGTACTTTGATTTATCACTGGATAGCAGCCAGTCCGTGTCATCCACCTCTGATATGATGGAGGTTAGGGCTGCAACTAAAGATTATTTTCATTGTCGATTATTTTCTCGATTAATCGATTACTTGTTTGGTCTATAAAATGTCAGAAAATGGTGAAAAATGTGGATCAGTGTTTCCCAAAGCCCAAGATGACGTCCTCAAATGTCTTGTTTTGTCCACAACCCAAAGATATTCAGTTTACTGTCATAGAGGAGGAAAGAAACCAGAAAATATTCACATTTAAGAAGCTGGAATCAGAGGATTTTGACGTATTTTTCTTAAAAAATTACTCAAACCGATTAATCGATTATCAAAATAGTTGGCGATTAATTTAACAGTTGACAACTAATCGATTAATTGTTGCAGCTCTAATGGAGGTTTCTTCTTTTTTGACACTTCAGAGGTGCCAGAAAGGCCAGCGGGTTTTGTGGGTCTACAGCAAGGCCAACAAGCCAAGTAAATTGGAGAAGATGAATAATAACAACTAGTATTTCTGAGGAATGGGTAGAGCTTATGTCAAAGATGTCCAGCTATGAGCAGGGGGACATTTACAGTTTCAGGACGACAGGATCTGTTTTGAAAACCTGGAGTCCAGTCTTAAGAGTCTCTTACCTGTATGCATTAATTTATTTTTATTTCACCTTTAGTTTTGGTGTTTTAACGCATTTTTGCTTCATGGGGTGGAGAGGATTCTGGGTTATTGTGGAGGGTGGGAAGGGCTTCAGAGTTTTGCGACTAACTAGTATTTCCTTGTGTGATTTTGAAAATGAAGGAAGGAGGAAAAGACATGAAGGGACATTTTGAAAGGGGAGATATTTCAACACAGCAGTTGATAGACGGTGGCTTGGCCTTTCTAGCGTTAACCCACCTAAAAGAATTTCATTAGTCTGGGTTTCAATGGAGAGTTTTAGTGTCCCATGATGGTCTAAATCCTGTTTCAGAGGCTTTTCCACCCTGACAAGAATACAATTCTGGGGGGAAACACTGAAATCTTGGGATTTTTTTTTTGTATGAAAATGGTGAAATTTAAAGATATTGAATATTGGCACAAAATACCAGCTATCGGCAGCTTCAACTCAAAAACCCATATCGGTCTAAACCTAATGCAGAGTGTGGTTTTATTCATAAGTGCTTGCTTAAGAGGGAGTTGTAGTAGTAGCACTTGCACATGACATAGGCCAGTGGTTCTCAACGTGGGGTCCGGGGACCACCAGGGGTCCTTGAGGGGGTTCCAGGGGGTCCCCGGAAAGTTGAATGAATTGTTAAACTTCAGCATAATTTAATTTACAAGAAGGTAACTCAATTAGAGAATGTAGAAGAATGATTAGTTTCACTGTTATCCCTCTCCCTACAATACAGATGGGAATTCTGGACAACTAAAATATTCTCAGATTTGGGTCTGAGAGGCAAAATCTCATCAAATGGGGGTCTGTGGCCCTTATGTGGACTAAATTAGGGGTCCTTGATATGAAAAAGGTTGAGAATCACTGACATAGGCAATGAGAATGTAAACAAGCCATGCAGAGAAGCGATAAAATGAGTTTTTGAAGTTCCCGCAATTTGCAAATGCCTTGAGTTCCAATGTCGGTCCAAACCACGGGACCTGCCTTGCTAATAGGCAAACAGCCCAGGGTGAAATACCTTGAGCTCCACGCCGGCGGGCACCACGATGGGTCTGAAGGAGAGCGAGTGGGGGCAGATGGGGGTGATCATGATGGCCGGGACGTTGGGATGGATCATGGACGCTCCCGCCGCCACCGCGTACGCTGTGCTGCCTGTAGGCGTCGATACTATCACACCTGAGAACACACACACACACACACACACACACAGAGAGAGTGACTATACTGTACAATACAATTTAAGTATCACCTCAGCAGTAAGTAAGGACTCCTAAAGTTCAGACAATATTTGATAGGTTTCACTTAAAAATTTGATATCCTCCATTTGAAAATAGTGCCATTACTTATTCTGACAAACTCCTTCAAAGAAATTCAAGTTATTAAAATCTTTGCCTACTAAAGGTACTTTTACGGATGGGAATCATTCGTGTTCTTGAAATATTTTGCTCAATCTCGGTTACATTTCGCATTATTTAAATGAATCCCTTCCTCTCTACAACAAGCGTAAGGTCTAGAAACGTCAAAAGAAGAGTTCTAGAAAGCCTGTGTCTACGGTCTTAACTTTGCCCTATCAGCAGATTGCCTCGTTTGGGCTGTCAGACAACTATTGCAGAGTGTGTTCTAAATACCACTGAGTCTTGGCAGTGATGGAACTTGCATGGTTGACCGGCTGTCAACATACCGTGATTTAGTTGGCAGCCCTTCCCGCGCCTAGACTTGTTGAAAAGGTGGTGGAACTGGTTCCCGATGAACACACTCACTACACGCTACAGTGCAAGGTCAAGATGTCTGACCCCACGCAGGGTTTAGGATGAACTGACAGCTACCTGGGACCTCGCCGCCCCGAGACACCGCTTCATCTGCGATAACTGCCGTTCTCTAGCAACTACAGAAGGTTATGTGGGACGGACAGGCGCTCTCTGGAAGTGGGTGTCAATTCAGACGGTCCGTGATTGAAGGTTGAACGGAAAGACAAGGCGGCTGCCCACTCACCGTCTCCCTGCACCGTGGTGATGAGGTGTCCGTCCAGGAAGAGGTCGACGTTGGAGAGGTAGGAGGACGGCCCCCTGTCCACCACCACCTCGTTCAGCACCTGGATATAGATTCAATACGCTGATTATTGCCATTTCCGATTTTTGCGAGAGGCTCCAATTTTTAAGATGAGACTTTATCGATCCCTTGTGGGGAAACCGGGATGTTGCAGCAGCAAATGGGAATAATAAGGTATACCAGAAGAAGAAGAAGAAGGAGAAGGAGAAGAAGAAGAAGAAGCACAAGGAAGAAGAAAGCTAATTTCAACACTAGAACATATTAAGTAGAAATAGGGCTGAACAATTAATCGAAATTGCAATATGGCCTACTGCAATTTTCAAATCGCAGGAGGCGCAATATTTGTTAAAGGTGAAATATGTGTCAAAATAGCATTTTAAATGAAATATTGTGGTGCTGCAGAGATGTCCTGGCCTACACATCATACTCTACAGACTTAAGAAAACATCTTTGTTTGGTACAGATCCCCGCAAAAATCACACCATAATCATTTGAATACGTTTTTCAACGAAAATGAGAGTAATGATGTAAAAATGATCATTCCCTCTAATATCGCAAATCATATCGCAATTGCAATATCAGTCAAAATAATCGCAATTAGATATTTTTTCAAAATCGTTCAGCCCTAAGTAGAAATGTGTGAATGAAAGGAATGAAAAAACAAACAAAATAACAGCAGAACATCATGCTGAGAAAGTGAAACTGAAAAAGTGAATGCAAAAAATATATTACGTATATGCAGTATGAAATAGGTGAAAAAGTATAAAAAAATATCAACATGTGTGCAATATATAATGAATTACTAGAACACGAAGAAAAATATGTGAGCATATACATAGAGGAAGTGCAAAACTGGAACACTGTGTTCACAAGTTCAGCCTTCAAAACAAGGTTTACTTGCTTGACAAACCAGGAATAGCACAGCCGAAGGCCAGGTTTAACAGGTGGATCAATACCCACACCTTCTCTGCTTATTATGAGTAAAATAACTAACCTGCTGCATATTAGTCACACAACCACACACACACGCCACAATCCTGTGTGTTGACCTGATGACAGCGTTTGCTCAACTGCTTCTTTAATTGTGGCTTCAAAGCCCGCAGACAACAGGGTGAAGACAGACAAGTCATTATGAGAACGCAGTTTTGGTGAGCTGTGTTGTTGTTGACCTCATTACAGACTGAGGACACTGAGGCTGGAGTCATTGTGTCATGCAGCTTACTGGTGAAAAGTCACAACATGGTTTTGGGCTTTGACTTAGGGCTGCATAATTATGGCTCAAACAACTTTGAAATATTCTGTTTCGATCATTAATCACAATGAATTTACTATTTTCAATGACCTGAGCTGAAGTAACAGGCATCCACAAGCACTGAGGAACTACATGAATGCAGGGCATGCACCATATAAAACAAAGCAATGGCCTTATTCACCGTGTTCCTGAATGGGTCTTGTCTGCCCCGCATTCTTTTGTTTCTTACTGCATTCCTCCATTGTTAGCATACAACATGTTGTTTTCCAGCATAGCGCATGCTCAAGTGTTAGCATGGAGCAGCAGAGCCAGCGGTTGTCGGAGACACATGGATGATTGTGGCGTCTGTGTTCTTGTCATTTGACAGGGAAGATGACCAAAGAGAGGCATCAGGTCCCGTTGTTAAAAGGAATAGTTCACCCAAAAATGAAAATAAATTCTGTCATCATCTCCTCACCCTCATGCCAGTTGAAACACAGGTGAAGTTTGTCCATATAACACACAGGGAGGCTGCCAGCACAACTCCATAGCAGCCTTCTCCAAAACAATTGAAGTCAGTGGGGACCAGTTCTTCAGAGTTCCAAAAAGACCTACAGTATATTTACACCATCATTTAGTGCAAATCTTAACTACAGCTGATTGATTTGCAACAAATAATGGTGTATAGGTCTTTCTATTCACAGTGTGATTGTTTGGCTGTTTTTGTTTTGGAACTCTAAAGAACTGGTCCCCATTGACTTCAGTTGTTTTGGAGAAGGCTGCTACCAAGTTGTGCTGGCAGCCTCCCTGTGTGTTATATGGACTAACAAATTTCACCTGTGTTTAATTTGGCATGAGGGAGAGTAGATGATGACAGAATTTTCATTTTTGGGTGAACTATTCCTTTAAGTCTTTGCAATGACAGTGGAAATACCAACGCTTGCTGGTCTCAAAGACAAAACTCCAAGATTAAAAAAAAAAAAAAAAGGTGCAGAAATTACCTGATACTGCATGGCTTTGCGGCTGCCTTCACTGTCACCGTTGGTCATGATAATGCCCTTTTCGTCCATCCTGGCCTTCTTCTCTCGGTTCTCCTTCAGCACCCGCACTCTCAGGCGACTGCGTAGGATGATGGCAGCGTTACCTGGACACAGAAACGCATGCAAAGACATGCTGAAATGCTAACTGGAGCACAATCCGCGGTGTACAAACAATCCCGCCTATAGATAAGAGTGCGCTGCTTCTGTTGTTGGAAAGACCAAGGCTGAGGAACGAGCCGGAGGAACGTACCCTCGATGATTTGGGTGACCTGAGACTGGTAGGTGTCGAACTTGAACGGTGTGAGGAAGCCCAGGGAGCCCAGGTGGAAGGCCATAACTGGTGGAACGCTCTCCTGCAAACACACAAACGCACCAATCAGAAGACTGGTATGTCGTACCTGCGAACTTATGAACCCACACAGGCAAATATCCAAAGTGAAGTGGGAACACCGCTGGAATACCTGGAAGAGTGACGATGCGTACAATAACGTCCCATCCCCGCCGAGACAGATGATGAAGTCGACGCGATTGGAGATGTCATCGAGATCTGGGGAAAATCAAGACGATTATTCCTTATCCAGGATCCTAATTGCTTCAAAAGCATTTCATATACAAAGTTGACTGGCTGGTGTTCATTACCTTCTCTGAAAGTGCAGAATTTCTTAATGGTGGTCCCAAAATTCTCATCGCCCGCGATGGCTGGGTCCTCTAGAACTTTCCGTTCCACGTAAACAATCATGTTTTTCACCTGGAACGACATGCAAAGACGCAAGGTAAGCAAAAGTCACAAGGCACAACCCTAAATGCTTCACCAAAACAATTGTAGCTAATATTTTTAAAACTCTTTGGAGATACCCAAAGGTCCAAAGAATAAGCAGAATGTTTAGCATCCATGTCCTTATCACCAAGAACTTGAAACAGGGTTTCAAGGTATTTCTGAACTGAAGCTGATGATGCCAGATATTTTGTGCAAGTATCGACCCCATTTATCAACAAACCAATATCAGTCTGTGGGCAACATGGGGTACATGGTCATACCTCTGTGAGGAATATGCAGAGCTCCTTGAAAGGCTGGAGCAGAGTGGCATCTCGGACCTTCTTGATGACAAGGACACTTTTGGGAGGCTTGTTCCATGTCAGTCTCTGGCTGGCTGGGTCCTGAATGTGCCTGAGCAGCAAGACACAAACGGAAAATTCACCTTAAGAAGAGGGCAAAACAAACTAATAAAGTCCCTGGATTAGGACTGCACAATAAAATAAAAAAAGATTGCAAAATCACAATGCTGCATACTGCACATTTAAAGGAAAAGTCCACCCTCAGATACTCTTACGCTGATGAATATCACCAATTTGTGTTGTACAATGCATTCAGGAGTTCAGGAGTTATTTTGTGTTGAAGTGTTTTAAGATATGTTTTTCCTGTAATCCTGAATTCCTTGCCCACAAAGTTGCCAAGTTGCATGCTGGAGAAAATAATGTATGCATTCAAACTTCAAAATCCAATGCATTAGCCCCTCCCTGTCCCTGTATTGTAATTCGTATCACAAGTCATAACAGGCAGCCCTAGCCATTGAGTTGATCCCTCAATGTTTTGCCCCCAAGCGACAATGTTGTTATTGGAATATTATTTCTTACTGTGAACATCAACATCCACTAGACTGTTTTCTCTCGCACTCTGTGGTTTGGAACAAAAGTGTGTGATGGTTTTCCTTTAAGATTTCTTGGCTAGGACCCGAGCCTTGAACCTCAGATCCTGGCAGTTAGCTGACTGAAGCATGCCACTCTCATGAGTAGGGCTGCTTAGCACCTATCCAATTAGAGACTCTGGCTTAAAGTCTCGCTCTGTTAGCACATACTGCTGACCAGCATGTGTGGTCACTGGTGCCTTTACCTTAAACTCAACCCTTTACAGTGGCTGTTGAGATATAATGAAAAGGAAAAGAAAAACTGACAAACGTGACCCCCAATCCTTTTCCTAAATGACACACAAGCAACATGGCTTTCTGTCTTGTTGGCTCCCTAACCTCTCTGTTAGTCAACGTGACCTTTAGCCTACAGAGCGCTTGATAACATGATAACATGGACAGAGATCTCTCTGAAAGCTAGCTCTTAAAACCAAGCCGCTGCATTCCAGGACGGCAGACAAGGTCCCACAGGTTGGGAGGATGAAAATCAGAACTGCCTGCAGACATAATTTAATACAAATCATATGCATTTTAAAGTGGTAGAACCTGAAACTGGAAACTGTAGCAAACTGAAGTCAACAGACGCTGCTGCACTGTGGAAAATAACAAACAGCCCCGGCATACATAATATGAAGTCACTTAAGTCAGCATAGCTCTTTTGCCAGGATCAATTTATTCTTTAGATATGACTGCGGCTTTGAGGGGAGCGACTTCAAACTGCACTGTCAGAAATGAAATACAAATAACATGAGTTTGCATTAGGGCCCAAAGCATTATCAGGGCATTATCAGCCAATATTTGCCTAAATTTGGGTATTGGCTTAATATCAGCAACAGCTCATATCCATGATTACTTTTAGTTTAAATGGTGAAGAAATAAGCGATTAGAGAAACTTGCCCTCACCGATATGATGTTGTAGCTGCAAGATTATTTAAAATCTACTTTGCTGTGAACCTTAGTACAAGACATAATGTACTTTCTCATATATACTGTATATCTCTACATCCCATCATCCCCTCTGCTAAGACCCCTTACTCATTCTTCTGAGAAAAGCGGGCCTAGGCCTTTATGCAAGGTGGCTAAGCTTGGGGTGTATTAAGGTCAACATATGGAATCGGAATCATCCTATTGGATATAGGGCCAGGTAAGGACATTAGTAGATTTCCATAATGAAGTCGGCTTTAGAACTGGTTTGGGTGCAAACATCAGCGTTGGGCTGGGTTTGAAGTTGTTATGGGGGGGTTGAAGTGAAGTCTCTTTGAGAATCTACATCAGACGCTAGGGAAAAAACATCAGGATATTGGAAAACATTTAAGACCGCCTACATTCAAAAGGAAAACCACAGGATTGGAATTCATTCCAAAGCGAATGACCGTCAAATAAATTGTAAATCTCACATTTTCCTTTAGATGCAATTATAGAAAGCGCTTAGGTGGGCCGAGAGAGTTGAACAGGCGGGATTCCCAATATGTACTCATGCATCTCAACTACACTAAAAATTTGACTCTAAATCTAAATAAATCAGGAGACAGATGATCAGTAATCACTGTGTCAATATGGTGGTGTGAACAAAGTCCATGACTTCTATGCTGCCAAGAGAGTTTATATTCAGTATATTCAGTTGATGGCGTTACACCGCAGACACACCACAACAACTCATGTGACTGGACTGCATTCATTTACTTCAGGGATGGCGGAGGGCCAATGCCGTGTTCGCGTCATGTCGAACTTATGTAAATACAAGCTGCCAACTGGGGAAAAAAATGATTCACGTGAGATTCCTAGCGGTAATTACAAGTCGGATGTGTGGAATTCCTTTTGCAGGCTCTGATATCTCCCACTTGGAGATATCTCCCACGCTGCCAAGTTGTAGCAACAAGATGTCATCGTGTTCTTTCGGCTGCTTTCAACAACTAGTTCCTCCTGTCTGGCTGAAGGTGTGTTAATCAGTGAAATCAACCTGCGGACTCTCGGTCCTCCGTGGCACATGATTGGACACCGCTGATTTAGTAAAAGGAAACAGGCTCTCACACACAGAGACACACCTCTCTAATCTCATCAGGGAAATAACATATAATAATGCTGTCAAAGAGGCCAACTGGCTCAACATACACTACCTCTTAACTAAGTATTAACTTTTGCTTGAGCCAATTCACTTTCTCTTAAATCTGTTCAAAAGTACATTGTAAATACCATCCAATGATTCCCTTTTTAGTCGGGATATAAAAGATTCTCAACTTCCAAACCGAAACCGACTAAAAACGCAGGATAAGAAGCACAACTACGGCCATCCGCTTCATTAGCATGAGAAACGGGAGGACGAGCCCCGGCCTATTCAGCCACTCTCGCCACCTCAAAGGGCTGTTTTCATCCACGCCCCGACCCTTCCCCATTCATCACCACCCAGCCTGGGAGAACAGGTGACCGGCAGGGCTCTGATGACAATACAAAAGGTGGCAAACACTGTCCAAAACAAATGGGTCGTGTTATGGTACAACTGTATATCTGTTTGCTGATATATGGGGCCGATATTGGGCTGGATGGATATGATGCAGTTTGATCGATTACCTATTTACTGTAGACTTGATCAAAACTATCAGAACTATGAGAAGCCTTTAACCTGAATTGATTGTAATGAGACATTTTGATCAGATTCTAAACAAGTATGCATGAATGTTTAGTTATTACCCTTGGTTTCAATGAGAGTTTTAGTGTCCCATGATGGTCTAAGTGCTGCTTCAGAGGCTTTTCCACCCCTGGCAACAATAAAATTTCAACCCAAACTACAGATATCGGCCTTCAAAAACCCTTATCGCTCTAACCCTAGCCTGCCTACTCAAAACACACAAATAAAACCTTAATGTACATCCTCTTCCCTTTTTTCCATCCAGAAAAACACAACTTCCCTTCTTTTCTATCCCCCGTTTTACAGCATAGCACCGGCGTGACATCAGTTTACTACGCGCCGTGATTATCGCTATTAGCTCATCGCTGTGAGGCTCTCAGGACATCTGGTTGGCAGCGTCCCGCGTGAACCCGCCTGCCGCTGCCAGTTAATACTTCACCCATCAAACACGACTGGCACCGCTCCCTCTGCTGAGAGAGACAGACGCGGGGGGGGAAGAAGAAGAAGAAGAAGAAGAAGATGTGGGAGAGAGAGCGTCTCACCATTTCCACACTTTGTTGTCGTTGTGGTTCCTGGGGGTGTCCTGCAGCACGCACTGGTTGAATTTCATGGCTGTCTGCATGTGACGAGGATGCTGCTTGTTTTTGGGGGTTTTTTGAGGTCGACAGCTGGAGATCGGTCCCCGGTAGCCTACCTACACCCTGTGCTGATAAAACAGGTCATTCTGCCTTTGAACAACTTCCTCGAATGCAACACATTCTAGAGAGCGTAGCGGTGAACTCCCTGTGGTCAGCTCCGGGTCGGCCACCTACTGTCTGTGAGGCAGAGCGAGGCTGAGAGGCTCTCCATGCGCCGCGGTCGGGATCCGGCTGCAATTCACTTGCCGTCTGTATTTGTCCCCCCCCCCGGTGAGGTCTTAGCGCTAAATCTCCCTGTGTGCACTGTGCCGCTGAATCAAAGCTCTCGCTCATCTTAAGGCACGGCTCTGCCTCGGCCCCGCCCCCCGCCTGGCCCTAGGGACCTGCCCATTTCGGGGGGGGGAGGGGGGAGGCTCTCCTATTGGATGGGCGTGTCCCAATGAGACAGAACAGAGAAGTTGAAGTGGCTGTTCCCAAAAGTAGTCAGCCTCACTGTATAGGCAGGAAACACCCACTGATCTAATTACTGTAACACAATGCCCTTTATTTACTTAAGGGTTTGCATCAGTCCACTGGTTTTACATGCTGTAATACACAGTGACTGCTGTCTCCAGGAGGGAATGCTGTTCTGTTCCATACTGTGATGGTAGAAACACACATCTAAGTGAGAATTAAATTACATTAACAAAGAACTTAATTTTATTAATTTGATTAAAATTACAAAATTATAATTATGAAGTAGTTAAAAGTAATTGCTTTAATTAAAATAAGAATGGAAAGTAAAATGCATATTTTATTTTAACTTTTACTTTATTTTTTATCAACTTTTTTTGTAACGTAAGTCCCAATAAAAAAACCGAATAGGAGTACTACACTAGGAACAAAAATTCACCTTTTATGAATGAATGATGGAATACTAGGTATATAATACTACTATATACTACTATATATTTTCCTGTGATACTGGCCCATCCCTTGTGAGTTTTTATGGCCCATTTACAGAAACAGTGCCCTTTTGGCCTGCAGGAAGGGGAAACCCAGTTTTATTAGGTCAATAAGGGAGTTATATATCATACTATTTTACATATTCTACACAGAAACGCCATGATAACACCATACAGTACAAAAGAAAAATTCTGAACTGCAATTTGAAGTTTACATTATCACAGTCACACAAATGAATCTCTGAAATTAAAGTTGAAACATTGTATACTGACATTACTAACACTAATGAATAAAAAACGAGGCGCTTGCCTAATGTCTTGCCATAATCACCAGGATATATTTCATATAAACAGTTATGCTAATTAAGCAGATTAATGCATTAATACACACTTGTCTTCACATAACACACGGGCAGTATTAATATGAAGTTCGTATAGTTTCCAGAAAAACTGATTCCCCTCATTAATTTGCTAATTTTGCAGCAAAGTGCTCCAAAATCTAATCAGATGATAACTCCACAAACTTGGTGGAAGGGTGTAGCATGAGCCAAGGAAGAACCCATGAAATTTTGGAACGGATCCGGATCCAACTCACGAACAAGCACTAACAGCACAAACCTTGGCGGAGGTCTGCGCTCTCCGAGTGCCCTTCTAGTTGAATAATTTATTAATGATTAATTGAATAATAATAAAGTGCTGATCACTAGTTGAGGCTGATAGCTACAGACTGAAAAGCGGAGTTAACAACATGCTTCTTACCTCTACCACAACTGATAGGGACACTACAGAGAATTTATTTTTCATCACATTGACAGAAGGCTGAAGGCAACTGAACTGTAATGCCGCCCTGACTGCCCCACTCTGATAAAAATACCCACAAAAGAGGAATTGCAGTGTGTTATAGTGCATATTTCTATACAATCAGTAAAGCTTGAAACAGAACCAAACTTTATCGGTGGTCACTGCTACTTCCAGTCTGAATCATTTTCTTTTGTTAGTCTTATTTTAGCTGTTGTCAGTTAATTTGATCTCATCACAACTGCATGTTACAGCCTACCATGATAGTAGTTATTTAGACAGGAAAGCCACACAGCCGAACTACACTGGATTATTCAGCGACCAAACCACAAGGAAAACCTCTAAGCTTTTGATTAGAAAGGATTTGTATTTATAATTCAAAGAGTGCATCAAAGTGGAAACCAGAGCAGGGAGTTTCTCTGATGTAACATTTTAATTGTTAGTTTAATTGACAAATGCACAGGTAACAGGATAGCTGCAGCTTTTATAAAGCCAAATTTAAGACTTTTTTTTATGTTACCTGGAATTTAGGGTCAATTTAAATATCAAATTACAGAAACAAAGCTGGCAAAACTACTTCTGACTGAACATAGCTAATGGGAAGTTAGGGAACTATAAATGGACAGAATAACAAAAAGGACCACAGACATGAGTCATATTGTACTACTAACCCTGGTCTGGACTAAGTGGACATGCGGTGCAAAGAAACCTGTCATTGCATGGTGAAAAAAGCACGACCTCTAATAGCTGCGTTTAAGACAAACCTTTATCAAGGAAATTGATACCAGGGTATGACCTGTTGCCAGTATACTGTATGTTTCTAATCAAGTGGTATACCGCAACATATTGCTAAATGTGCAGTCTCGCAACTCCCAGCTGTTGAAATTGCTCTTGGCAGCGCTCTTTGTTTGTGCAGCAGATATGTGGACGGTAGAGGACTGACAAAACCTGCTCTGGAACGACCGCGTGACTCCAGCGTGGTGGGCGGGGCTTCTCTCTATGGCTCCAGCCTACAGACGACACGCCAGAACAATTGTCTACCTTGAGTGGTATCGCCGCCACACCCCTCCACGGACAGGGCGGAGCCGGTTTCCAGTTTAGACGGTCTAAACCGTGACCAGGTCACATTCAGTGACGCACGTTCAGTTTCTGACTTTGACCTTTTGTTAAGGCTGGGTATCGGCAAGGACCTCGCGATACGACACGTATCACGATACATGGGTCACGATACGATTGTACCGCGATGCATTGCGATACTCTACATAATTTACTGAAAACTTAAATATAGAGCTGAAAATACAACTTGCTGTGTACCACCTGGGTAGTCTAATATGTACATCACATTATATTAATAACTCAGCGGACAAATTGAGTCAAAACTATTTAATTCAAAGGGATTCGAGGGAAATTTAAGGACATTTTAAATCCGTTACAAACATGAATAATTTTTTTTAACGTATCGATACGAGGGGCTGGAAAATCGATACAGTATCATGGAAAAAAATATTGCAATACTCAGCTGTATCGATTTTTTTGCACAGCCCTACCTTTTGTGTCAAATTACCCTTTCTATTGCTCTGTGCATTAAAAGCACAAGGGCTGTGTGTGAATTACAGTCAACTAACAGTATTGTCAAGCTGTTGCTATATCATCGCTTTGGGTTTAGTTCTACCTAATGGCTACAGCCTAGCCTATATTTTGGTCTAAAGATAGCCTGGTTCTGCTACTTTTAACCTGTCTAGCAGCTTTGGACTTGAGTCCTAAGTCCTAATCCTTCTACTACTGCCACAGAAAACAAACAGCGCTGGTAACCAGTTATGTGACTGTGGGAGTCAAGAGGCCAACAGTCTGGCCAGGCTTGGGTCAGGAAAGTGCAAGAGTCTTTCATAACTAACATAACGTTTGATAATTCATTGCGTAGGTCTATGTAACAGCTATGTAATTTGTGCCTGGGCTGATATAACCATAGGACAGGGTAGCCGTGACGTGGGTCTAACCTATGACAAAATGTGGTGATTAAGGTTTGGACTGATCTGATGTGGGTTTCTGAAGTCTGATACTGTCCTTTTTTGGACTGATGCTATTTTGTGCCGATATTCATTATCGTTAAATCCGACCATTTTCGTGACAACTCCAGCAAGTAGGCCCGACTGAGCTGGGACAGAACTTTATATTCAGCGGGGTTGAAAATCTTCTGAAACTGTGTTTAGACACTAAAACCCGGAATAACAATAAGAAGGAAAACAAGAAGAAGAGTTGCGTGGAATCTGATTCATATGTCTCATTGGAATGAAGTCAGGTTAAGGGCTTCCTATAGACAACCAGTGTAGTATTGATCAATTCTACAGTGAATACGTAATCAATCAAACTGCATCATATCCACCAGTCTGACCCTGGTTGTGTCTGCTGCTGAGAGACACCATGGTCTCAGTAGGACAGACAAGAACTACTGAATGAACAACCAACTGTAATGGCTGGTAAATAAGTAAAAATGAAAATAATGACGACGATGCATTTTGTACACCAATTCATGACTATGGCAGGTGACACAAACACTCCTCATGAGGCAATTACCAATGTCAGGGTTCAAGGCAATAATTACTCGGCGTGTCTGACTTACATTACTGCGTGTGGATTCTGCAGCATACATGCCTTGGGGCCAAACGTGGTCACAGGGCTTGGTCCATGAAGTGACTGAGTCCTCCTGAAAGAAAGGATAGACAAAGAGAGAGGTCAGCTGCCAGGCAAGTACGCAAATTAAGACCTTCTATAGCAATCTGTTGAAGGAAAACAGAATGGCTTTTAAAAGTGCAAGTTGAATCCAAAATAGGGATGGGACGTTGGGTTTATCTCAGGATATAATTCGATACGCGATATGGGGTTCATGATTCAATACAACCACGATACGATATAATAAATAAAAGTTCAGTGACATCAAACTCTGACTGTGCAGAATTCTGTTTATTTCTGAGACACAAATCTTTCTAGCGATGGCATTGGCTTGCTAGAATGTAAACAATTTAAAAATGGCATTACAAAAAAAGTGAGAGATTCATTTTTTATATATATATTTGTGGAATCTGCTTTGTCAAAGTCCTGTCTCCCACCGTTTTTCACCTATTTACAATTATTGGTCAAGTTCAACATCACTTTAAACCTTTTTTGTGATCAACTAGCTATCACAAACCACTTCCATAGCCTGTCAAATCTGATATACGCGAGAAGAATGTGCAAAATTGAACAGGCTTTATCAGTCTGCAAATCATCATGCCACTACACAATGGGTACAGTACACATACTAACTCACAACCTTTCACAACGGTTGGTAAATCGTAGCCAAACATTGCCAAAGCAACATTGTTTGGACCTACCCTAATTTGATAAAACCAAACACTTCTATCATGCTACCTGCTGTACAAATACCATATCTGCAAATGATGTGATAAAGGCCGAACCAAATTTAATAACCATTAACATTAACACAACAGATTTCTTTATCTAGTTTTGAGTTGCTGAGTTCTTGAGAAATCCCGAGAACTCGTTATCTGCACTAAACTTCATTGAAACAAAGCGAGTGTATTTGGGTTCGTGAAACGTCACTGTCAGATGAGTTGTGATGGAGCCAGACAAAATGGCTATCAGTCTTTGCAGTAGGCCTCGGGGCTGCGTCACATGTCTCAACCCAGTAAATCCTATTACCAGTCTGGTTCTGTGAATTCACCATCTGCTTTTTACTGGTGTTGCAACTCTAAAAACTGAAATAAGAGGTGCGTCAATACCGGTTGTTTCAGAACCAGTACTAGTAGTATAGCTATACTTACTATAGATTTCTGCTGTTGTATATATTATGTATATTGTGATGTTTCAAACTGACTCATGTTGTTTGTTTATTGTAATTATGTTTTTATTATCTGTATAGACTTGTATGCTGTTATTGCCTCTTGGCCAGGTCGTCATTGTAAATGAGAACTGATTCTCAATTGACTTACCTGGTTAAATAAAGGTTAAATAAAAAAAAATAAAAAGTAGATCGAACCCAATATGCTAGTACTAGTTAAGGCTGGGTATTGGCAAGGACATCACGATACGATACGTATCACGATACATGGGTCACGATACGATTGTATCACGATACATTGCGATACGATACATATCGCGATACATTGCAATACTCCACATAATTTACTGAAAATTTAAAAATAGAGCTGAAAATACAACTTGCTGTGTACCACCTGGGTAGTCTAATATGTACATCACATTATATTGATAACTCAGCGGACAAATTGAGTCAAAACTATTTAATTCAAAGGGATTTGAGGGAAATTTAAGGGCATTTTAAATCCGTTTAAAACATGATTTTTTTTTTTATGTATCGATACGAGGGGCTGGAAAATCGATACAGTATCATGGAAAAAAATATTGCAATACTCAGCTGTATCGATTTTTTTGCACGGCCCTAGTACTAACTAGTACTAAACTACTCCACAGAATTGAACCAAGACCTCTGTGATACAGTCTTAACAAAAACTGTAGGTCATGAGCTTCACAAAGCTGGTATTCATGGCAGGGCTGCCATTCAGAAACCACTTGTATTCGAGGCCAGCACACAAAGACGCATAACCTGGTGTAAGGAGCACAAAACCTGGAGCCCTGAACAATGGAAAAAAGTAATGTGGTTGATGAGGTTTTAGCCTCTTTCCTCCATCCAGATGGATTCATGTTTGAGAAAGACAAAGGAAGCCTTCAACCCACAGTGTCTGTATGCAGCTGGTAAACATGGCGGTGGATCTGTGCTGGTATGACAGCCATCTATTGGATGTCATTAGGTGTGATGATTGCTCTGCATGGTAGAAGAACAGCCAAGGAATATGAGACCATTTTACAGGACCAGCAGCACCCTAGGGTGCAAACACAGTTCCCTCATGATGTTCCCATATTCCAAGATGATAATGCCCCCACACACACTGCTAAACAAATTCACGAGTTCACATGGTTTCCTTCCATGGCCCCAATCAGCAGATCTAAACTTTCAGAAGTGGTTTTCCAGCTCCTTCATCCCTCAAAGAACCGGAGGCTTTCCTTGTTGAAGAACGGTCCAGTATCCACTACACACAGTTCAGGATGCAGGAGGACAGCAGGACAAGGACTGAAGCTGATCTGAAGGCAACAGGTGGCCCTACTCCTTATTACATATTTGATATTTATAAAGTAGTTAGCTGTTTCTATTATTTTGTTTGTTTGTACCCTGTATATTTCAAAAGGTACGGTCAGTTTGTTTTTAATTCAGAACTACATTTTGGTGAAAACTGTCAAAAGTGTCCAATCTTGCTTTTATCAACCCTAAGCGCAATACAGGGTGTGGACAAAATGACGGAAACAAATATAAAATGACTGTAAGTTTGAACTACATCATAATTATAAATGCAGCTACACAGATGAGTCATATTAACTGGAATGCTAAGATTATTAACTGCTATCCTGATGAGATCATACTGTTTCATCATTTCAGTCTCTTTTGAAAATGAAAACCTAGCTCTAATTGTTACTGAAATATGTATATTGATTGTTTTGTGATATTATACTACTCTAATACTGCTTTTTTAAGCCAGCTGCTGATTCATTATTTCATTCTGTTCTTTACCGCAAATGTGTGTCTACTTGTAATATTTCAATCCTTTGTAAATGTTTGAAATTGTTTTGCAATTTTATTTTGGAAAGTGCTCAATAAATAAAGATTATTTACATTGTTATCGTTCCTAATTTTGATTCTACTGCATGCTGCAGTATTTAAACTACTCCTACTTGGATCATTTATTGGGATGAACTAATTCCAGCACTAAGTTGTTAACATAAAGAAATGAATTTCACCATCCAGTCTTTACATTAATTTGTTCACCGACTTTTCAGCACAAACCTTCGCTCTCAAATAAATGCCACAAAAATGAGAAAGGTGGGTGTGACTATGTTTCCTCTTTTTAAAAAAAAAATACCCTCTTTCAGTGAAGCTAATCTTTCAGTGAGAGGAGTATGGGAGCCTATTTCAACATCTTGGACAAGTTTGGTCTTTGATTATGACTGTCAGTTTCCTCATTGCCATAAATGACACAGTTTCCTTCTCTCCTCTTATTCAGCTGCTGGCCTTGACTGCTGTTTGCATGTGTGGAGATAACCCTCGGCCTTTTCACTTCTCCTTGTAAGAGATCTCATCAGACTGTTGCTAAAACACACACACACACACACACACACAGCCCTTGCAACATCCACCGTGGATAAGCACTTTAGGTTTGACATGTCGTTTCCTTGAAAACTTCTCTCCGGCGGCTGGAGGGACTGTACGGGCAAATTTCTCAAAGGGCAGACATGGGGCAACGCGGATCGTGTCGTAAGGTTCCAAACGCACTTCCCACACGACCTGAGGCAACAACTGTGATGCGGTGAGGCGCCAAAGGAGAGCTCAGTAAGTCAGATGGGTAAATGGTTTCATGATAATCCTGTCAATTAGAGTAAGCATGGAGCAGGCACGCCCAGTAACGTTCTTTCAAAATGCTGGCACCCTTTAGGCGACACATTATGTAAAAGTGACATGACACTTATATAAGATCACAATAAAGACGATACGGGGACACAGAGTCAAAACATGTTTGTATTATTTAAAAATGGGTTCCCAGGAGGTGAACTCTCGCTTGTGTCATGCAGGTATGTATTGATCTGAAGAAGGGCTGAACGATTTTTAAAAGATATCTAATTGCGATTATTTTGACTGATATTGCAATTGCGATACAATTTGCGATATTAGAGGGAATGATCATTTTTACATCATTATTCTCATTTTCATTGAAAAACGTATTAAAATGATTATGGTGTGATTTTTCGGGGATCTGTACCAAACAAAGATGTTTTCTTAAGTGTGTAGAATATGATGTGTAGGCCAGGACATCTCTGCAGCATGACAATATTTCATTTAAAATGGTATTTTGACACATTTCGCCTTTAACAAATATTGTGCCTCCTGCAATTTGGAAATTGCAGTAGGTCATATTGCGATTTCGATAACATTTCGATTAATTGTTCAGCCCTACAATAGAGTCAGTATATTTGTCTACTGAGTGAGTGTTGCGCCTAACTTTTCTGTTCCACAACTTAGTTAATCTCAGCCAAACTCCATTCAAAAATCTGTTAATTTAATGTGACCTTGCATGTCAGCAAACGCACCCCTCTGCAGAACATGACTTCAGATGTTTTACTCTACACTCTTCAATTTGGCGTACATCCAACACACCAAGCACTAGGGCTGAACAATCAATCGAAATTTTATCGAAATCGCAATATGGCCTACTGCAATTTTCAAATCGCAGGAGGCACAATATTTGTTAAAGGTGAAATGTGTCAAAATAGCATTTTAAATGAAATATTGTGGTGCTGCAGAGATGTCCTGGCCTACACATCATATTCTACAGATTTGAGAAAACATCTTTGTTTGGTACAGATCCCCGCAAAAATCACACCATAATCATTTTAATAGGTTTTTCAATAAAAATGAGAATAATGATGTAAAAATGATCATCGCCTCTAATATCGCAAATCTTATCGCAATTGCAATATCAGTCAAAATAATCGCATTTAGATATTTTTTCAAAATCGTTCAGCCCTACCAAGCAGCACTTATTTAGTGTATTTTTCCCACCAAAATACACTAAGGATGGGACGATATTTTGAAATTCAATATATTGCAATACAAAAATGTGACAATACGTATTGTGGGGCAGAAAAATGAATCGCGATATCAGCTCCATTTTATTCTGCTGTAGTAATCACTAATGAGACGCTTGACCATCACAATTTCACAAGCTCTCCATCCAAATTATATTATTATAGAATTCTGCACAGTCAGACTTTGTTGTCATTGAACTTTTCTTCATTACATCATATTGTGGTTGTATCGAATCGTGAACCCCATATCACGTATCGAATATCGTGCCAGATTTGTGATTGGAGTTTGGTGTAACGTTCTCTCCATACAAGATAGAACGGTTACATATGGAGGGCTTTCTCGTCACCTCACATATGAACGGGTATTCCGCACTGACCTGCTGTATTCACTGGAGCTGCCGGCGGAGGAGGTGCTCAGGCTGCGGGTCTTCCTGGTGCGGAGGCCCAAGCTGCGCCCGGGAACCTCCCCTCCGTCACAGGTGGAGCAGCAGTAAGGTACGGCCTCCAGTCCCACCTCCTCTCCACTATCCATCTCACGCAGGCAGGCTGGGAGGAAACTGATAAGGGGAGATCAATCATTCATGAAAACTGGAGTAAAATGGAAATAGGTTTCAAATGAGCCAGCTTAGTGTACAACATGCCTTCAAGACCTCTTACAAATCATTAGGGTTCGTTCTTCAATGCGGCATACTTTTCCAACGGTTAGGATCCGTTTGTTTGCTATTCCCACAATCTACTTCCACCAAAATACACCGTGGCGGCTGTTAGTGAGCAGTGTGAACCACTTCTAAAAATTGTCATTTTATTGACGTAAAGTGGTTTATCTATACGCCGAATTTACCAGTAGCTCCTAATGATTCAGAGAAGTCTTAAATAATGTTCTGCCAAGAATGTATGTTTGCCGATAAGCAGGGTAAGATTCAATTTCCAGACTTTTGAATGGAGTTTGGTGTACTGCTTAGGCACACTAGCCGTTTTTATTAGTTCACAGCGGTTCAGAGGGTATTTTGTTAAGGTTTATACCGACTTCCATATTGACGGGGTTGCTAGCCAGCTGGTTCAATTATAGCTACAAATAACCGTTAAATAACAACCGCGGGGTGTCATGAGGCTGCTAACCTCGCTAACGAAAATACATTTTTTCTAGCTTTGTTAATTAGCTATTCACAAACAGTCAAATAACAATAACGCCAGCGAGATGCATAAGCTAGTAGGCAAATGGTGGCAGACTAGCCGGTATGCTGGCGGCAGTTTAGCAACATGTTCACATAGCTAAGCTAAGCTAGCGTTAAGCCACCTAGTTGGCAATGTTAACCGAAACGCTTAATAATAATTACAGCATCCACACATGTAGCCAACACTACCTTTTATCCAAAACGTTACAATGAACGAGAAAAATCTGGAGAGCAAACTGCCGTAGGATCAGAGCCTCTCCATTAATTCATTTGACAATACACCATTTTTACTTTCTCCAAATCATCACAACTTGGTTAGCTTATGGCTTTCCTCCCATAGCGAGCTGTCAACAGTCAGCCCATCACTTCCTCATACAGGGGTTTCGACCAATTGGAGGCTTTGTACTCGCCAACGTCACCTTGGACGACTTTACTGAACCAGAGAGGATGTAAGCGAAGTGAGATATTTCACTCCTGCCTATTTCTGTCTTCGTTTTGGCTGCGCGTTCTAATATCTTTTTATTTCTAACAGCGTAATGTTTAAGTACAACAATAAACAGTAAGTAAATATACTAATAAATATAAATGTAAATATACTAGTAAATAAAATATAAGATAAAGGAATAATTTATTTCTTTATTTTATTACTTTATTTTGGTCCACTTGCCTGTTGCTTGCCATTTATTTATATTATTATTATTTGTATAGGCTACTTTGAAAATGTACACTTGAAAAATGTCAATATTTATGTCTTTCTGAATCTTAAAAACAACAATAACAACAACCCCACCACCAAGAAGAAGAAGAATTTTAGATGGTTGCACATTGGCACTAGGGTTTTCCATAGGCTGGAACAGGAGTGGAACCATCTTGATCGTTTAGAGTCTTTGACTACTTTGAAAGAGAGTTTGGAAATAAACACACTTTGAAATTCTGGTTATTTTCAAAGAAACTTTCCACGTAGTGTAATTTATTCCTGGGGGAAAAAAATGAAGAATTACATTTTCACCCAGATCCACATTCCTCCCACATACACCTGTGGTCTTTTACACACACACACACACACACACACATTGAAATGCAGGTAAACATTTGAATAAATATGCAAAACTGCAATAACACCTGGTAATTTCTGTGTCTTCCTTATCAATTAGGCCTTCATCAGGTATTTTACATCTCGTCTTGTAGTGTATCACATCATGATGTCTTCACTCAAGCAGATACTGTCCTCTAGTGATCCATCTGGGTATTTCACCTCACAAACCAGATGAGTGTGTTTAAACTTCAGGAAAACAGTCTTTGGTATCATTAGAGGGAGCCAAGAATGGAGGAAGCTGTCTATACTGAAGGCATTCAGAAATTCAATTCCGAATTTAAAGGAAAAGTATATGGAGTTTAAAGGGAAAATGTATGTTTCATGTATAACGTTGCAATTCCTACTGGTGGCCAATAGGGGGCGATAAAAGGAATAAAGAAATAAGTGAATAGATTAAGGGGGAAAAAAAGCATAAGACCTATAACTGTATTTAAGACATTTTAATACTCTTTCAGACTTTTTAGATAATTGATTTTCAGACTTTTTGAGGCCTATAATCTTCCAAAAAATAAAAACTTGCTCTATAAATGACTGTACAGAGAAGCCAGGCTGATTTAACAGTGGATAAGAAATTGTTTATTTGACTTGAACATAATTACAAGAAAACCGAACAGTTTGCAACATTCTAACTTCAGTGGTAACCCGCTCTAAGTGAATGACACTCAACACAGTAGGTCATCTCAAACTGCTTTTTATTACATCTTAAATAACAGTACATTTTAATATAGTTTCTATCTTGCATCCAGCTTTCGGTTGTACACTGACTGACTTTAAAATTAAATACAAA
Source organism: Centroberyx affinis (assembly GCF_046629955.1). Classification (NCBI taxonomy): domain Eukaryota; kingdom Metazoa; phylum Chordata; class Actinopteri; order Beryciformes; family Berycidae; genus Centroberyx; species Centroberyx affinis. The sequence goes on from NW_027278880.1 coordinate 420,776, forward strand.
AGGTGAAAAGGGAACAGTGGGGGTGCAGAGCTCTACAGTTATTTCATGGAGAAAGAGAGAAAAGGAAAGGGAATTTAATTAATTTTTAATATTTTTTATTTTATTTTATTTTTTGCCAACTCCAGGCCTAACGCACAATTACAGCACATTTTTTGTACAGAATGTCGCAGAGAAAAAACAGAATGGAAAAAATGCCACTACTGCTAAAGAAAGAGCGTCTCTGTTTACAAGGAGAAGGGAACAACAGAAAATTCTGCCATTCAGATGCTGCAAGATTTTTTTTTCTTTTTTTTTTATTAAAGGACAGAAAAAAACCTGTTTGTTATAAAATGTTTCTTTTCTTTGTAAGTGGAATTTTGTTTTGCTACAGAAGGAATGAAAATTTATTTGTTCCATTTGAGTTTGTCTATGTTCATGTAAATGGATGTGTGTATGCATGTGTGTACATTTCAAATGTTTACATTACTTCTTTAATTTGTGGAATCCCTCCCAAGTATGGACCAAGTAACCGTTTATGTTGCGGTGTTTTGCTTCTCAAGTGCATAGCTTTGACATTTTAATTGAATCATGTATGCACAGAGTAGCCAAGAAGAAAAAAAAAAAAAAAAAAAATCAAAAAACAAAAAACCCGATATAAATACCATTGTAATGATGATATATTCAACAGGTTATTTTCTTAAAGAAAAACATCAAAGGACTTAATTCCATATGCACCTTTTTTAAGCAATTCTACAGCATGCGATTCTAAGAGTTAACCCACCCATGGCAGACAACCAAAATCTTTTTTTTTTCGTTTTTAACTTAAAAAGTTTCAATATCATTATTTTCAAACATTGATTTATACAACATGTCATTCACAGAGTAGTAACTGCATTTCCAAGCACGGAATGGGCACCTCTGTTGAAAGAGAAAAGTCCGGATTGAAACCGGGCTCAAGTGGAGGTTCTCCCTACCCGACCAAATCACATCACCGGTCCCAACCACCGGCAACAAAACAGGGAAAACAAAAAAAACAAAAAAAAAGGGGAGGAAAAATGATGATCCGATGGGTTAATCATTTAATTATTCTACATTGGCGCCAGACAAAAAAGGTGAAAGAATGGTTAAAATGTTTTTTTTTGTTTTTCGTTTTAAAAACGAGCATTCATTATCATAAACAGCATGTGCTTGGTTAGTTAACTTTTTTTTTCTTTAAACATTATTCTATATGCAAAGTTTAATTTTTGTGCAAACAAAGATTTGTGGACTAGACGGGAGAGAAAAAAAAAAAAAAGAAAAAAAAAAAAAGGAAACAGAGTCAAAGTATCATGGGACTAAATATACAGAAGGGCCAGAAGTGGCTTGAGGACTCCCTGTTGAAGCGCAATTCTCTCCTCTTTTTTGTTCTCCGGTGGGATAAAGCTGGATTAAAAATGACATGATCGTCTGCAAACGGTTTTATTCGTCGACCTACAAACATCATTCTCTAAAATATGTGTAAAGACTAGGAGATAAAACAAAGCTTTTGATCCTCATTTTAAACATTAACTGACAAAAAAAAAGAGTTCGCCGATCTACTTCTCGGAAACGAAACCAAAAAAAAAAAAAATTAATAATGAAAATAACATGAACAAATAAACAAAAATAAACATGGCCAAAAAAAGCGATTAAGAGTTAGATCACTGACGTGTAATAACCTTCACTCAAACCTGTGTACTGAGGATGTAGGACACGTTTGCATGGCGGTGGGGAGGAGGGGGATGGGGGGGGGGAGCGGGGGTGCGAGTGTTCATATTTTCACTTACTACAATACCAGACCATGGTCCCGGGAGGAATGCACAATTTTTTCCCTCCGTTCCATTTTTCAAACCACTGAATTCCTCAAGCTTTTCTTTTTTTTTTTTTTGCTTTTTTTTCTTTTTAGAAGCTGAGTGAGTGACAGACAATTGTGCTCTTTTAAATGAGAAGGAGAGAGAGAATTTTTGCCCTTGGTTGTTTTTTTGGGGTGTTTGGAGTCAGTATTGTGGTGTTTTTTTTTTTTTTGAGAAGATTGGATATGCAATAAAATCGAACATTGTGATGTTGGAATGGTCTTCCACTCAACTTTGGAGTCCGGATGCCATCTGGAAAAAAGAAGAGAAGACACAAATTAATTGAATAGTGTCCCAAAATGGAATGAAAATCATCCAGCAATTTTAATATCTTCAAGAGGAAGAATTACCAAGAGATAACTCTTGAGAATTATGAAACGAAGAGTCGATCATAGTTACAGATCAGTTGGTAAAGCTGCAAGACGTCATACGAACCAATGTCAAAGTTTCATTTGAGATCAAGAATATTTAAAATGCAGCAATTACACGCAGCTCTTTCCCATAACGTAACAGTGGCAAAATCTAGACACACACTCTTTAACATAAAATCATATACTGAGCTTCTCCAATCTTGGCTGGTTTTGCTTCTGGCAAAACTTATATTTTTAACATACTTAACATATTTCTGATTGACCATCGTGAATGAAAGTTGTGAAACTATAAATGGCCAGAATAAGAAACAGGACGACAGGTAAATTAATTGTTAAGAGACATGAAGTCCAAATATGTCCAGTTGTTTAGTGAAGTAAATATAATGCATGTTGTTACTACTAACCCTGCTCTGCATTAATCTAACATTTAATTACTGGATTTAAAACAATTTAACACTTTAAGGCTTTAAATTAAGATGATTTTAAGACTTTTAAGGACCTGCAGATAGTCTGCTACCAGTGTAATTCTACATCTCCACTTCTTCGGGTTTCAGTGAGTCAAGGCTCTGTGTGTCGCACCTCCCCTCCCTGCCCCCAGATGGCAGCAGATACAAAATCCAGACCGGTCTCCATTTAGCCAGCCGTCGTCATTATCTCACAGCGGCCCACTGTTGCTCTATGAGGGAGTGTCCTCTCCCCCCTCTCTCTCTCTCTGCAGTATTTACCTTCAGACTCTAGTTCCAGATCTTGAGGAAGCTGTCCCAGGACCCTGTTGCCACCGCCATGCCGTCGTCGGTCACGCCCAAGCAGCTCACCCGGTTGTCGTGGCCGGCCAGGACGCCTGCAGAGAGAACCAGAGGCTGAGAGACGGCAACAATCTGCTTCTACCTGATGGGACGCCACATCGCTAAAAAGGGTGAGACTGAGATATGGGGCCCATATTGGCCCTTTAGACTGGATATTGGCCAGTCAGTGTCAGCCACCTCTGACATGATTTTATAAATGATATTCATTTTATAATTGATGGTCGTCTATGTGAAGCCCATAACCTGAATTGATTCTGATGCAGCATTTTGATCGGATTCCACACAAGTACGCATGAATATGTTTTTTTTTATTATTAGCATCATTATTATTGAGTGGAGAGTTTTAGTGTCCCATGGTCTAAATGTTTAAGAGGCTATTCCTCAACTTAATACTTGTAATATTTTGGCATGAAAATGGTCAGATTTAAAGATATTGAATATTTGTAAAAAAAAAAAATATATATATATATCTATTGTTACCTTCAATCCAAAAAAATTCTTCAAAAACTCATATTGGCCTAACTCTGACCCATAATGTCCAACTGACTCCACTCATCAAGCACGATCTTAAGAAAAATGTTTAGTCCGATTTATGATCCAATATGAATGCAAAGACACACAATAGTTCACTAAAATTTGACAATGCAACCCCAATAAAATAGACTTTGAAATAAAAATCACTCAAAAAGTCACTCAAACAACTACAGTAAATACTAAATTCCATGTAGGGTTAGATGTAAGCCATTCATATTTCATATGCGTTTTCATTCATTCTACCATTTAGTCTGCAATGATCAGTTATGCAAACAGACAATGAAAAATGTCAATATCAAAATCAACTATTTCCAGTTGACTTGATTCTTCCTCTCATCTCACCACCTGACCAGCCACAAATTCTCATCTCCTCTGACGTTAGTTTTGAAGTCCATTATTGATAGAGACTATTTTGAGTTGAAGCTGCCACTAGCCAATATTCAATATTTTTAAATGTGACCATTTTCATATCCAAAAAATTCCAAGTATTCAGTATTTGCTACGGAATGTGATACTTGTCAGGGTGGAAAAGCCTCTGAAACAGCATTTAGACCATCATGGGACACTAAAACTCTCTATTTAAAGCAAGCAAAAATGCCAAAAAATAATATAAAAAAACAACAACAACATATTCACTAGCTGTGGTCAGGGAGGAACTTTCACATCAGAGGTGGATGACACCGACTGGCCGATATCTGATTTTTACGAAAAGGCCAATATTGACCCAATATACCAATAACCTAAATATGGCCCGGATAGCAATGGATCTAATACGCGCGTGTGTACGTGTGTATTTGGAACACTTTGCCCTAGATGTGGGCCTCCTCTGATCCCCACCTCACTCTGCAGTCAATAGCTGTAAAGTATTCATGCCTCTGTAGGGACTCTTCCGCTGCTGGAGTAGGTGAGGCTTGCTGCTCTTCCAGCTGTATATTAAGGCCTTTTCTACAGCGGGAAAACAACGAGTGATCGCACGTTTGGCCTCCAAGAGACCCGCTACCAATACTGGCGTCAAAGCTGGAATCTACTAAAGAAATGTACACTTTACAACCACCACTACTGGGATATATATGGCTCCACTGGCTCCACAGCAACACCTTCCCCTTCTCTCTTCTGGCATCTATACACCACTGGGATCTTTTGGGGTGGTTCTAGGTTCCTTCAGACTGGCTTGACCTCACATGTACAGTATAACACAACAGTGTTATAGTGAAATACACCTATCATTGTCCAAAACAACTCAAGACATTCTCCAGCAACCCGTACTAATGTTTTAGGCATTAACATCTGTAGATCTTTGTGCGTTATAGTAATCACACTCTGATACTAGCCAATACAATAGGGGATCGGTACCGGAATTTCCCCAATATTAATGCAAATAATCATCTGCCTTATGTCGAAAATCACAGCAAAGCAATTTCATTTCCTGCCTTTTTCACTAACAGAAGGATGTCAGATCTCTATTGGAGGAAATTGGAAATATCAATCATTTTTGTCCAATGACCTGAAACTTCTGGTCTCAGTCTATACTGTTCAGTAAAAACAATGGAATGGATCAGTATTCCATATTTATTCCATACTTTATAAATATATTTTAGTACTTCGGCAATCTAAGTGCTATCAGTGCATCCCCAATACAAATCTCCACTCTCATTGCCAGCTAGTCTATGATAAACAACACTTGGGTCTTTGGTTCTTCCGCGATGGATAACTGACACAGTCATCTCTCTCTCTTAGGTTAAGATAGATATCACTTCGATTATTAAAAATTAGATATCGGTCTGTCATGTTGTCCACCTCTGATTTGCAGTTGCAAGTTGACAGTTCATTAGGTGGAGAGAGTGATAGCAAAAACGCAACATGTCTTGTGGCTGCATTGCACTGTGGTCTACTGTCATTAGAGAAATTGGTCTCTCTCCTCTTCTCCGATGAATTTCTCCCTGTATGATTGTTGAACGTCTCTTTGGTGCAAAATGGCGGCTCTAGAAAGAAGCTCTCGCTCTTTGATTCTGAGGGACTGACAACAAAACCTGACGTTTACTGTTGATGCTTTAGATCGCTGAATCCTTTTCTGCTAGCACACCGCATTGAAGCTGAGCTGGAAATATCAATGTGATGTCATGTTTTCTATGTTTGACCAGTTATCTACAGAAACAAGAAAAACGCTCCACCAAACAACAAAATGGACCCAGAAATGCTAAATACATCACCGATAGGTGTTTTTTTTATAACAGTGTTTAACTGTTTTAGGGTGGATTTTTCCCTTTGGAGCTGCTAACACACGTCAAATATATATATGTATAGGTTTCAATGGAGAGTTCCAGTGTGCCATGGTCTAAATGCTGTTTCAGGGGCGTTTCCACCCTGACAAGAGCAACACTTGGAAGCAAACGCTGAAGTCTTCTAACCTTTTTAGCATGGAAAAGAATATCATCGGCCTTTATAAACCCCTATCAGCCTAACACTATACCCTCTGTGCGGCGGCTTACCTGCACGGTCGGCCTTCAGGGTGTCCCAGACGTTGCAGTTGAAGTCGTCGTAGCCGGCCAGCAGCAGGCGGCCGCTCTTGGAGAACGCCACTGAGGTGATGCCACAGATGATGTTGTCGTGCGAGTACACCATCAGCTCCTGGTCGGCGCGCAGGTCGAACAGCCGGCAGGTGGCGTCGTCTGAGCCTGTGGCGAAGGCGTTGCCATTGGGGAAGAACTGGAAGAAAGAGGGGAGAGTCTACCGTTACTATGTGTTGTGGGCAGTGCGTGTGGGACTATTTGCTGTGCTGTTGCTTGCTTCTCCCTCCTGCTTCTGTTGCCTTTCGTCCGATCCGAAGGAGACTACGGGCCCACGTCGAGAAAACGAAAGTGAGACTTAACTTGTTCGCTTGACAACAAATGCCAAGTCATCTTATTTGAAAGGAAAAAAGAAGCCATCTATAGCCGAGTACTTAGAAAAGTAAAATGAGGAAAGGGGAGGGGAGAGAGAGACGGAGCCACCAGTGGGATAACACTTCCCCGTTCTCATCGGTTACTCAAATTTGTCGAATTTTTAAGGCAAAGTTTGAACTATCAAGAACGCCTACCACATAATAAGTGGTAGACAATAGTGTGAAAAGTCTTTTGCGGCATAAATCGAGTTTTCATATCAGATAATCTAGGAGGCTCAAACATATCGTGGAAAATGTAGCTGGGATTAAAACCACATCTGAAGAGATTCTGTGTGATTCGAGTCTTAAGACTTGCTTGTGGAAGTGCAAATGCTTTAGTCTCACAAGCTAGTCCAGGGGTGTGAATACTGAGTCGGCTAGAGTGATCCACGGATTTCACACTTTATCAAAATGGCTTAAGCGATTCTACAGCTGAAATCTCAGATGCGATTAATAATGATATTGGTCATTAAAAATCCATATCGGTTTCACCCTAGTCTGATTAATATATATGACATGTAAGACAGTGTGTGTGTGTGTGTGTGTTTGCCAGTGTCAAAGGGGCGGTCGGTGGCCTTACGCAGATGGCGTTGATGTCTGACTCGTGGCCGGTGAAGGTCTGTCGGCACATTCCTTCTCTGACGTCCCACAGCTTGGCCGAGGCATCGCAGGCTCCGGACACAAACAGCCTGGTGTCGGGCGCCAGGGAGAGACTCATGACATCGCCGGTGTGACCGGCGAACGTAGTCGTCTGCTGACCGGTCTCGATGTCCCACAGAGCGCTGGGAAGAAAGGGCGGAGGGCGTTGTCAGTTTACAGCGGCGGAGCACACAGGAGTGTCTACAGCGCTTTGAATAATACCATCCTTTTTATGCATTTTTTTTTTTAAGATTGTTTTTGTGGCATTTCTGCTTTATTAGACAGCAGAGAGAGAGAGAGATAGGAAAGGGGGAAGACAGAGGGGGGAGACATGAGACAAAGGTCCCAGGCTGGATTTGAAGCCAGGATGTTGCGTTTACTTGGTACACACCGAGCCACCAGGGCGCCCCAAAATGTCTTAATCTTGCAAGAAAAGGTCAGACAATAAAATCCACAGAAGCAAAAGTGGGAATCTTGAGCTGGAAACATACTGTGTTGATGTGGACAACACCCCAGGGTGCAGTACCACTACTCACCAGGTGGTGTCTCCAGAGCTGGTGACGATCTGGTTGTCATCCAGGAAGCGACAGCAGGACAGGTAACCTGACAGGAATCAAACATACATGTTGCTTAAATGAGTGCTGGGCTGTCACTTATCCTCCACTATCAGGAGGTGCTATTCCTTAACTGGCTGTAAAGAGGGAGAGTTAAGTCCAAGCCCTGGCCACAGAGGAACCAGGGAACGCTCTATATGCAGAATGTGGTTGCATGGAGCAGATGAATCGACTAATTCACCGCCAGAAACAGGAAAAGCTGGAGGGCATCTCTTGGTTCATGACTTGCTTCCATGTTCTGCGCTCTGCGAGCTGGCAGAGTTGACACCCCCCCCCTCCACCCTCCACCCTCCCCCCCCTCCCTAAAGCGAAGGAACTAGAGCTAAAATGCTGACACACTTCCTGCATCATGTGACACTGGTCAGATGAATGCTCCTTGCCCAAGAGCTCGACACTTTCGTTCGAGCTTTTGAGCGAGGCTAGTGCCCGGCAAACTGCTGCCTTCATGCACACAAGACACACCAAGTGACTGGTGTCTCTCATAAGTGGAACTAAGTAGGGTTACACCGATATATGGGGCAGATATTGTGTCTATCGGTGTCATCCATCTCTGATATAATGCAATTTGATTGATTATATACTGTGAAATTGTCAATACAATACTGGTCGTCTGTCGGAGGCCCTTAAAGCTGCACTAGGAAAGACTTTTATGTAAAAATACACTTGTGAGCATCCCATCCCCACTAACTAAGATACCGTACATTCACAGTTTGCCTATTTAAATTCTGGTGTTGTGTATGGTCACTTCCTCGCCCACAGAAAGTGACAAACTGAAACTTGGCAGAAAAATCACAGCAGTTGAGCGAGTACTCGGGTTTAGTGACATAAACTTAGATGATTTCTCAAGTTTACATTTTTCAGTTACTTCTCGCTGCCATGTGGGGCTGCCAATGCGCACAGCTGCCTTGATTTTGATACCTCATTTTGATAGGACTCTACTGAAGTATGCATCATTGCTATTATGGTTATCATCCTGGGTTTCAATTCCCACCTTAAGGATCTCGTTAGTTCTCGGTTTCAAAAGGAGAATCTTACACCAAAACCACACGGCAAGCGTAAAAGCTCCGTGAAGGAAGCGAGCGTCAATGAAATAAAAATGGATGAAAAGGAGAAATGTTTGCCTTTGTTTTACCCCTAGAATAATTTGTGTGTAACATGAAGAATTTTTATCGATGGCTATTGCTATACAGTATCATAGATAGTATCTTTGGTTAAGAGACTAACTAACATTATCTATGGCTAGCAGCGTCCTGTGAAATAATCTAATGTGACGTATCAAGGAAGAATGCAAAGAAGATGAGGGAGCGATTTTGAGCTAGTAAATAGACTTATTAAAATGTAAATGACTATAGGTTTAAACCCCGCACCGAGTTATAATCCATTTACTTACCCATCGCTGTGATTCTGAATTATTTTGACGTGGGAGCTAAGGACAGAACCAGTGCAGCATACCTGGCGAAACTCGGGACAGAACAGAACGTTCCACTTAGGACGTTTGCAGTGTGGTTTCGGGGGGTTCGTTTCTCATGGTCCAAATACCGTGTTAGTGGCTTTTCTACCCTACGTCCAAAAATCCATATGGGTCAAAATGCAGGACTGCTGTTGATGTGTTCCCACCGTGTATCTGGCCTACCTGTGTGGCCGGCCAGCTCGCGGCTGACGCGCACGTTGCCCTCGCGGGTCTTCAGGTTGTAGATGGAGCAGATGTTGTCCAGGCCTCCGCAGGCCACGTAGTTCCCAGACGGGGCGTAGGCGCACGTCATCACCCAGGAGGAGCGCAGCGGGATGGCGTGGACCTGGAGGACAGAGGGGCAAGATTGAACGTCGGGAGAGTGCGCGGTGACAGATGGGACGGAGAGAGGGGAGGGCATGTGACAAAGGCTGTCGGCAATATTAACTGAACCTTTCAAGGACACGGGGCCCACTTTAAATAGCGTTATTTGGCCCCCCTCCCCCTCAGACACCTTTGGATTCTTTCGTAGCGAACTCGGCAATCTCGGTGAATGTGGAGACAGCTACCAGAAATTTGGGAGCGATGATTGATGTTGACTGATGTTGAACAGGTACAGAAGAGGGTTAAGTTGAGAACCACTTCCAAAACTAAGCCATTTGGAAATCTGGTGACATGTTTAGACTACTGTAACTCTCTTTATTCTGGTATCAATCAAAACTTTTTTTCCACGTCTCCAGTTTGTTAATAATGCCGCAGCTTGGATTTTTTTTTTTGGTATCTTTTTTCTGGTTACATACTAGCTTTAAGATTCATTTTAAGATTTAAAGCATGATTAGATCTGGCTCCAAGCTATATCACAGACCTTTTAACACCCTATGAGCCACAAGATTCTTTTTTGGGGGGATTTTTGCCTTTATTTTGATAGTTGACAATGGAGATAGACTGGAAAGAAGATCGGGAGAGAGAGAGAGGGGGATGACATACGACTAAGGCCCTAAACACAGCTCATAAAACACCTGGAGTGTTTTTTCTAACTCGGTGCACACACTGAAAACGCATCCACCGGCACACACAAAGATGAAGGCTAAACAAAGATAGATTCCCAAAGATTGACAAGTTTCTTCTTATAGTAGCTTTGAACACAGTTTGGAGTGACAGGCCCTTGAGATTTGTTCAGTTCCTCAGAATGTGGTGTTGTTACCTTGTTTGTGGTGTAGCTGTCCCAAATAATGAGCTTGCCATCCTGGGAGGCGCTGACCAAAAGCCTGATGGGAAGAAAAATAAGAAGATTGATTAAACTAGGGAGCGATTCACAACGGACGAGTCCCTTCAAACCTGGACAGTGGCCGCCAATCCCAAACCAGGACATGTCCAGTCACACTTTTACTTGCAACACCGCGTAATAACTGCAATTTATAAATTTACACTTGATTTTGTCATATCAAGAAATCCGGGTGAAGTAATTCATTTAAAAAGGCTGCTATATCAACACAGGGTTTTCCTCAGGATGTGAAGTGTTGATCCTAGGACGGAGAGAGGTCCAGAGAGCTGAGGCATTTTGATAAATTTCGGTGCTATATTTCAATGAAATATCAAGTACCGTCATGGCCATCCGTTCATTTTCAAAAACTTTTAAGGCCTCATTTTCGTTTTCTCAAATCCACAAACTTTACAGGGTTTTCAATGCCCATGGGAACCCGCTTACATTTTGAGTTTTTAAGTTAAATTCTTTTTTAAATTACAATATGCGGTTATTCCATTAGGAGTTGCTACAAACCCATGTTTTTGCATGTTATAGCCAGCGCCCAGGTGCCTAGGTGGCTGCTCCCTGCTATCTGGGTGAATCCAACAAGAGTAACCACAGTGACGGCCCCAATGCACAGAAGACCGGGAAAAGGAGTGAACACACTGAGGCCTGCTGGGAGTATGCAAATCTTAACTACCTGCCTGGCGAGGACGTGCGCAAACGCGTGCTACACACCAGATAATAAGCCAGGGACAAATATCTTGTGCTGGGAATTCAAGTCTGAAGGAATAATGGCGGAAGATGGAAATGAAGAACTTTGAGCTCCCCAGTCCAAACTGAGCTCCAGGTCTGCTTCAACACCAACGTCAAGCCAACGTCAGATTATCCTCCGCATTAACTTCCGTGTAATACAAGTGTGTGTTTGTGCCGGTTGGGAGTCGATGATGCAACACTTTGAGGTGCTCTCTTTCTAGCCAGAGGAAGAGCTCTCAACTGAGTAGGGTTGGGAACCTGAGGCCCAATGTTTCCAGAGCCGAACGGATCAAAACATGTTTGCCTCATTGATTGCCCTTATTGATTACCAGCTTCTTTTTTAATAGAACAAAACACACAGGTTTTAATTCACTATCGACTTGTCTTGCTCTCCATTCATCTGGTCTGCTTTTTGAGTAACTGAGGTTGCGAAGTGACGCAGTCAAGCTCGGTAGCAGTTTCGGTCAGCTGAAGTGAATAGCAGCAGAGCAAGAATTTATTAGAAAGCAGTAGAAAGAAGAGATCCTGAGTGTGGTTACACTTCCCATAAAGAGTAGTGTTTGCTCTCATTATCGCAATGTAGCCAAACTTTCCATCTCTTCTAACGTTTGCCATGCTATGAGGCTATGAGCTTCAGCTAAAGCAAACGGCTCATGTGCTACACAGACTACACTCACAGGGCAGAGTTGTGTGGTGTGTGTTCAGTTGTGTAATGTGTATACAGTTTTGTGATGGGTTTACAATTTTGAAGGATGAAGTCAATTATGGAGTCAGGGGTATTGTGAGTAACACTAATAAAACAGTATGGTACGAAAAGTTCATAATATTTTTGGGGTGCTGCAACAGTAAAATATATATGGAAGGAACTGATGAGGGAATTGTTAAGGAATCAACACTGATAAAAAAAAAAAAAAAAAAATCTCATCTCAATTCCCCACCCTAGAAACGACCCAAGGCAACCGTGACAAGAACAGTCTCGTGAGTGTCAGTGGAGCCATAAAAACAACTGTAGGGTAAACTGTCACTCGCTTAGTATATGAAGCAAATTTTCTTATGTGGGACGTGCTTTATGAAACATCGATTTCATGAGGATCGAGGCCCATCTTGTCAATAAAAGGCATTACTGTGCCAAAGTTTTTCTTAGAAAAACTGTCACGCACACTGATTTTTTTCTACCTGGAAAAGATGCTTAGTGGAGATTGCAATGCTTTATCTGACTTCCAAAACACACTGCAATAAAGCCGGAGTGGAATTAACTAGCTCTTGCCTTGCTAGATTAGTGCTGTGATTCGGCTACATTTACTAATTAGGAAAAAGTTCATTTTGCTTTACTTTGCTTACATTTCACTATTGCGTCAACTCAAGCCTTTAAAAATGACCTGAGCCCTCGTGACCGGTGAAACATAAACAATAACTGGCAAGATTAAGTATCTGGGCAAACTTAAATCCTTACAGTTTAGTTGTAATACTACAACTAGCTTTGTGGCTTATGAGTGTTTTGGTTTTCAAAGCTGACTGTGTCTCTTTCATTCATTCCACCGGGTACGACGCCCTGAACATTTAACGCTATCAATGACATTATAGGCCACAGAGGGCGAGTGGAAATCTGGATTGACTGATGGCTTTCTTTCTGGTCAAAAGAGAACAAGTCTCATCTCAACCTGTTTGGCGCCCCCCCCCCCACTCTGAATTCAAGGAGAGGCTCCGGGGGGCTACAGATAGCAGAATTAGCACCCGACTCTGGGTCAAAACATCTTCATGTGGCCTTCTTTTCCGGGTGGCTGCATCCTACCTAGGTCTAATAAAGACAACAGCTCCTTTAGGAACAGAAAACACTGCCAGACGATACAAAGAAAAGAAAAAAAAACCTGATGTAGGTCTATCGGTTGCAGAGGTAAAGAACTTTTTTTTTTTTTTCTTGGGTGCAAGACGGGGAGGGTGGTGAGGTGACAAGGCAATTTGGTTGGGTTTGCAATGGCCTCTCTGTGGACTGGAGCACACCTGCACTACAGTGATTAGTTTGCCGGTTGCCGAGGTGAGAGGGGTGTGTGTGTGTGTGTGTGTGTGTGTGTGTGTGTGTGTGTGTGTGTGTGTGTGTGTGTGTGTGTGTCTTGGGACAATCCTCTATGTGAAGAAAGGCTGCCTCGTCTACCCATCGTCAGTACAGCACTAACAAAGGGCGACTCCATTTTGAGTATTTTCCCTACCCACATACCCCACCCCCAATGCACACAAACACAACACACACACACACACACCACAGACATAAACACGCTGCAGCTATAGTCACTGAGGCATGCCCACCGTGCATTCAACAAAACATTTGCATGAACTATTGCGCACGTGTACACATAAATAAAAGATCCTATTGTTGAGATGTTAGGACATTATTTGTTAAGTTGGCTGGTCTGTTCAGATAGATGTCAAGCAAAAGGAAGCTGTTTTTTTTGGATGGCAAGAGTGAGCTATTGTGGAATGTCTTGGTTTGAACAAGGACCCTCAGGAGATGTAACCGGCACAAAGACAGAGTCGGGCAACCTTTTATATCCATTTCCTGCATTTAGGCGAAGGGGGGAGGGGGGGGGTTTGATGGGATTGACATATTTAGTTAATGGACAGAATGGGGGCTGAATGAGATTACCTTGAGTCAGTGCCCCAGTGCATGGCATAGATTTTGGCCAGATGCCCCCTCAGCGTCCGTCTAGTGCGCATCTGAATTCGGCCAACAGGGTCGATGTTAGCTGTGATCTGGAGGTGTGAAGGAGAAAAAAAAGAAGAATTACTTTGAGGCAACAAATGAGACAGTGAGCTGTCTATTTGCTTGTCTATTGGCGCTAACTTTACTCAGACCCTCCTGCCACAGTGGCTTTGGCCTCGTGTAGTCTGGCCCAGTGAAGTGACGTTTCCTATTTGTTAAAACTTCTCAAGGAGTGACAGACAGGGATATGTAAAGGATGCAAGTGCAGCCTTTAAACGATGTACTCGGCAAACTCTGACCCCGCCCTCTATCGAGTGCTCAAGTAGATTTTAGATATTTATAAATAGCGTTATGAGCATGGCAAAAACAGATTTCTTACCTGAGACAGGGTAGCATCCGCACACGCTTTCCTGGCATCCTGAAACACAGCAACACAGTCAAACCTCTTTCAGTCCACTACCTCCTCTCAGTGAGTTTAACAGTGTATCACTTGCCTCTGTCACAACCTGACTTGGCCTTTGTGTAGACAGACCTTATGGCTCATTTCCAACCTGGCAGCATGGTGAGGCAGCTGAGCCGACCACATACCAAGATCCTCATTGTATTCTAGTTCCACAGCCAATGGAAGGCATTATAAATACTGAAGACAATTTCCCCCCCCGATGACACGGTGTTTTAGGACCGACTGCCCCCCACCCAAACTGTGAACCCCAAAAAAGTATGTTACAATTATTTATACTGTGTTAAATGTGTGATTTCCGTTAAGCTGTGCCATGCAGCATCCACCACAGCATCACCACACTGATGCCAATGGGTTAGCCTGTACTTGTGTGGCATTAACCTGGTCTCACAGCCTCCATTGAGAATTGCAATATAGTGGCCCATGGTGGAATACTGTCAACCCACTACTGGCTTTGTCAACATAGTGGTTTACCAGATTGTAGGCATTTATCTCAGTAAAATGTTTTGTCTGAGCTTGTGACATTATGTGCCAGCTACATATTAGTTGTAAATACACAACTTGTTTGTCGAGAGGTTGTTTAGCCACAAGATAAGTAGGTAATAATGTACAGCTGCAACAACTACGCTAACAAAACTAACTCCAAGCTTAGAAAACAATGCAATTTCAAACACAAGGAAAAAGGAATATCCAATAAGAAATAAATGACAGTGGTATGTCAAAAAAACCTAAACCCCTGGCAACAACAAAATTCTATGCCTGTAAACATTACTCCAAGTTTTGCAAACATCTTCAAGAAATATAGAGTGACAAGCCATAATGGCATAGCCAACAAACATGCGATAAGCTCAAAATCAACACAAGCCAAATGCTTGTAAGTCTTTTAGTTATACTATCCACTGTGTCAGGCATCCAGCCTCTCTTCAGTCTGTCTTTGCTATGCCTGAAACTATAATAGCTGCTATGATATTCAACAGGCAGTTGGCTGGATGATGACAAAGTTTTTTTATGCACTGGTGATGAGACAGGGGAGGCAGGGGAAATGCTTAATTTCCAATGAGGAAAATTATGTTCTCTAATCATATATTAATTTCAATGCATTTAAAAAATACACTTATTAAAACATTTAAAAATGCAAAATTTTGTTTTTAAATACAATAATTGATACATTATCATCTGAGCTCCTTTTTATGAGGAACACCAATGCATACAAACTAGGAAACTAACAATATTTCTTTTTGTCAAAACATTCATGACTTTCCAAGCTTACTGCCCCCTGGTGGCAATATGCATTTGGATGGCTAAAACGACAGAGTTTTAATGAACCAAAAAAGCAGGATAGCTGAGAACAGTGGAGGACTTACTCTGATCTGGTTCTTGAGCTGCTCAGCCTCCTGGCGTAGCTGGTCCAGTTCGCTCATTTTCCTCTGCTAATGGTGTGCTTCGCTCCGCCGCCTAGACTTGCTGATCTAGAGGAGACAAAAAAAAAAAGAAATCGACAAGCTCAACACAGTGACAACACATTCATATCATCAGGGTTCTGGCACTTAGCAGTACACATACAAGTAGCTCACAAACTCAAACAGGCACTTTGTTTATGTTTTACTCTGAATTCTGGCGTGCCATATTCCACGTAAGGTCTTAGCCCAAGGACACTTGTAAAGATGCAATATGGAGAGTCTTCCATACTGAGTTTATGGACACAGCTACTTCAACAAATTCCATCTCAGGATCACATAGTTTCCCTGCGATCCAATCTGTAAGGCCCAGACGAAGTCAGAGGGAAGCGCAGCAGCCCAACACTTTCTAGACAGCTCAAGACTTGTCCTTGCCAGCTTGAAACTGTTACCTAGCAACAGGCACTCGGCAGCTAGTTTAGGCTTAAGATAACATTTTTTTTTTTTTTTTTGAAGATGATGTTGAATTTGTTTTCTCTCCCCTCCCCTCCCAAACAATAGCAAACCCTTGGGCAAACATATGGCCAACACTGAGCAGCTGATAACTATTCCTCAACAGCCAAGGCAAAAAAAAAAAAAAAGCAAAATCCACTCGGCCAGCAGAGAACAAAACGTACCCCTTTCTCTGACTGTCAGAACGAAGCGAGGCTTACGGCGCGGATACCGAGAAAGCGGAGGGGCAGACTGAGAGACCGGCTTGGATTTCTTTGCACTACTGGAGCCCCGAGGTGCTCAGGTTAACGGGCAGGGACTGGCGAAGCTCTCAGCGCTCTGGCCTCTGGGACTCTAAACTCTCCTCCACCAATGTCATCCCTGTAATCCTGGGACACAGTTGATTCAGCTCCTCCAGCCAAATCCGGTTAAGACAAAACCTGCTGATGATCCTAAAAGCAGTGGCTATCCCGCTGACCCCAATCCTCTGGTCGACGCCCTTAGCCCTGACACTTTCACTCTCCAGAGAAAGGAGACGAAATACAAAAACAAACACTAAAGTGGAAGAAATACCATTGCAACACTGTGAGCTCTTGGCTTACTGGCCTGGAGGAATGTTGGTTACTGATGGGAGACGGCTTGTGATGCAACCACTGATGAACACCGCATCAATCAAACTCAAATATTCCAACTGCCTAAGTGCCTATATAAGCCAGTTGATATTAGTTTACAAAATGGCTGTCCATTGCAACTGTCCACTCTCAGGCCTTTCTAATTAATCAGCAGGCAGGAAGTTTTACTTCATTCAATTCAACTGACCACTTCCACTGAAGTACATTAATGAATTGTTTTCCCATGCCGCTTCCACCTCTCAGCCAGGGCTAAATCAACCCCACAATTTTGTAAAACTAAAACTAAACTTTCCTCTACTAAATCTGTAACAATACAGACCTAGGCTAACCAACATCTGTACAACAATGAGAGCTTACCTCCCTCTTTCTCTTGGTTTTGATACTGGTCCTTTGTCCTGGGGAGTGTTGAGACCTTCTGAATGAAGACCTTATCCTTCAAGTGCCTGACACCTCAGTAGCTACCTGTCACCTGATTGGCCAGTGCGGCTAAATGGGTCTGCATCTAAGCAATGCGTCTTAACCCCCTAATCTTGTTGATAAAAACGTCTCATGTTAATATCTCTCGTCTTCTCTGTAATGAGCCGTCTGTGTCAGAGGCAGTTTAACTGGTGGCCTTTTCAACAAAAGCTGTGTCGGCAGGTCATCAGCTTCTGAATCCAAATTAAAAATGTACCAATCTTTAAACTTACTACATAAAAAAAACAACTACCTGGCTCAAAGGTGAGAGCAACAGAGGTTATCTAGGCTGAGACGACGCTGCAATTGTACTGGTTGATGAAGTCTGGGTCACTGCAGTGTAGGAATTCTGTCCATCATGTCCCAAGTATTATTACAAGTATTATTCACCCCACTGCCAAAATGGACCTTTCCCCTAAAGCGCTGTGCTACAATCATAGAAAAGTGTGCAACCAATTCATGGCTGCATCAACAGTTTGAAAAATCATTTGAACCAATTCCATAGAAACAGCAAAAGTTTTGTTAAGTTGCCAAATGGCAGACGTTCAAAACTATTGCGTTCTGCCTTATGCCACTGCAGTTTCCGTCATCAATTGGAAACGCACTCACCAAGCATGGCTGGTGTCAAAGCCACCCCTGTCGACCCTTAACCAATAACCTCCGCTTATGTATTCGTGGACAAAAGAAAATGATTTGAAAGGAACACAAGGTGTACTTAACTGAAAATTTCCCGATTCACAGAGAAAAGGATATTTTGTGTTCTACTGTTGTATTATGACTTCTTTTGGAAAGAGATTCATTGTAAACGGTGAATTACCTGATGTGTGAACATGATAACAGTAAATAATTGTACTTTCATGCCATGTGTGTTGTTTCTCAAGGGACAGAGGTTGTACCTTATTAGACTTTAGCCATCTGCACATAACCTACAAATTTAGGCGTAATCTAAACCATCCGGTTTAAATTAGTTATTTATAAATGGATTCCAAATCCTAATGTTTTACTCATTGGCCTTTGTGCCCTGGAGAATCGCCTTGCTCCTAAAATGCCAAAATTCCAAGCCTGGGTCAACTGCAACTTAATGATTACAGAGACAGACTTGCTGAATTTCAACTGCCGAACTGCAAAACGGGGCAGTATTCTTTATTGGTGATGAGTGTGATATTTTTCTTTTCAGGGAGGGGGAGCATTGCAATGGTGGCAGAGGTGTGATTCAGAAGGCTCTTTTTTCCCTGTGCTGGTGGTGGGAGTGTTGAAACCACTGGCAGCCCCACAGATAGAGCCTCGACTCTGCTGCCTTCTCTTTCAGCTGGCTATTTTTAGAGAGGTGGTGGGGGAGGAGGAGGAGGAGAGGCAGAGGAGGAGGGGGAGGGAAGCAGACTTCACATTTTCCAGCCAGCCCTATCGGCTCCGACATCTCGAGCACAACGCAGTGACAAGGAGAAAGGAAGTGTAATTTGACTCCACACACACAAACACACTTCATAGGCATTTCTCTTTCCTATAAGGCACTGAGCATACATGGACCATTAACTTTCACACCACACAGGCTCTTCAAAATACAGGTGGGCTGGGTCAGCCGCACTGTAAAAGAACATTTTTTTTGGTTAGAGTATGAGAGATCAGCTCCACTAATGTTGCTTCTACCACAAGACACTGGCTGAGGAGAAATGCTGTGACTCAACCTCTTCCCTACAAAAGATTAATTCATTTTGACTGTGGAGCTGCTCTGTATTCTTATACAGGGCATCTGCAGGTTTCAGACAGCCAAATTTAAGACTTTAAGACCTTTATAAATACTACCCTGATTTGAATCTAAGACCAATTTAAAAAACAAAATAAAGAAACAAAGCTAGCAAAACCTTTGAACACAGTCAATTGAAGTTCTGAATCTATAAATGGGCACTATAATAAAAAGGACAACAGAAAATGAATTGTTAAGGGACAGGATGTCCAAATGTGTTTAGTGAAGTATATGCATATTGTACAACTAACCCAGTTCTGTATTAATGTAAGAGTGGTTGCATGGTGAAAAAATAAGCCACAAAATATCAAAATTTAAGGCTAAACGGTGTCTTAAATCCAGTTATTAAAGACTTTAAAGGTGGACACCTTGTTGAAAAAGAAAAAAATGGTTTAAAAAGCTTTAATTGCTAATTATTGAGAGGTGACTGAGGCGGATGTCATGTATAGGTAACATGTAGGCGTGACTCGACACAAATTCACAGGAGTGGTTTGGTGGGGTGGAGCGACGACGGCAGGTTTTTGGGGTCGAAGAGAGACTCCACCCTGATGACGTGAGAATGGGAGTGGGGCGGGGCGGGGAGGAGGGCGGACACGCAGGGAGATGTTCTGGCGCACGGGAGGATAGAGGCGAGGGAGGCGAGCTGGAGGACAGAGCCAGATTAAACTAATGAGAGTGAACAAGCAGAGGACGATTGGGAGGGGAGCTGCTAATTAACCCCTTGGTGAAGGGGAGGAAGGCATGGTAAGCTTCCCAGCGTTAAGAACCCAGCGGATGAGGCCAACACCTAGTCACCTTGCTGGGGGCTTCGAAAGCTATCAAGAGGGACGGCAATGGGCGTCCACGCTGGCCTTTTTAACACTGGAGGAAAAAAATAATGTGGCTTTTCACATCTGGTTTTGAACCAGGGTCAATCTATGTTAAATCACACAGAAAAGTGAATTTCGACATCAGCCGTCTCAGATTGTTCTGAAATGGTTTCTGTAGTTAGAAATGTTTAATGTTAGCAGACTTGTAACATTATTTTGTAGAAACATGATTTCATGAGAGAAACTGGCCATTTTAAACTGGTAGGATTCATAATATTCTGTACAATATCTGATTCGTTTTGAGACCCCCAAAACCCACGCCAATTCCACTCCAATGACCACTGTACAATATCAATTCTCTATGTTGACAAGTAATATGAAGCTGGGCCTTAGCGTATTGCTTCTTCATAATATGTAATGTATTCACAGTGAATATGGTGATGGTTATTTTCCCCTGTTCAAATTAATGTGTCATTGAAGTTGTTCAACTTTAATTTCATTACATGTCATAGTACCCATTTCGGACCACTAGATGTCACTGTTTCCGCTTTACTGGCCCACCTTTAGGTTGCCAGTAGCTTCAGATCCAGTAAATTCACTATCATGGTCGAGATTAGAATTGGCTGAGGCTGGAATTGAGGAAGGGACAACTTCCCTGTCAGAATGTAGGCTACTAATTAAGAGGGATATTGGCCTCAGATGAGGTTGGGGACTACCTAGGCAGAGAGACTGGTTTAGGCTTTTCAGTATTATGGGTTGAACATTTCTATCGGTTTACAATAAATTGAGTGGGGTGGAGAACAAGCAAACCATTAGGCTACATCAGTTTAAATGGCTTTAAAGTCATCTCTAAATGCAATGGTGTCTATTGCTGGTTTAGTGGTTTCTGTAATGGTGCACTGCATAGGCTTAATGGTTTCTAATCTGCGTAATGGTAAATGCTAAGAATCACACTGTATGCTATATCCTCCGGAGACTCGGTAATTCATTTTTGTCCTCTGTGGTGGACATCAGTCTCTGGTCACGATCTCAAAGTCCATGCATGCCACTGTAATGAAACCAGATGCATTTTAGAGAGAACATCCTGGGCTTTCCAGTGAGGTCTTATTTTTTGGGATGTAACCATGGCAACCATTATTTCTGACTCTCCAAAATGGCTGAAATCAGTGTAAGCACATTTTATGGGAGGGGGTAATCAATCAAAATGAACTATTTATAATGCTGTTATTCATTTTTTATGAAGATAACTATTTTAACTATAGCTAAGTGGATTTTGAGAAATGAGCAATATTTCTTACCTACTGAATAACACATCGTTTGTGAATGTCCTTTATAGTGGACACCAGGAACTGCTGTTTTCTCACCTACTTTACGTAGTTTAGTTTAAATGTATTTATATAGCACTTTACAAACAAAGCAAGTTTTGTAAAGCAAAGTGCTTTACAAACAAACAATCAATAGAAGGCAAACATACAGGCATAAAAATGCGTCAAAAAGATCAATTACAATTGAAAGCAAGGGAGAAAAAGTAGGTTTTAAGACAGGTCTTATAAACAGCGACAGATTGGGCTGACCTAATATTCCCCTGCAGACTATTCCACATTCTGGAAGCTGCAAAGGAACAGGCTCTTTTCAGACGGGACCATGGGACGGTAAACAGACCTTGGTGTGAGGACCTAAGGGACCTGTCAGTACTGTAGAGTTGTAAGATGTAGGCAGGGGCGAGACATGCAGAGCTTTAAACACAAGCAATAGCCCAGTATTTTGAAATGAATCCTAAAGTGCACAGGGAGCCAGTGTAGGGATACAAGGATTGGAATGATGTGGTTTTAATTTTTTTGTCTTTACATTTTAATAACAAAATGTGACAATATTTAATTTGATATAGCCATTAAGGCCTAGATCTATATTTTGAACCATGCATGCTATAGCCTATTCATTTTTTTTTCTTTCTTTCGTCTTAAATACTGTATGTCCTAATAAAGTTTCATCATTCATCTAAAATATGCCATCAAGCAGAAATTGTAAACTAGACCAAGGCTGCAGGGCGTGTTCAACATGAGTACAAAGGAAGAAATAGACCAGAAAGATTTTAGATTTCTCTTTGCCCTTTTTCTTAGTTTAAGAAGAAATTGATAAGCATTCGGCCTCAAAAATCGTACAGTTCATGCTTTATCAATATAGCCAAGAAACATTCTTGATTCCCACGCCTATCCACAGCCTATTTTAAATATAGGCCTTTCTTGACACAGACCACCAACCTACTAGTTGACCTTGAAAAAAATTGACTTCAACTACACAAAATGGACAGTCAACTACACTATGGCCAACTAATTTTAAAACAAGTGAAACTTACAAAGACCACTTATGCTGGACACAACTCTGTGTACAGCCACTTCCAAAACAATAGGTGCCCCTTGCTTTCAATGAAGAGTGCTGACAATGCTAACACGCCATGGAGAAACTGGAGAAACTTTTCTACAAAATCACAAGTAGCCTAGCTGGTGAAGAAAAAAAAACTTTGTGCCTGATTGAGCTGGCTCTTTGAGATAACTCTTGCCAGGCAGAGATTTGGTATTGGATGACAGTGAGATGCTGCATGTACACACACACAGCCATGTATTAAGCATGAGGCGGTGTTCGGAGAGGTGGGGTAGAGAGGGTGGTCTTAATAATTTAAGCCCTCCTGCTTCGATACCAGCTGCCCTCCCCTCCGCCTGCATGAGGGCTTCACCCCTTCCTCCCCTGTCTGACTGCTCCTGCTAGCTGTCTACTCTGTCGGATTGCATATTCTAGCCCTTGAGCATTTAGCTTGTGGTTGATTTGCTGCTCCTAGAAACCCGTGCGGGACAGCAGGATAGGGTTGGGGCCGGTGTTTGTTGCAAGTCAGTCAATAGCTGGCAGTGGCAGTGCCTTGGCTACTGATCATCTGTGTCAGCACGCTGCCTCCACCTTAGTAAGTGCAGCAGAGCCTCTCTGAACAGGCGTTTTCTCTTGAGGGCGTTTCCCCCGCTGCTCTCATCTCTCTCTCTCTCTCCTTTGTCAAAACACTCAGCGGATGTGGCAACAGTGCATCCTTTACAAATATTCTTTCTTTTTGTGTGGTTTCTACTAGTACTACCACCACACCTGCCAGTGGCAAGTGTCCAGCTAGGCTCCGAGCCAGGCTACACAATCAGCTGCATTACTATAATAGGTTACACAGGAGATTCTGACAGGTAGGCTTATGCTAATAGACAAATGCAGGGGTAGAAAATGTGGGGAGAGGACAGTGAGACAGCAGTGTAGTGGATCAGCAGGAGGTGCTATGTGTGGATGTGCTACAGCAGAGGCTAGGCTGGCCCAAATTAGGTCTGTCTGACTCAGATTAGGCCTGCTAGTCCATGTTGGTGCACCGACACTCAAGACTAACTTGAGGCAAGGAGCTCACTGTACTATGTGAACATCCCATGAGAGGACAGTCATTTTGTTGAACTACTGGGATTACATTATGGAAGATGGGGACTAACAGATGTGCAGCAGCAACCCCCATCAACCTGAAAACAACCTACATGAACATGGAGCCATTCTATATTTTCTAGAGAATTATCAATTTTATCAAGTTCCGTTTAAATCAGAGAATGTTAAAATTCAAGTATAACGGGATTGTGCTTCAATCTTTTTTCTACTAGCTTTAAATTGGTGCATGAGCAGAGAAATAGGACACTATGTAATTGCAAAAGCCAAATACATATAACCCTCACAAATCTCTATGGAAGAGCTGGAAGTGAGTAAACCCACAATCCTTGCTCATTCTACTAGTTACCGGCTACTTCCTTAACTGACTTTCAACAACTGCATTTGTGTAACCATGTAAAAGCTACTAAGAGTAGTGGGAAAAACCTAATGCATCCTGAAACCTAACTGAGAAATAACGTTAAGACAATAAGGAGATCCTACAATTCGGGTTAGATGGCTTGAATGTAGGGCTGGGCGATATGGACAAATCAAATATCACGATATTTTTGACCAAATACCTCGATATCGATATTGCGACATATTGTAGGATGACTACTGGTGCTTTCACAAAATATTTACACAATGAGATTTTTGATAAATAATCATCAGTAATGTAGATATAATGACTAAGTGGGTAAAGGCAAATAATAGAACAGCTAGAAACAGTCTGGTAAGTTCAGAAATGACATCACTTTACTGTAATGCAGCCTTTAAAACCAGGAAAAGACACTTATGCCATATCACGATATTACGAAAATCTAAGACGATATCTTGTCTCATATCACGATATCGATAATATCGATATATTGCCCAGCCCTACTTGAACATCATACATATCATTCTGGTTTATGGCTCTATGACATCTCATGAACTAAGCGCCACAATCCAATAGGCATACAGGCGGGGCCAAGCCCTCCCGCCCTGGAGTAGTATAATGCTAAAGGTCAGCTAACACTACATGCCCAAACATTATCCATAGGAACTTCAAAGTCTCACTTCACACAGGCCCCCTTTTAGAAACGAGCAAGGCTACATTTTAAAAATGCTTTGGTGGTAAGGTTACCAAGTCAATGGGTTTTGTGCAGACACAGGAGCATTAAAGATTATCAAAGCACAGAGCAAACTTCAGGAGCAAACGCAAGGCTACTGGATCCCATTCGGATCTGGACATCTGCCTTAGATGAGCCATAAAAAGCCTTTTGCACCAAACAGACTGCCCATTTTATATGCCATTTTTCGGGCATCAAATTTCAATTAGATGGCCAAACAAAACAATACCTAGGTAGGCTGCCTTATAGATGACAAGGCAGGGAAAAGCAAGAATGTGACTGAGTGTGGTAGTTAATAGCGGATGGCTTTACCCCCACCATCCCTGGCCTGGGGTGAGGCCTTGATGCAGCAGGAGTGGCTTTCAGAATAGCACTCTGTCTGGAGAGAAACCGCCTCCTTTCTCCTTCTCTTTCTCTCCCCCATCTATCTATCCATCCACCCATCAAGTGATCGAGATTGTATGCAATATTTAAAAGCATCAAGATAGCCCCTCCTCCCTCTTCCATCCCTCCCTTTTGCTCATTCCACTAGAGAACTGACGAGTCGACCACTCCCCATCTGATCATGCTCTCCACCTGCGGCATGACTACGTTTGTTTACTGTGTCTGGTGAAACATCACAGATAGGCGTTATAAAATCAGAAATGCATGCATCATGGAGATAAAAGGATGGCTAAAACACTTAGCCTACATTTGGGGGCAGTCATTTGTGCAACTCCTAACAGACGCGATTCACAAATGCAACAAAATCTAAATTCCATTCAATGGCAGATCAGAAGCAGTGTTAAACAATAATGTGCATGTGGATCCAGGAACTAATCACTCATAATCTCAGATCGTCAAACTTGGATATTTTGAATACTTATGGTAGTCTGACGCATTTGAACCCAGGACATCACAGTCACATGGTATGCGTCTTAGCCCACTGAGCAACCCCACTGGCGGCATTTTGAGCAGTGTATGATTGTTAGTTACTTGTTAGTTTTCCTAGTTTAGATAAATGATAGCACACAGCCTGCAAGTGGTTTAGCTATCAAGCTGGAGTTATTCAAACCAGTAGTCATGATTAAACCAAAATGTATCCTGTTAACATCTATGTCCCTAGCAAAGATGGCATAATGAACAAATTGGTTTTCAACATTCCATTCATAACACATATACGCCGATATGTTAAATCAGAGCATATGCATAAAGGCGGAGCTGCATAAAAGCATGTAACCTATATACAAGTATGTTCATGGCACACACACCTGGGGGGTATATAGGAGTGTTGGGCAGAGGTCTGGCTCACCAATGCAAGAATAGATAAGCAACTGGACAGACCGGGTGTGTGTGTGTGTGTGTGAGAGAGTGGCTGGTATCTAAGGGGGAGGGGAGTGTGTGTGGGGAGGGGGGGGCCTAAGTGCTGTGGGGAAGTGATGCATGGTGAATGCAGCTGAAACACAACCAGGTCACAAAGAGGGCCGGAACAAGGGGGCTGATGATGCAGTAAGAGAAGGGAGAAGGGGATCGCTCGCGGACATTTCTTAAAAGCCCCCATCCAATCCCACTCACTTTGTCTTCCTCTCTCCCTCTCTCTCTCTCTCACACACACACACACGCACTCTCTCTCTCTCTGTATGCCTCAGTGTCTCTCTGCCGAATGGAGGCTAACAGCAGCAGCATTGGGAAGGAGAAGGAGAATCTTGAGTCTCCCTGTGTGATTATGATGAAACTCGCAAATTCAATCAGACGGCCAGACACTGCCATGGCTGTATGAAAGGGACCGATGGCTGATAGTCACCACAGCCATGCCCCCCCCCTCCCCCACACAACATAATGCAGATAGGACTGCATGCATACAAACACCATCTGCATTACAGCCTTGACCTAGAGTACAGGCAGATTCACCCAGTTTAGGCCACAAATCATTCTGTTGCTTGGTTGGTTGAGCAAGTCGCTTCTCATTCTGAATTTGTGGATTCCAATCCTGTTCCAGCCATAATACTGTAATTCAACATACAGTATATGCTTAATAACATAATCTGACTGAATTCTCCCTTCCAACAGAGAGCCTCTGCACTGTTAATTTGGATATGGCGAAGACTTAATCACTGGCTGAGGAGTAGGTGGATTCCAAATCCTTATGGGGCTCCAGGAAAATGGCTGAACTGAAAATGAATAGCCTAAGGCCCTGTAGCCCTTTTTGCTCCATTGAAAGTAGAGCAAAATCCTGGGGCTATAAATGAGTATGCATAATTCTGCTACACAATTCTGAGCATGATGCTCCCCTAACTGTTTAGCTGCACAATTCATCTGACAGAAAAAAAATACACAATACTGACTACTGCAATTTCCAAACTTTAAGAGGCTACCTTTTGCTGAATGGCCTACAAATCGTCCTGCATGTTGGAAGAAACCTTGAGCATTTCCTAAGCACTGGCATCTCCTTTTCCCCTCAAAAATGTGTCTTTTCTATATTTGTGCAAGAGCTGAAAAAGAAACTGCATATAAAAATCTGCACCAACTGAACTGCAATTGCAACATTCAGGGAAAAATAGCTATTAAAAAAAACTTGCAGTATGTTTTTGGTCCATATGACGCAGCACTTAGCTTTATTTACTAGTAGTTTTCTCCATGTACAATACCATGATGTATTGTGGTGCTGCCCATATCTAATCCATTAAAGGGGAATATACATTAGAACCTGGATCCAAAAAAAACCCAGTAGGAAGGGCAGCCGTTCAGAAGGATGAAATATTTGCATCAATAAAATGTATGCAAATTCCCAATCATAACTTACTCAAAACATAACTAATGCACATACATTCTGAAATGTTCAGTACTGTCCAATTTGGAGCATTCAGTTGTATGTAACAATAAGGCCAATTACAGGACAGAATAAGTTTTTGTTTTTTTTGCATTTACATTTTTTTGCTGGTCATGGCTGCTTGATAGACCTGCTGCCTCAGAAGTCTAAGCTTAAAGCTTCTACTATGAACACCCCAATGACAGCTCACAGTTGGAAAAAACAACATATATTGAAGACAAAATAAACTAAAAAGGCACTCTGAAACCGCAAACCTCCACCAATGCTGAATTCTCCAACTCCATAATTATGGCTTAAAAAAACAATAATCGTCTATTGGCGGAAATCCCAGATCGCCACCAAATTCTAACGAATTGTTCCTTGGCCCAAGGCCTACCTGTCTGCCAAATTTAATGGAAATATGTTCATAGATTTTTCATATATCCTGCTGACAGACAGATCGACTAACGGGCGAAAACATGACCTCTTTGGTGGAGATAATAAGCATAAATTTAAAATCAATATGTTGTGGATCATAAACTAGCTGGTTGCTAGCTGTTAGCTAGCTGTGTGGCTATTTTGTTTCTCTTAAGCCATTTCACGATTGCCGAGTCACAGGTTGAGCACCAGCATTGCTGGCAGTTGAAAGACCAACAGGTTTGCTAGTGTTCAAGGAGTACTGAGACTAGGGTGATACTGCAAACTCAAACTTTGTGTGCTCTGTGGGATGGGTCCTTTTCATATGATGGAAGAGGCTGGTGGTGTTCCTTGTCATGATTTAGGCTGGTGACAGAGTGTTGGGTCTGTGATTTGTCAGATTTGAGATTGCCAAACATTTCTGTATGATAGAGGTTGTGTCACCTTTCTCCATCGAAATTTCTTTACTTTTTGAGACAACTGCTTTCTTTCTCCAGGCCAGCTCATTTTTATGTCTTGCTAATCTAGATCCACTTATCACCACTTATTGTATTATCTTCTTTGGTAAGTCAACAAGCATGGTCACTCTGTGTCGTGATGCGGTTCTGCGTGGATGTGTACCCCATAAATGTGCAAGCTTATTTTTGCCATCTGATTGGCTGCTGGTGTCAAGTTTGTCTGCGCCCCAAAGTCCATTTCTACTGTGTGATTACCTGTTTGTGTAGTTTGTCTGTTGTTAAGACAAATTTTATCGTAATAATGATTATCGAGATTTTTTCTACCTGTCAAGTCAACTTTTGGCCATGCACTGGCTGAAACATCCATTCATAGGGACTCTTTACATCACATAGGCTAAGTAAAAACAAATCCAAAATGGGCACACAAGAGTGACGCGCATTAACAAGAGGCCTGACACATATGCTATACCAGACATGCTTTCAATCTACGTGATGTCACATAAAACCCATTGAAACCTCAGGGTTTAGACGGGAAGAGTTCAGCCTTAGAATAAATGCTCTTACAGGACAACATTGGAGCTGTATGCATGACACAAAAACCTTTCCACATCAGCGGACTCGGGGCCAGGGGCGATGCGCGCATGGTGAAACCCTTGCATTTCCTGGACAACAGAACACACTACCGAAAAACAAAAATAGAAGCAATGTAGTGTCAATCTGAAAGAATGCCACGAGTTACTGTATTAAGTAGTATTAATTAAATTTAGCAACGCAAGGCTAAACCCTTGGTTATTCAAAAAGATTTCAAATCTGTTTGAACAGTGTACAGTGTCCCAAAATTTTGTTTGTATCCCCCTTTTTTTTTTAACTCAAAGATAATATATGATCACTACTGCAACTACATTACAATCAATTTGAACAGATTGACTGTCTGCACCTGTCATTTGATTGTGTGCTCGTTTAATGTGGCCGGCTGGGTGGAGTTGTCTGTTTAAAACACTGTACAGTAGGCTTTTTTTTTGGAAGTAAATCACTCATTTTCAGTAAGAAAATATCAGTCCAGATTAGCTTCAATCAAGCTTGTTTTGCATTTACCATTTCATAAACTCGCTTAGGCTACATTTCACAAACATGTTCTGCATTTACATTTTTACTTTCACAGCAAGACGCACAATAATAAAGGATAAAATAAATGAACAAATAACAAATAAAATCAATGATTAGCCTGTATGACCATGAAATAAATAAAAACAGAAATTAAGCATTTCTCCCATTGCTTCAGCCTTACACATGTCTATTTTGTTGAAAATGATTGTAGGAATAATCAACATAAGCAGAAAAAAAAATGCGTACATGGCCTTTGGACTCAGATTGCCAAAAGGCGACTGGTCATGCACTTACACTACATGGCCAAAAGTATGTGGACACCTGCTTGTTGAACATCTCATTCCAAAATCATGTGCATTAATACAGAGTTGGTCCCCCCTTTGCAGCCTCCATTCTTCTGGGAGGCTTTCCACTAGATGTTGGAACATTGCTGCAGGGAGTTGCTTCCATTCAGCGCAGAGCATTAGTGAGGTTGAGCACTGATGTTGGGCGATTAGGCCTGGCTTGCAGTCGCCGTTCCAATTCATCACAAAGGTGTTTGGCGGGGGGCTCTGTGTAGGCCAGTCAAGATCTTCCAAACCGATCATCAAAAAACATTTCTCTCTGGACCTCGCTTTGTGCATGGGGGCATTGTCATGCTGAACTGTTGCCACAAAGTTGGAAGCACACAATCGTCTAGAATGTAGCGTTAAAATGCCTCCTCACTGGAACTAAGGGGTTGAGCCTGAAGCATTAAAAACAGCCCCAGACCATTATTCCTCCTCCAAACTTTACAGTTGGCACTACTACTATACTGGGCAGGTAGCATTCTCCTGGCATCTGCCAAACCCAGATTTGTTTGGTGAAGCGTGATTCATGACGCTTCACCAACGCAGTGGTGTACATGCCCACCGGGCGCCCGACGGGCTTAGCGCTCCCGCCAAACACTTCTTGTGCTGACGCTGCTTCCAGAGGCTTCTGAGTTTGGAACTCGGTAGTGA
The DNA here is from genome assembly GCF_046629955.1 of Centroberyx affinis. Taxonomy (NCBI): domain Eukaryota; kingdom Metazoa; phylum Chordata; class Actinopteri; order Beryciformes; family Berycidae; genus Centroberyx; species Centroberyx affinis. The sequence continues at coordinate 450,947 of NW_027278880.1, forward strand.
GTGTTGCAACCGAGGACAGATGATTTGTACGCGCTACGCGCTTCAGCACTCAGCAGTCAGCAGTCCCGCTCTATCAGCTTATGTGGCCTACCACTTCGCACCTGTGCTGTTATTGCTCCTAGAACGTTCCCACTTCACAGCACTTACAGTTGACCAGGGCAGCTGTAACAGGGCAGAAATTTAACGAACTGACTTGTTGGATAGGTGGCATCCTATGACGGTGCCACGTTGAAAGCCACTGAGCTCTTCAGGACTGCCCTTTCTACTGCCAATGTTTGTCTATGGAGATTGCATGGATGTATGCTTTATTTTATATACCTGTTAGGAATGGGTGTGGCTAAAATAGCTGATTCTACTAATTAGAAGGGCTGTCCACATACTTTTGGCCATGTAGTGCATGCTGTGCTCTGTGCTGTAGCCTAGTTGCATGGAGATCAAATTTTGATCCTACGGCTAGGTTATATAAGCACATCACTGACAATGTAGACAATGTGGCAAGGTAAACACTTGCATACACTCAGTGTCTGATGCAAGCCATGGAGTTTAAGTTTCACATTCAATTTAGTGACATGGGCCTATAGTCTCAGTCCAACTGGATGAAAGGCAACAGATGCAGGAGAGAGAAGCAAGCAACAATATGGCAAATAGTCAGGTGTAGCCCACATTAAAAACAAAAATTACCACTAAAAAAGTAGCAAGCTGGAAAGTAGTTGACTATTTGGTCGGCAGCCGGTGCTTGTGGAACACATTGACTGATGCTTTGACATTTTGATTTCATTATCCCATAACAAACCCATGTGAATTTTGAGACACACACAAGGGCACCCTTGAAACACTACTCTGCTCCATATACAGTGCATGTTGCCGTTCATCTTTTAATCGTAGAAATGAATCTAAATAAATGTTTCACCATTTCTACAGCAGACCTCAGGACTGGGGTTCTGTGTTTATGTCTAATTCAATTTTAAACCAGGGTTTCTGTGATTCTGTCTTAGATTTCATCAGAACGGTGCATCGGATATTATGACGACGTGTTTTGAGCCACATTTTACATATGACATCTTCCTTTAAGCTTCTGCACAATGACTAGAAACAGGTTTGAGCCTACTTACAATACTGAGGCTTGATTTTGATGGGTGCTCCCTGCTTGTGGCTGCCTGCTGTGGGTAACGTCTGATGTTAGCAGACATAACATCAATGGGAGTGACAGTAGAGTTTAATCGATTGATTAGTGAAACATTCCATGATGCCATGAGCCGAGTGCACTGTGGGTGGAAATAGCAGGTGTGGCCTATTGCAGATGAGGTGATTCCCAAAAGGCAAATCAAGCAAACTTCAAACACCAAATATCTGAGAGAATATTATATTTTACTACAAGCTGGGCTATATTACAATCCTCTGACCATCACAACACAGAAAATACCTGCTATGGCTGCACCACCATTAGGTCACTTCATCAGAGATTAGGCTGGAGAGGAACTTTGCCATCCCAACAGTCAGTGGTTGGACATAAATGCTTTGCAGCTTGTAAGCCTTCATATACTAAAACTGCCTCCCTGACCTCAATAGCCATAGGCCCACCGTTCATGCCACCCCCCACCCCATTTCTTGCTTCAGCATCTCTGAGCCAAACAGGTTCCACAGGCTAGCACCGATGCTGGCCGACTTACTGCAAATGCCACGGCATGAGGACAATCATTAAGGACATTGGGATGGCAAAAATGTGTAGATTTTTTTTTTTTACAGTCACATATATTAACAAAGGTATGGTTTGTGCTTGGGACAGCTGCACAACCAGCTTTTTCATGCAGGAATGTGAATGCCTTAGATTTAAAAAAAAAAATAAAAAAAATGAAGAGGTCAGGCTAGCCCAAAGCCAAAAGCATGACTTTATTTAAAACACAAAATACACTCCTTTGATTGCATTAATAAACGTACCCCTCCCCCAAGTGCTTTCTCTCTCACAGCTTCCAAAAGAGAGGAACAAGTGTGTGTGAAGAGTCACATGACAGCCAGCCCACTCTTCTTTTACTCAGTGACTGTGGCCTTTCTTGTTTTACAGAGGAAGAAAACTCACCGACTCCGGCTGCCTTTCCCCGTCATCTCGGGATTCAGGTTTGGTCACATTTTCCCTGTGGCAGTCAAATCTAAGGGCTAGAATGTAAATAGAAAGCAAGACTGCCTCTATTCAAAGCGGAGCAGGCACTGAGGTTCCACATGCAAAGCACTGCCGGGGCTTGTGATGGGCTTTCGGGGGGGGGGGGGGGGCTACGCACTGGCAGGGCGCTGACAGAGTTGTGTGTGGGTCACTAAACGGCCCTGTCGCCACTTGCTTTGAGTATTCAAAACAGTGGCCAAAACCTTGCGGCCAGTAGTGACAGGCCATGGATGCGGAACAGCACCTACAGTCAAACTAGCAGGCGGAAAACAGTTTTCACTAACACGTCACTCCAGAACAGAACCACATTGCACAGTGGGAAACCTTTAGGGTGGGATTTCCATTGTGATGTTGAGTCTTGTGGAGATAGGGGATAGCTGGCAAACTCACTCAAAATAGACCATAGGAAATACACTAACATGTGGATAAGCACACTGTGCAAAACAGGAGATTCAGGACCACACGTTTGGTGTACTGATATAGAAAAGAGCAATATGTGTAACCAGTGAATTACATGAAGTTACCCTAGACATCCATCACTGGTAGTCAGCTGTAATGTACACATACCTGGAATGACTAGAATGACCCTCACCACAGTCCTAGCAAAGCTGACACAAGACTAGAGAGAGCAAGGGAGGAGGAGGAGGAGGAGGAGTAGGGGTTGCTGGTCACATGTGACCCATGCTAAAAATAAACTAATGTGGTGAAGATGAGCTTGTTTGTGTTTAAATATACTTGGACCTCTGGGGTCAGTCACAGGCTTATGACACCCCTCCCCTTCAGCCCAATTCAGGGTTAATGGCAGTGTTGGTATGGGTGGGGGGGGCTGTTCATCAACATGGCAGCGTCCACGGTAAGCCTTCAACTGGCACTTAGGATTAAAAATAAAAAGTAGGACTGCGCTGGCGATAAAGTCCCATATAAAGCGTGGTGGTGATGGTGGGGGTGGGGGGGCTGCTTGATGGTGTAAGGGTAAGCAACAGTGAGCATTACTAAGTGGACAGGGTTTAAGAGGAAAAACTAATGAATACAACCAAGCTAATCATCAGTAACACTGGACCCAGGTCAAACACTGCCAAGCAGCCCTGCCAGCTGATCTTTTGACCAACTTTATAGGTAGCCCACTGTGCTAGAAGTAAAGCTCCTGATCTGATCAGTTCTTTACTGAAGCCACCTGATGACAGAGAGCTACAATTTTGATTCAACCATTAGCCCAGCGGTTGCCTATGGCTGTGCGACACACCCTGATGAAACAGTTTCAAAATCCGGTACACTGCTTCAAGAAGAGGAAAATAGATTTAAATTGCTAAACCACAGTACATCAGAACTCCACTGACAATCCTAAGAGCAAAGTAATGGAAGCCATAGTGCAGAGGCTGCCACTAATGGTCCATTTAGGTTAAGACAAAGAATAAACTGGCTGATGAAGACAACATTGTGGGTGAACTCAGCTTTGCCTTTAAGAGCACACAACAACCAAGGAGGGCCCAGGCCCATATATTAGCAGACACATTTGCGCCCTGGGCGTTTTGTTTCCGACTCTTGTATTGAGATGATGGAATGAGGAACAAGGAGGACAGGCGTCTGACAGGAAACTTCTGCTCTGTGCAGATATGCTCCACCTACAGTGGGATGACAGCGCCACCAATTATGCAGCATTTCCCCCATAGTGTACAGCTACCTTAACACCTAGTGGAATTCTCATTTAAACAATTATCACTCCTATTGCGATTGCATGGGGTGAAAAAATAAAAGGGCCGGTTCCATGCGCATCTAGTTGGCCAACCCTTCTTATGACAGTGGCCTGTTATCTTGATAACAGAAAATTCCGTATGGCTAAAAGCAGGATCATAGTAGAGGAGGAAAAATCAGCACTATCACTGACCAAGCCCCATAATCCCAAAGGGCCAAATCCACAGACTGTAAGAATTTAATCCCATTCATATCCTGCACTCGCATAGAGAGAGAAAAAAAAATAAACATCAGTGGGATGAAAATCTGTATTAAAAACAAAACAAAAATCCCCCTCTAGCACAAAAGGCAGATGATTCAGGTTTTAACATATGCTCATCTTCTTGTGGTGACACTCATCCTACTGAAAAGCTCTGGTGTGTACAAACCCAGGGACAAATGTCCTTCAGACACACATTACTGTCAGGCAGACTTTCAGAGGCTTGTCATATGCCACTCATGTCATCTGAGAGGCGTCAACACAATATGTTTCAGAGATGCCCACGGATTATGCCGTCTCTGTCCATCAAAGCCACTGGACACTGGATGGAGCTGCCAAAGGCATTCTGGGTATCAGGATCGTGTGGGTCACCGCCAGGTCACACATTCTGATAAATTTAGATGGGACAATTGTTTTTATACCTTGGTTGATAACAGGATTCTTTTGGAGGGACATACAAGATGTAAAATACGAAATGCTCTCTCCGGTGCTGTGTGTGTATGTGTGCTTCTGCTCTGATCTGCAATGAACTAAGAGGTGAGAGTGGTGAGGGCAAAGAGCCTGAAGTGACTAGGCGAACTCATTCACACAGGAATGATGTGACAAATCACAGCAAAAGCTTAGATTCCAGTGAGGCTGAGAGATATTTGCGAGACAGCAGTTCCAGGGCTAAACAACACTGACACCCACTTCCATAGCAGAAGACAAGGCCAACCGAAATGAAGTCAGTGGGGAATATCAGGGGTAAATTGTTGACATACTGACCACACCAGGGGTGGGGTGGGCAGGGAGCACCAATCTATGAGACATTAAAAGGACAGCCTAAGGCACAAAACATAGATCCGCATTTGGGAGGTTGGAAACAATACGTGTCCAGTAACTGTAATGGGATATTTCATAATAAGCGTATGCAAATTTGTAATGGACACTTCAACCATGCCAAGTTGAGACCCTCATTAGCTAAAATCAAAACAACCTCCTTTTGAGGAAGTCACAAGCGCATCAGAAAGAAGAAAGGATCAAAACATGATTAAAAACAATATGGCCTACAAAGCACATGCACAAAGAACAAACCCAAAGTACTGGAATTGTAATAAATCTCATATTCTCTTTCATTAAAATCTATTCTCTATGGAAAAGAACTGATGGAAAAAAACACTGAACTTATATCTGGGCAAAACCCCTACCTCTAGATATTTTTTAATGCCATCCTATTCTTTGAAATCTGTCCAATAACATTTAACTGTGAATCACAGCCAGGATTGGTGTAAGAAAACATTTAGACACATTTTCTCTAATATGTGGTCACATATGTAGCAAGTCATAGACATTAACTTTCATATCAAAATATGAGAATACAATTTCAACAGTTTATGTTGAATGTCAGAAAATAAATAGTATAGTTTTCACATTCCGTTATATTCCTGTATATCTCGGTTCACTGGCTGATAGTCAAGATGTACAACACCCCTTCCCCACCATGTTGTCCTGTATCTGAGGTGCACACATTTCATTTAACAAGGAATTCCATCTGCACCAAAAACGTTTTAAATTCAAAAAGTCGGGGCATTTTATCGATAGGGTAAATCAAAGAAATCTATCCTGCCAAGCCCGAATCCATCCGATGCTAGGCAGCTGTCTTTCGCAGTCTGAGAAAAAGCGGTGATGAAAAAGGCTTTGAACGCCATCTTGTTCGTTGCAGCTGCTTGGGCCCTGAATACAGGAACCCATTCATTCAAGGAGGCGGAGGGAGGGGGCAGACTGGCAAGATGAATTCATCTTTGTGGAGCAGTAAATACAAATAGCTCTTTTGAGAAACACGGGAATACTTCTGACGTGACTAAGAAATCGGCGATTATCAGTAATGAATTCTTTAAATGCATCGTGTAACATTGCTAGTCGATAACTTCGTCAAAAGGGGATACAAATTCTTGTCTCGGTGCCGGAGGAGCCGCTCAGCTCGGCTTCCTGCGACAACACGTCTCACTCGCTGCTAAACCACCTTTCGAAATATTTACCACGAAATAAAGCTCAGTGGACTTCCCTCTCGGCCTTTTAGCGCCTCTTGTCAGTGTACTGGACGGGATTTGATGCTTCGTTGTGGGTGAAGCTCACCCGTTTTCCTGGGCTAGTCCATGAAATGCTATAGTGTGTAGCGCGGCCCGGTGGGGCATGGCTACTCAGGTAGCTAACAACTTGCCCTGCAACAGACCTGTGCTCAAGATAAACAGATTGTAAAGATCCAATTAGAAAACCTCGTTTCCACATCATTAAAACAAGAGGTTCAAATTAAGGCCAATGAGATTTGTCCGAACAATGTGTTCTCAATCTGACGCTGCTTAAAGACTTGTTAAACTAAGATGGCTATTCCATCCATAATGTTCATAGCGGTGCTTATTGTCCACATTTTCGATGCAATCTGACAACTGTGTTGCCACTCGCAACAAATGCAAATTTCTATTCTTTTCTACTGTACTATGCATTCTAGGGAAGAGGATATGAACCATGCTAGCCAGTTAGCCATTTTCCTTTTAGCACTATCAGAGGACCGACTGCATCGGAAAATCTGCAGACTAAACATGGGAATGCCGACATATATCCGTGACATATAATGGCCACAATCCCCCACCGTTGCCTTTGAGTCAGTGGATTAAATAGTTAGTCCAACTAACCCATTTAAATGGAGTCTGCTAAACAAGTGTGTCCACAGCTGCGAACATCGGCATTACGTAAATACTTTCGCAAGGCAAAACATGAACGCCTCAATTCAACAGCTTTCAGATATGCGCTGCAATCGACAACAACGCTGTTCATGTCCATTGATGATACAGACAAATTATCTTGGCTGCCATGTTCAAGATATACACACCCAGATCAGCCATACCAGCCAGCAAACGTAGGCTGTGGCCACTGCTGGCTAACTTGTATGGACTAGCTACGGAAAAGTGGGGGTGGTGGTGATTCTGTTGGTGAAGTAGCCATTTTTAGACTCCCTTCACTGTCAGTTGCATGATGCTACAGTTTTCAACATGTGTGGAAGGAAAATCCAAAGTCTATTTGCGCAAGGCTGGGTTATGCAAGTGTAAAGTCGTAGCTATGAATTAATCAACTGACACAATTTGTCTTGGGTTAGTCAACAGTTAGCTAAAGGTAGCAAATATGGACCAATTAGCTTACCAGGTAGTCACTAGCTATCTATAGAGCAAACCAGTGAAAAAATGTGGGCCGACCCAAAGATTCATAATGTTAGCCACCATTGGGATTACATTTCAGACTTAATTAAACCCAACACTGTAGGCCTTCGCAAGGGGCACAATATTAATTGGATACTGCTAAAGTTAGACTGTGTGTTTCGCATAAAAAGAGAGGGAGAAAGAAACCCGGACGTTGAGCAGGGGTGCTAGCTAACTTATTGAGCTGTCACCAACTACCGTTAACATTAGCAACGGCTGGCTACCAACTACCAGCTAACCAGATACAAACATTAAATATATAAAGCAATGCACTACTGTTATTGTTAACTGACAATTGGGTTACCGTAATGTATTTTTTGAGATGGCTATTACAGTGACCCCCACCCACTCTTTTTGGCAGCAACGACTATCTAGCAGCAGGCTAAGAGTAGCTAGCTCTAACGGATAAGCCGAGCCACTCAACCCAATTTAACCCCTTTTGCTCGTCTTTCCAGCTCGAGAGGCTAATCAACTGCACAGGCATATAATGCATTTTTTCAGAGGCACAATTTCACATTTCAATGTATTACCTTACCCGCTTTCAGTCGAGGGTATCCGTTGTTTATATCACATTGACTGGAAACAGCAAAAGCTCGTCTCTCCTCTCTCTGCCCTAGCGCTCAGATTTAGCTAGTTTAGCTACCGAGGAGCGGCACTCCCCGAACCCAGTTTTCGACCCGCCGAGGGGGGAGACACACCGGCACAGAGGCGCAGAGACGAGGCGGTGTTCACCTAGATAGACGTGCCAGAGCCCCGTTGAAGCGTTCTTCCGATTCAAAGCAACCTCCGATTCAAAGCAAAATCCCTTCTTGTCTTTCCCACCGTCGTCGTCCCCCTTTTTCTTCCTTCACGCCAAGATCTCAGTCGCTTCTTCCTCCGGCCATCAAACAGCAGAGATGGGCGCGGTAACCCTGCTCTCAGGTCTGGGAAACCCCACGTTACGGCAGCGTCACAACGCACGGCGAAGGGTCGGCGACCACTCCAACGGATCATTATACCAGGAAATACTGCCATCTTTGGTAACACCAACATTTACCTACCAAAAACACTATACTTTAAGGATAGAACTTTGTTCTTACGGTCATATAAAGAGTTTAACCCAGATGTGATCTGACAATGAGCATTTTTTTCATGACAAGCTAATAGGAACTGGTATGAGCACAATAACCTACCTACACACCATACACACCATACCTGTTAATACTAGTGGTTGCCCAAGTGGGGCCCAGGGAACGCCAGGGGTTCATGAAGGGGTCCCCAGAAAAATGGGGACTGCTTTAATTTAATTTTAATTTAATTCTAGAAATTATCCCAATTAGAGAATGTTTAAGATTGACTATTGTAATAATCACCACCATAAATAAACAAAAACTAGGGATCCCTGGGGCTACATCTTATCAAATGGGGGCTTTGGCCTAATGTGGGACCCCTGGTTTGGTGACTCTGGTCTCTCCCTGTCAATACGGCAACTATGTCTAGCCATTATAACACTGCCTCATTTGCAACCCAAAATAGACCGTGGCACAGATTTAACTACGGTACTGTGTGTCCTTCCCTGCCAACATGGCCACATCCAAATCACACCTTCACCATATGCACTTCAAGTGTAATCCCATGGGTGTGTTGGTATTTCTTACAGTCTGTGTTTGGGTATGGCAAGGTGTGGACCAGTGTTACCTCTAAAATGATAGTTTGGTGACCTAATCATTTGTCACAGACACTGACCAAATAATATCTGACAAGTCAGTCATCAGTCATTGCTTCTGTTTGTCCCCAGAAGTGTAGTTTCTAGTGGCATAGCCTAGTATATGAACTATTATGCTCTAGTTCAAGCAAATGAATCACAAAGGATTACTTTCCTATACTGTTTGTGGCTGGATGATCTTCTATTACACCACTAGTAATACACACCAATGAACTGGATCATTATCACCAGTAGTCCAGGTAGAGTGCTTACAGCAAGGGCTGATGCTCGGAGGGTTAAGGCCGTTACCTGGAGACCTGGAACACTTTGCCCTCCTCCGGGACGGCGGGGAGGGGCCCGGCCCGGTCCGCTGGGGGGAGACGAGCGCATCATCGCACCTCTCTTCGGTTCGGATGGAGAAGACTCCAGAGAGAAGCGTTCTGCCTCCTGCAGCATTTTGGACATAGACTATTTGTGCCGGATCTGTTTGCTTTTGTGAACAGAAGTTCTGGTCTCTGAATTGTAAACTGGATTGGCTTTATAAAGAGATAAGAGATGATTTCAGATTCTTTTTTTTTTTGGTTCTTGAATTAAAATAATCCACCAATATATACTCTAGAGCAGTGATTCTCAACCTTTTTCTTATTAAGGACCCCAAACGTAGTCCACATTCGGCCATGATGGACCCCCATTTGATGAGATTTTGTCTCTCTGACCCAAATCTGAGAATATCTTTATTGTTAGATATGATTTTGTCCAGAATCCCATGACTATCTGTATTGTAGGTAGAGAGATAACAGTGAAACTATGATCAAAACAGTCATTCTTCTACATTCTCTAACTGTATTAACTTCTTGTAAATGAAATAATGCTGAAGTTTAACGCATTCATCAATTTGCTGGGGACCCCCTGGTGGTCCCCGGACCCCACGTTGAGAGCCACTGCTCTCGACTTGCAGAGATCACAATATGGCTACAGCGCCCCGCCCCGTTGCCTATTTTGAATTTACGGGCCGAACGTGTGTGTGTGTACTCCTGCCAGTTCTGTAAACCACAAAAGCATGTGGGAGGCTGCTGGCCTGGTATCCTGCATGAACAATCCTCTATTGTGGGACGGTCATCTCTGTAACCACGCATTAGTGCACCTATGGGAGGAATATTCACCATAGTAACTGTACAGTACTGTATGGAGGTGTGTGTGTGTGTGTGTGTGTGTGCGAAGAGGAGTGTACGCCTGCCCGCATAATAGGCAGGTATGTAGAGGAGTGTAAACCTGCCGAAACCTTTCTGAAAATATAATACATTTTTATAGTATACATCATAATACGTAGCATCAAACTGATGTAAGCTATATGAGGTTTGGTCTTTTAAAGGAAAAAGAAGCATAAATTTGTGTCCTTAAAGCAATATTCCACTTAGTTTTAACATGGGGGTTATTTAGCATTTGACCCCCATGGAAACCAGAATATAAACTACTCACCAAGATCAGATGCAGCTGGACGAGTTTGTAGCATTAGGATTTTTACTTCCCATTCATTTGAATGAGGCCACGAAAATAGACTGAAAACTGACACATTGACATTTAACACGTTGGTGAACAGATTCAACAAACAGATCCTGCTTTTAAGACAACAAAGTAGACCTGGGTCCTTCATCATTTTGCATTTCTATTCTTGGTTTACACTCAAATTTGTATTTCAAAATAAAAGTAGATCCGCTCTCCCAAACAGGATCTATCTCTCCTAAATGGTATCCCTCCGCTATGTTCTCTTCTATCAATAAAAATGCTATTTGGCGAAATTCTGTTCTAACACATTGGACCCACAGTCAGTTGAAAATCACAGCATCAGGATCTGTTGTTGAAACTGTTCACCAACATGTTAAATGCGACTTTTCAGGCTATTTTCACGGCTTCATTCAAATGAATGGGAAGTAAAAATCCTAATGCTACAAACTCATCCAGCTGCATCTGATCTTGGTGAGTAGTTTCTACCCTGGTGCTGAAGAACCCCCATGTTAAAACGAAGTGGAATACTGCTTTAACCTCAGAAGATGGTGTCACAAACATAGGATGAGATGAAAACAGTGCTTGTGTTACCAGGCTGGTTTCTGGGTGTGGGATTCCGCGGGGACTCGTATGCCCAGGGTGATGCTGCTGAGGTTTAGTTGCCCCTGGATACACCTCCTGCCTGTCTGCATGTGTGTGTGTTGTGAAGCTCCTCCAGCAGAACTTCACCCAGCCCCAGGGAAAAACCTTTATTGTCCGCCTGGCTTCTGCCTTTTTTTTGTTGAGGAGAGCGTCAAGACAAACTGCTATGGACCAGTATTCCCTTAAAATAACCTTACATTTACACAAATTCACCCCTTAATTCATGCGAAATCCCCTTAAAATGAGTTAAGGGAGTTATTAATGGAGGAGACCCCATCAAAACCACCCGAATGTTTGACTGCTTACTTTCTAATTTAATGTAAAATTCAGGGAGACAGAAATGAATAACTCAGTAATAACCCTGTAAACCAAGCACAAAAATGCATGAAAAAAAAAAAGGAATTTGCAGTGTCTCCATTATTCAACCAATGAATAAATCCCTTATAGACCCATGATACTAACCTTAATTTTTTTTTATTTTTAATGGATAATTAATGTTTACGTAATGAGAAATTAAGGACATTTCAGGGATAAAATGAAGGGGTTTCTCTGTTTTTCTGTATTTATGTGTCTTATGGTGTGATATGCCATTCAAGGCTTTAGGTTTACATTTGCTATATTGAATGAATTCCATTGGTTGTTAAAGTGTAAAGTTGAATCTGAATAATTGTTTGGTACTTTGTGAGAAATAAATCATACCAGAGTTGGCTTCATGTCAATCTCAATCACAAAAATCAATCATACTTTAAGAAAAACACATGAATGTATGCTTTTTCCCTTTAAAGACCCTATCTTCATGTAAGTTGCATCAATTTGATACCACTTACTATGATGTATATTATGAATTTCATATCATGAAAACATTATATCTGTCTAAAAAAGCTGTCACAGTTTGTTGTAAAGAGGATTTTGTCTCATTTTGAATACTCACTTATTTCCCTATATTTGAATAAGCAACTAAATTCACTCTTTGAAGTTAATTTATTTATTTTTTAAATCATTTTAATATTGTTTGTTCATTAATATGTATGTATCTATGTATATATCATGTATATGTTTATATTTTTATAATATTGGATATTTGTAAGTATGCATATATAAGTTGTTTTTTTTTTTTTACTTACATAAACATATTGTTGAGAAAAAAAATTCCCTCTTTGAATGAGTGTAAAACATCATTCTATAGTTGTAAAGTATTTCTTCTCAGTGGTTTATAGTATATATATTTGAATTAAGTATATACGTATATTTGAATGGCATGAACAGCCTCTAAGAAAGCTATGAAAATTTTCCCCCTGTCATTCTCCTGCACTTATCCATGCAAACACACGCTAATGGAGGGCGTTCACACACACACACACACATACACACACACACACACACACACACACACCAGTCAGCAGAGCAGGCACTGTAAGTAGCACTATCACACAGTATTACCAGGAGATCAGAGGAGAAATCAGATTAGAAAAACGAGGCAAAATGGCAACGCAAATATTGCCTAATATGATCTCATACATTTCATAAAACGAGTGACATTACATTAGGCTAAGCTCATAATGACCTTGCTTTTTATAGCCAGGTTGGGGTACAGTAATCTGATTTAGCGTAATCTCCTTCAATCTCTGATAAATGCTTACCACATGTATCTCTGAGAGGACGGATCCCATTGGCCTGTTTGGAGGCATTACTGACATCTGCCGCTCATATAAAGAGCCTCTTGTTCCCAGCATCCGCATTAATAGACGTTCTCCTTGGTTGTCTTTGTAGGCATTTCACAATACAATGCTCTAGGTCAGTGTGGTTGGATTCCCTTTTGAAATACTGGATTATTCTTCATTTCAACGCTATATTCTATCAAGAGTGTAAAGATTTAACAGTTTTACCATGTTCATTTGGAAAACTGTTCAACGGTGTGTGCAGTGGGGTGGTGGAGTTATGAAAACCCACTTTTCTGAGCACAAATGTCCTCCTCAAGCATTCATTTGAAACCTGGAAGAACACATATACTGTACAACAGAATTTAAAGTTGATTTAAACAAAGTATAAAGTATGCCAATGCAATGATCATGAAAGATGACTAAATAAAGAGAACACTTTATTAGACAGAATTATGTAAACTAGAGAGTGGTTGGTGGATTTTACACTGAAACATGTATCATGTATGATTAGAAATGAGTAAAACACTGAAGATATGAGCTGATATTAAGGATTGCTTGTATGTGAGAGTTACTACTACTACTATTACTACTACTACTATTGTTGCTAGTAGTGCTCCTACTTCTACCAACACTACTACTACTACAACTACTACTACTACTGCTACTACTACTAACACTACTACTACTACAACTACTAACACTAACACTACTACTACTGCTACTACTACTACTACAACTACTACTTCTACTGCTACCACTACTAACACGACTACTACTACAACTACTAACACTACTACTGCTACTACTACTACTAACACTACTACAACTACTAGTAATACTACTACAACTACTACTACTACTGCTACTACTACTAACACTACTACAACTACTAACACTAACACTACTACTACTGCTACTACTACTAACACTACTACTACAACTACTAACACTAACACTACTACTACAACTACTAACACTAACACTACTACTACTAACACTACTACAACTACTAACACTAACACTACTACTACTGCTACTACTACTAACACTACTACTACAACTACTAACACTAACACTACTACTACAACTACTAACACTAACACTACTACTACTAACACTACTACTACAACTACTACTACTACTACTACTACTACTACTACAACTACTACTACTACTTCTACTACTACTAACACTACTACTACTACTACTGCTACTTCTACTACTGCAACTACTACTAACACTACTATTACTGCTACTGCTACTACAACTACTACTACTACTACTACTAGTTCTACTACTACTACTACACCAGCAAATAAAAAAAACCTCTTTGGAAAGATCCAAGCTCATTTATAGTTCTGCCTTTCCATGCATACCATATCCATTATATACAGCGGCTTCAGAAAGCTTTCAACCCTTCTGACCGTTTTACGCATGTTATGGTGTTGCAGCCTGAATTCAAAATGGATTAAACTGATTTTTATTTTTGTCAACAATCCACACAAAATATCTGAATAATGACAAAGTGAGCACGTTTTTTTTAGAATTTTTTGCAAACTCGTTGAAAATGAAATGCAGAAATATCTCATTTACAGTTTGACGTCCTTGGAAAAATACATTACACTGGCAGTTGTGTGTCAGTCTGTTAATGTGCATAGCCTGGGACTCTTGCATGTGTTTGAATTTCCAGGCTGAACCCACTGTTCAGATCTAATGTTCCATTGCCTGACCATGACAACAGGATGATATGGACGTGGTTATGGACTTGAGGTGTTTAGTTTGAAAGTAACCTATTACAAAAAAATTCCATGACTTTTCATAACTAAATCTGAATGCTTCCATGACCTAAAAATGTTCTTCCTTCCTGGTTTGACAATTTATTTTTTCCAAAGAGATGAACAGTCTGGTTTCCACTCCAGTTGGCATGAAAACCACCGTCTAATGCGATTATGTTTCTAGAAACATAAGTACACAAGTAAAATACATTCTGCTATCGTCCTATAAAGTGACCCAGTTGTAAAATTCCCTGACTTCCCCAGAGAATTGATCAAATTCCCGGAGTTTCCCTGTCTCTAAACTCCGTAATATTCCAGGAATTCCATGACCGGTGGGAATCCTCAATCTTTTTTTTCCCCGTTTCATAAATTTCACATAATCTGTGCTCAAATTATAGTCAGATGAAGTGTCACCTAGTGGCAAGAACCTGTAAGTGCAATCATCTGGTCCAGTACAGGGCCAGTCCACGCCTTCTGGTTGGACTGATTGATGCCCACAGAGATATGAAGCCAATTTCAAGACATTAGTGTGGCTTTCAGTGGAGAGTTTTAGTGTCCCATGATGCTCTAAATGCTGTTTCAGAGGCTCTTCCGCCCTGACAAGAATCAATTTCTGGAGGAAACACTGACTACTTAACAGATAAAGATATTGAATATCAGCCATCGGCCGTTTCAATCAAAAAATACTGGCATCAGTATTGGCTGAACCCGAATTTGGTACAGAGACAGGAATTTTGGCATCATTCGCTGGTGATTAATCCAAATTTAAATAACTAGTTTAAAATGTGTAAGATGCAATAAATGGACATAAACTGTAGGGTGATGAAACATTTTCCTGGTAAATTTAACAAATACATTCCTGATATTTTGTGCCAGTATTCAGTATGTCAAAATGTGACCATTTTCATGCTAAAAATTCAAAAGTATTCAGTGTTTCCATCACAATTGTATTCTCCTCAAGGTGGAAAAGCCTCTGAAACAGCATTTAGACCAGTGATTCTCAACCTTTTTCATATCAAGGACCCCACATTTGATGAGATTCCGTCTCTCGGACCCAAATCTGAGAATATTTTTTATTGTCAGATATGATTTGGTCCAGAACTCCATGACTATCTGTATTGTAGGCAGAGAGGTAACAGTGGAACTATGATCAAAACAGTCATTCTTCTACATTCTATAATGGTTTCAACTTCCTGTAAATGAAATAATGCTGAAGTTTAACAATTCATTCAATTTGCTGGGGACCCCCTGGAACCCCCTCAAGGACCCCTGGTGGTCCCCGGACCCACTGATTTAGACCATCATGGGACACTAAAACTCTCCATTGAAACCAAGGAAAAAGAATAATAATGATACTACTACTATCACTAATTTTTCATATAGTTCTCATATAAAACCGCTCTATTTCTCGCGTCCATCTTTCCCCTGCATTCATATCCGCACCGTCTAAACTCATATTTTCCCAGACTTGGCCTCCGCTTGAACCCTGCCACCTCTAACTTCTCAGCCTTAGGTACAGTACCAACAGAGCTATGTACTGTATACATGTGCCGGCTTACATCAGCTGACACACCCTTCACCGTGGCACAACACAGCCGCTCGCTTTGTTCTGCTTCCGTCCCCCTGCTGGTGGAGCGAGCCTCCTGCAGGACGAGCGCTCCACTCTGACTCATCACTTATGGAGATTAGACTCTGTCCATATTTCTAAAAAAAACCAAACAAATAACAGTTCAGATTTAGGTTTGCTACGAGCAGGATTTTCACTTATACTGTATATATGAAATGGATTGTGATAGCGGTCATGAGTCTTTTTGAGCTGCTTTTTTCCCTTCTATTATTCCTCCCCCCCCCCGCCTGTTTTTGAAGCATCGCCTTCTCGTCCGCTGGGAAGGAAGTCATTCATTTCAAGGGAAAATATCATTAGCAACCACAGGTCATGGTGGGTCACCGGGGCTGCTGTTGGCAGCAATTATAGTCATATCTCAAAGAGTTAAAGTAATAATCCACAAATCCGTTTTCAAATAAATAACTGTCTGCTACTCTGTATTGCTGATTGATATACAGTAGGTGTGCTTGGTAGTTGAAGCTTTGCCTGAAAACTCAAATGGAGTAACAAACGAGACTGACCTGCAGGTCCTTAAAAAGTCTTCTTAAAGAGTTTCAAAATTTAAAGTGATAATCCACAACCTCATGCAAATACATTTCCATTTTCCAACTCTCTGTACCCAGAGAGTTTCATGAACTGTTCATGATAGTTGCTGTTTTTAAAGCAGTGATTCTCAACCTTGTTTCATGTCACAGACCCTTAATTTAGTCCACATTAGAGCCACGGACCCCCATTTGATTAGATTTTGTCTCTCGGAGAATATTTTTATTGTTAGATATGATTTTGTCCAGAATTCCATGACTATCTGTATTGTAGGTAAAGAGATAACAGTGAAACTATGATCAAAACAGTCATTCTTCTACGTTCTCTAATTGTGTTCACTTCTTGTAAATTAACTAATGGTGAAGTTCAACAATTTATCAATTTGCTGGGGACCCCCTTGAGCCCTCTCAAGGACCCCTGGTGGTCCCCGGACCCCACGTTGAGAACCACTGTCTTAAAGGATAAGTTCAGCCATTTTGGACCTATATTATTTATGTCTCTTACATACTTGGACCCGCAGACAATATAGCCCCAGTTTAAACAGCGAGCAGGGTTTCAAAATATCTCCAAAAAAAGCCGTGTGTCGGCTCCACTGGGGAGTTGAGAGGAAACAGAAAAGTTGCAAAGTACCTAAATTAAAATTAGCTCAGACATTCATGACACAATTCATGACACAATTCCTCCATTACGCACACTGTCCCTAATAAGGAAATCACAGAGCTATTTTTCTCTGCTGTAGCACAGGCTGCTGTGGGGTGAAAGTGCGTTGCTGGTGGAGTGATCTAGTTTTGGACAGGTCAGGTCAGATTGTAAAGTAAAGTAGAGTTTGATAGAAGAATAGATATATAAGATGGAAATATGTTGGTTTGTCTCCATATCATTTTCAGACCAAATACTACGGGTACGTAAGAGACAAATTATATATACTGTAGGTCCAAAACTTATCTATCACCTGGTGTCTGTTAGGTCTTTCCCAGTAAAAAAATCCTCTGGCGTACAGGAAGTGATGCGGGTTACGTTTCTGGTTTGTTTGGAATACATAGAGAACTGGCTAGTTGGGCAGTGATAGCCACCATGGCTGAACAGATAAAGAAAAGAGCGCCACCTACAGAAACTAAAAAAAACACATTAATTCTGTGAGGAAAAACACTCTATTGTAAACCAACACCACTTCCCATCACAATCTACTGATACATATCTCCAAAGTGCAAAATGTTGTACACAGTTATTGTCCTAAGTGTGGTGTGTAAAATATTCTGCATGAGCTTAGTGTTAGATACAAGGTGAATGTGGTAGATTATGGCAAATATATGAATATGGCAAACAGAAACATTAAAAAGTTAACTCACAGTGACCAAAATGGTAAAAATCAGATCCTCAAACAACACTTCATAAATTCCACCTTTAATAAATAAATTTAAGTCAACAATTACATGGGATAAGTGACATATTACAGAATCTCCACCTCAACGGTCTCATGCCTTTGTCTGTTATGTCAGTGTGTGTGTGTGTGTGTATGAGAGCAGGCTTCCCATTGGCTGGCGTTCAGGTGGAGGTCAGAGGTCAGGAGCGATGGAAGCCAAAGCCAACAGGGTGACGCTGTAAACCTCTGTCTCATCTCCCTTTAGGGTAAGAGGCACACATACCTGCAGCACCTCGTTGGGCTGAAACACACACACACACACACACACACACAATCAGTCAGTGTGCTCATAAATAGATGTACAGTTAAAGACTTATATGGGTTTTTGAAGGCCAACAGTGATATCAATATTTCTGGATGAAAGCTGCTGATAGATGATTTTTTTTAACTTTTACTTAAATATGTTTTGACTTGTTGGTGTTGGAAGAAAAGTGGGATGGTCTGTACCGAAACCACCACCAACACATCTCTAAATTGTTGTTGATTCCTGCTTAACTTTATGCACTTTCTTTTGTTAAGGATTTTTTTTTTCAATTGAAATAACCTCATTCAAACTCTATCCTCTCCTGTGCTGTCACAGAAAGATTGGATGTCATTTGTTTTTTTTTTAAATAACTCAATAACTGTTGGGTCTGAGTACATTTTAAACAAGCTACTTTTTACTTTTTATGAAGTAGACCAGTGGTTCTCAACGTGGGGTCCGGGGACCACCAGGGGTCCTTCAGGAAGTTCCAGGGGTCCCAGGCAAATTGATGAATTGTTAAACTTCACCATTATATCATTTATAAGAAGTTAACACAGTTACAGAATGACAGAAGAATGACTATCATAGTTTCACTGTTATCTTTGCCTACAACACAGATAGTCATAGAATTCTGGACAAAATCATATCTAACAATAAAAATATTCTCCGATTTGGGTCCGAGGCCCTAATATGTACTAAATTAGGGGTCCTTGATATGAAAAAGGTTGAGAATCACTGAAGTAGACACTAGTCTTGGGCCAACATTTGATAATATCAAATATTTTCTACGGAAACAAATATTGGTAGTATTTGCACCCCTGCTCTTGAGACCCTCCATGCTATGTGATTGGACATCCCTGCTAAGCAAATGAAGAAGCTAGCGGTAATCATTGGTTTGACTCAGCTGTTCCCCCACCTTGTATCCTCTGTGTGGAGTCCATGTGATGGTGACGGTGCGTCTCTGGCCGGCCTCCACGCTGCCTCTGCTGGGCTCCACGCTGAAGCCCTGCTGCTGCAGGGCTGCTACGTTGTCCCAGTGGAACTCACCACTCTGGGGCAAAAACAGGGACAACTTGATTAGTCCTGGTGGCAACATAAAGACACATATCTCCACTCACCGGCCAAGTGCTGGAGCAGTACAGGTTTTCACTGTGGCCCGGTGAGCTTGTCTTGCCAAACCAAATACTTTGGCATTCCAGTAGCCATCATTTGTAAGGTAGAGTGTCGTGTAAAAGTGAAGCGAGCTGCTTTCTCTCAACAGCCTTCTATGATTTCTCCTCCTCTGCTTTTGAAGGAACACATTGTAGTCTATTGGAATGTAAGTAAGTTATTCATTTCAAGGCAAATCACATCACAAACCATGGAAGGTCATGGTAGGTCACTGGAGCTGCTGTTGGCAGCAACTATCACCATATTTCAAGAGTTAAAGTAATAATCTGCAACATTTCATAGAAGTAATTCTTTTGTTGCTCTCATAATCTGCTTCGAATGGGTTTATGCAGATTTATAATGTTCTTGTAATGCATCACAATGTACTTCTACATAATTCTACATGTAAGGGCAGTTAGTGAGTAAACCGGCTGATTCCGTTGCACCAAATGACTGGACCGTGTGTATCTGATGAGCTTTCACAGTACCTTCTTGGCGGGCTGTGTGGAGCGGATGCAGCCCACCTCCAGCTCCCTGACGGCGGGCCTGATGGCCCCGTCGCTGTAGCCCCCCCGCAGGGTCAACAGCACAGGGATGCTGGGCTTCTCCAGCCGCTCTGACTCTGGCACATGGAAGACAGGCGAGGAAGATGGAGTTACCGTCACACTTTGATTCTGAGGCACTGACACCAAAACCTGATGTTCACTGGTCTACGTTTGTCCACTTATCCACGGGAAGAAGAAAAATACACCAAACAACAAAATGGACCCAGAAATTCAAGATACATCACCAATAGCTTTTTTTTAAACAGTGTTAAAGTGTTTTAGGTTGGATTTTTCCTTTAGAATCATTGGTAGTGTGATTGAAAAATTTCGTTACCCAGGTGTAGTTACTGAGATTAGGTTGTTCCTATCTGATATCACAATACATTTTCATCCCCAGAATACATATTGTGATATTATTTAAACACAATATGTTGTGTCACAATTAGGATTTGACCGGTATGGGTTTTGAAGGCTGATGCCGATACCAATATTGATTGAAACTGCTGATACCAGATAATTATATTGTGCTGAAATTTGACCATTTTCATGACAAAAAATGAAAATGAATTACAAGTATTCAGAATTGTATTCTTGTCAGGGTGGAAAAGCATCTGAAACAACATTAGACCATGGGACACTAAAACGGTCCATTGAAATCCTGGATTATACTACTACCACCAGTTATACCTGTGAGGTGAGGTTCACTGGGTTTTAGTGGAGGGAGGAGGGATTCAATGGACACTGTCAGCGGGTCTCCTCCATACAGATACATGTTGTGTGAACAGGCCGCCCCCTTCAGATCCAACACACACACTTTACTCTGGGGGTACAAAAATGACACAGGGTTAGGGCAGCTCTGTTATGAGGAACTGGATGTAGTACTAAAGTGTGTGTCTGCTGACCTTATTCATGAGCTCCACAGTGAGCGTGTCAGAGTAGTTGACAGACTGGTGGTCAGGCTGGAAGGTGACGGTGATGTCCTGGCTCTTCCCTGGAGCTATGGCGCCCTCTACTGGCATCACATTGAACACACTCAGCCCACTGTGGTTCTGGGTCCCTGTACAAGATACAGAATAAATACTACCAGTGGTGGAAGAAGTACTCTGATTCTTTACTTAAGTAAAAGTACCAATACAGCAATGTAAAAATACTCCATTACAAGTAAAAGTCTTGCATGAAAAATCCTACTTAAGTAAAAGTACATAAGTATTAGCAGCAAAATGTAGTTAAAGTATTAAAGTAAAAGTAGTGGTTTGGTCCCTCTGATATTTTATTATATATGACATCATTAGATTATTAATACTGAAGCATCAGTGTGTAAGCAGCATGTTACTGTTGTAGCTGCTGGAGGTGGAGCTAGTTTGAACTACTTTATATACAGTTAGCTAGTTTAGTCCAGTGGTTCCCAACCTAGCAGTCGGGCCCCTCCAAAGGGTCACCAGATAAATCTGAGGGGTCGTGAGATGATTAATGGGAGAGGAAAGAAGAAAAAACAAAGTTTTGATACACAAATGTTTTCAGTTTTTGGACTTTTTCTCTAATCTTTGATTTTTGCTGAAATATTGGATCATTTGAACATTTATTGAAATGAAACCATGTGAGGTTTAGAGGGAAAAATCACTATTTGGTGGAGCTGTTAACAACTCATAGACATCTGAAATGTGACCCGACTACACACTGCTTTTTGTAAGACGTCAAAAGCCAAAAAGGTTGGAAACCACTGGTTTCATCTTTAACAATGTGTTGTATTTTAAAAGCTTGTTATATTATCCATTGTGTCAAATCTCCATCTGAAAAGTAACTAAAGCTGTCAAATAAAGTGGAGTAGAAAGTATAATATTTCCCTCTGAAATGTAGTGGAGTGGAAGTATAAAGTAGCATCAAATGGAAATACTCAAGTAAAGTACAAGTATCTCAAAATTGTACTTAAGTACAGTACTTGAGTAAATGTACTTAGTTACTTTCCACCACTGCATACTACTACTACTACTATTACTACTACCACTGATACGACTACTATTATTACTCCTAGTACTACCACTACTACTACTACTACTACCACTACTTGTACTACTTCTAATGATACATTTTATTTGTACACTGAATGTTGAAAATATGATCTTGATACTGAGTTGCAGCCCCTTCTGCACAATCCACATCTCAACTGTCTCAAAGATTAAAACTCCTTCTCCAACTTGTCTGCTTCTCTTTATCTACATCTCCTCCTTTGTAATTGGTATATATATTTAATAAGGGAACTCAATAAGGTTTAGGGTTAAACTCGATCTAGAACTTGTGTTAGAACTAAAACTAACAGTCCAGGCGATGCGTAGCCAATGGAGCTATTGTTAATGTTGACAGTGGAAGAAAAGACTACATCTCATCCCAAATCCCTTACCCACAGTGGGCTGGATCTGTGAGTCTGGGTAGGTGCTGAGCAGGACGGGTGGGCCGTCACCTCCACTCTGAGGCCTGGATGGAGACAGGCTGGCCAGCAGCACCCTGAAGCCCACCGCCACCGCCGAGCTGTTCTGCAGCTGGAGGTAAAACATTGTCATTAAGCAGGCTCCCACCTTCCCAAAAGCATCAAGATCATCTGTCGTGAATATAGACTAGGCTTGGGCCATTATGCCATATTATCAATATCGCATTATCCCCTCCCTCATCGATCACAACTGTACAAGCTTTTAAACAGTTGAAAAAATCAGTGAAAAATTTTTCTGTTTAATTCATGTGGGTTCCTACTTGGGTGACACACTTGGATTGACACACTTGTGATACAAGTGTGTCAACAAATTGCAGAAGTCTTGACACACTTCTGCCAAGTGGGAGAAATCCCACTTGAGTCCCATTTATCTTTTTTTTTTTTCCCCAGTCGGCAGGTCGCATTTACGGCAAATCCGATATGACATGAACTCATCATTATCATACTGTAAGTCAGTGGTTCTCAACGTGGGGTCCGGGGACCACCAGGGGTCCTTGAGGGGGTTCCAGGGGGTCCCCAGCAAATTGATGAATTATTAAACTTCACCATTATTTCATTTACAAGAAGTTAACACAATTAGAGAATGTAGAAGAATGACTGTTTTGATCATAGTTTCACTGTTATCTCTCTACCTACAATACAGATAGTCATGGAATTCTGGACAAAATCATATCTAACAATAAAGATATTCTCAGATTTGAGTCAGAGAGAAAGAATCTCATCAAATGGGGGTCCATCATGGCCGAATGTGGACTACGTTTGGGGTCCTTAATAAGAAAAAGGAATGACTATTTTGATGATAGTTTCACTGTTATCTCTCTACCTACAATACAGACAGTCATGGAATTCTGGAAAAAATCATATCTAGCAATACAAATATCAGATTTGGGTGCGAGAGAAAAACCAAATGGGGGTCTGTGGCCCTAATCTGTACTAAATTAGGGGTCCTTGATATGAAAAAGGTTGAGAATCACTGCTGTAAGTAACCCTAAGTAATCTGCCTCCTAGTGGTGATTACAAGTAGGACATGAGAATTTTATGTGGGGTCTGAAATAGCAGAAGTGTGTCAGGTGTCAACACAGGCAGCAAACATGGCAGCAAATGAATAAAAATGATTTTGTTGGATGTGGACGTCCCAAAGAGTGCGACGCGCGAACGCTTCCGAGGTCAACCCGCTCTTCCACCTCTTCCCGTACGACGTGAACGCGACACACACACACACACACACCGGCGGCGACTGACCTTGAGGACCTTCGAGGCGCTCTCTCTCTCCAGCGCGTAGCCGAAGCGGAGCAGGCCTCCGGCGGGGGAGCAGGTGACGACGGGAAGCACGCCCTCGCCGCTCAGAGTCACCTCCAGGGCCATCGTGGGGCTCCGCACCTCCAGGGTCTCGCGGTACTGGGGGGGGTGGGAGGGGGGGGTGAGGGGGCTCAGTGTGTGTTTCAAATCAGTTTCAGTTCAATTCAATTTCAGTTTCAAATGCTTCCTCTGAACAAGTTTCAAAATATGGAAACATGGGATGTATATTACAAAACCTGTAACCTCAGAACTGTTACATTGTATGGGATTTACCATTTCACCTGTTTTTAGTCATTGTCATATTGTTAAGAAAAGATGTGATATGTGACCTCAGGAAGTTAATTACCATGTGACCCGTTAAACCAATCACCTGCCAACTTCTGTCATCATGCTCTGATGAAGGCCACTAGGCTGAAATGTTATCATGTTTGTTGACATAACCATAATAAATTGGTGAAATTGAGATTAGTCACCTTTGTCCTGAAGATCTGTGTGTGTGCTACCTTTTTACCTTGGGGTATTCAACGTTGGAACTTGTATGACTTTGGTTTAGCACCACAAAATACTGGGAAGGCGCATCCTTTCAAAGATCTAACTACCTCTGAGACAAACAAGTCAGTAGATGGGGGCGGTCTCTTGTTTTTGGATAATTTAACTTCAGTCTTGATATTTAGGGGTCGAGATAACAAACTGACCCACCTTCTTCCCCAGAGTTGGACTGAAGGCCAGCAGCAGAGTGTGTTTTTCTCCAGGTCTTACACATCTGAGAGCGTTGAGCAGGCAGAAAGGACCGTTTACATCCAGCACTGACGACTTCAGCTTGGCAAAGGTTAAAGAAAACCAGTGGTTGAAAGTAACTAATTGTAACTATTCTAGTAAAAGTAACTGATTTTTCTTTTGACTAATGCAACATTTTAAAACTACTACAAAGTGTTTTTAAGAAGTAGTAACTTTACTTGAATACATTTTATTTTAGTCACAAGTACAATGACATTTGTAATTTATGGTAAAAGGTAAAAAAAAAAAGCAGTGGTGGAAAAGTAACAAATCACAGCTAGTTTTTTTGTGTAATGCAAATTTAAAAGTCTGTACTTTCACTTCTACTTGGGTATTTTTAAGAAATACAAATTTTTACTTTCTTACTGCACCTTGTATAAAATTTAAGTGAAGAATACCTCTACTTCAGTAAAATATTTCAATACTCTTTCCACATCGGAGGAAAAGGCAGGGAGAAATGAATGTTATTTGTCCAAGAACACCTCTAAGTTCTTTACATAGATAATAGCCTGCATTACATGATTATTCATAAGAGGAGCACATGTAATGCAGCATTATGTGCAGTGATATAGAATGTGATGTTATCCATTTTCATAAAGCATTGTTGCTATACAAAGAAAATATATTGTTGACCCGTACTTACTGGAGAAAGGATACATCCAAAGATTCCTTGGAAATATTCTGAACTGTAAACTTTTTCACCACTTTCTGGCCTAAGAACAGAATTAACGTAGCACACATATCATAAATACGAAAAGTAAATACACACAGCAAAGAAATATGTACTTTAAATGCACGAAACCTTTAAAATAACTGACCGACTGCCACTTGATGGAAGGGTATGGTGTTTTGTCCATTGCTCGATGTCACCACTAGGGGGGGCTGTATGGCAGGGCAATGCAGCTCCAAGTAGAGAGTGTTGAGGGGACTGAAAAATATATTGGACATGGCAAACTATGAAACAAGGAATCAACGTTAACAACTGTCATCCACTCTTCAATTAGAGTGATGATTCAGGTTTGATCATACAGTAATGTAATGTGTAAGCATCACTTTAATGTTGCAGCTGGAAAAGGTGGGGCTGATTTCCACTACTTACAGTAATCTATAATAATACATCACAATTTATTAGTTGATTATATTTTGTATTAATAATCTGAATCTGCAAAGTAACTAGTAACTTCAGTTATCAAATAAAGGTCGTGGAGTAAAAAGTACAATATTTCCCTCTGAAATGTAGTGGAGTAGAAGTATAAAGTAGCATAAAATGGTAATACTCAAGTAAAGTACAAGTACCTCAAAATTGTACTTAAGTACAGTATTCGAGTAAATGTACTTAGTTACTTTCCACCTCTGCTAACTACCTAGTTCTTCTTCTTCTATTTATTCCAAACAAACCCGAAACGCAAAACGCATCACTTCCTATGCACCAGATGAAATGTAAAAGTAGCAAAACAGACATTTATTTATATGAAAGTATTGCAGATTATCACGTGAACAGTTCTGTTGGGTCCAGTGAAGTCCCCCAGACTGGAAGACCAAACACCTGCATACCTGACATGCCGGGGGGGGCCTAACAGTGTGCTGGCTGTACGGAATCTGACTCAGCATTACCTCCATGCTGGCTGGGCCTGTGGGTCTTCTTCCGGGGGATCTCCGTCTGACACGAAGCAGGGGATCGTGTACTCTCTGTAGCGCCGGGTGAACGAATAGAGCAGAGAGGCCCGGCCTTCCTCGTACTCCTCCGACCTGGAAGTAAAGGAGTCAACACAATGAAACACATGGACAAACTCTACTCAAACGGCCCTAAATATTACATGCCTCACACTAGGATTTCTCGTTTTTCACCGACTTTTCTCCTGCTCTACTTGGCGATCCAAAGAAATGGAAGTACTGATGAAATCACTTAAGCACTCGGAGGGAAGTGAGCGTACAAGTTAACAGCTTTGCGAGCTAATTTGTATTTCAGTGTTGTTGTTGCATGTCAGAATTAGCTTCTGCCCAAGTTGCTAATTGGGTTTAGCCTACTTTTTCAACACAGAAAGGCTTTTAAGGGAGGATGTGGAAGACGCTGCCTCAAGAACAAGCGAGTCATTCCTCTTTCGGTGCCGCCCTTTGATATTTTGGCTCTGAAATATTTATTGTCTTTGGTTATCTCTTATGCGTAGTCATTCAAGTTCAGCCAGTTTGACGCCTTCCAAACTAATTTGCGAGTCAACGCAGGAAATAAGATTGGAGACGGCAAGAAAAAGCCGTAATAACTCCTTCAAACATGGGGATCGTTATTTTGCTCCAGGGCAAGAAGTATCAGAAGAAGAAACCCACCATATCATCACATCAGATTTTGGTTTTACACAAGAACAATATGTACAAACAATAATGTTGTTCCATGTAGTTCAACTTGGCCTAGTTTTGGCCTAGTTTCTCTGAGTTCCGAGTTATAAATCTGAATCCAAATGCTCTCTCTTCATGTTCTTAGCTACTTCCTCCTCACCTTCGCCTTAAGATGCTGTCCAGGATAAAGTAAAGCAAGAGAATGCAAAGGGATTCAGCCTCCTACCCTGGCTGGATGGAGGCAGGGTCGGGGGACGTGATCGGCCCTTCACTCTTGGGGCCGTCCGACGCCTTGCTGTTCTTCGGATTCGCAGCCTGTTTCCCTTGTGGCCGAGGCTGAGGCGCTTTCTTTCCTCTGCTGGGCTCCGCTGGGACCTCCTGTTCAGTGTCACACACACACACATGAAGTCATATTTATAAAGCACACATACAGGATTGATGGCTTTATACTTGGGTTAGGGTTATTGTTTTGTTTACTGTGAGAATATAAGTGAGAGTAATGAGGATATAAGTGAGAATAATGTTTTACTCAACAGCCTCAGGGGTGTCAGTCTGTAAAACATGCAATGAAGCCTGCCTCACCCTGCCTTAAAGGAATAGTTCACCCAAAAATGAAACCAACTGGAGTGAATGGAGACCATTTCTTTAGAGGTGCAAAAAGGGCAAAAAAAATGACCATAAAATTACTCCAAACAGCATAATCAAAGCGTTCTGAAGCCAAATGATTGCACCGTGGGTCTAAAAGTCCAATATCCACCTCATTATCTCCTAGATTTTCCACCACTGATCCGATTTTGACAAAACTTGGGGAATTATGCTTCTCACCGCTGCATTTCAGCATTTAAAATTACACTCATTGGCCCAAGGGGGACCTACAGTTACAGCTCAAAACAAGGTGACATATTTGTTACTGATTGGCCCAGACGGGGACATCGTCATTCGTGGGTTACGACATGTGGCTTGTATTGAGTTTTTTTTTTCTGTTTATTTTCAATTAACGCTACCTAATTAGCACTTGCCACCTAGCTATGTCAACTCGTGCGTAATGTTGTGACAATACCAAGGTGGCAAAAATACAGAAAAAATGTGCCTCAGAGCGACCCATCTACCAGGTCGCTTGCAGTGTGAACACCCTGCTAGGCGGCTGATATACTGGTAGGTGTAGTGAGTGTGTGTATCTCACCTCCTGTTCGGTTTGTCGCCGTCTCTCCACCTCCTGCTCACGGAGCAGCTTGGCGCGACGGAGGAGACGCAGCGCCTCCTCCCTGATCTCCTGGTCCAACAGTCTGGGTCTGAACGTTACCTGGACCAGGCACCTCTGGATCAGCGAAGAGATGGAGGAAAAAAGGCGAAGAATTATTTAGGATAGAGGATAGAGCAAGAACATTGGTCACTATAGTGCAGTGATTCTCAACCTTTTCCATATCGAGGACCCCTAATTTAGTCCACATTAGAGCCACGGACCCCCATTTTGTCTCTCGGACCCAAATCTGAGAATATCTTTATTGCTAGATATGATTTTGTCCAGAATTCCATGACTATCTCTATTGTAGGTAGAGAGATAACAGTCAAACTATGATCAAAACAGTTATTCTCCTACATTCTCTAATTGTGTTAACTTCTTGTAAATGAAATTTTGGTGAAGTTTAACAATTCATCAATTTGCTGGGGACCCCTTGGAACCCCCTCAAGGACCCCTGGTGGTCCCCGGACCCCACGTTGAGAACCACTGCTATAGTGTGTTGTATTTAGGGCATTTTTGTGGAAGTCCAGTAAGCTGTGCAGTTTGTATTTAAGCCCATTGAGAGCTCATGTGAGCTTGCGGCCATCATCTCCCAAGCTCAAACCATTAAGTCCAGTCTTCTTAAAAACTGCCTTCTTATTATCTGGAATCCTCCACTTCATATTTCCAATCAGTCTCTGGCTTCAGGCCGTTCCCATCAAGAGTCTAACCCTTCTCTTTCACAGACCAGTCAAATTGGACCGAAGCTGATAATCCCTCCGTGTTCTAATTACAGAGTGTTTACTGTATCTCTTATGTACTTGAAAAAAGTGAATACAATGGAAGAATTGTTTCTTCATATGCAGTGATGGTACTAGAAGAAAGCACTCCAACAATGGAAAACAGTTTGTAGGCTTGAATTTGCTATATTTATTGATTAGATGTGTTTCATCCTGAGTATCACATTCAACTGTCACTATTTATTAACTACAATGAACTGCAATGATTTACAAGCATGTGTGTCCTTTGGAATGATGCTACATCCATGAAAACCAAGATTTATTGGTTTTATATTATTTTGTATCATTATTACTATTCACATACAAATTGATTTGATTAGTAGATTGTGCAGACTAGCAATAGTTCACTTTTATCAGCTGTCCAGTAGAGTGCATCATCACACTATAAAGTCACCTGAGCCGAGCTGATGGGAGCTGTAATGGCTGTTTGCCTCACTGAGATACTGTAGAACTGTGCTGTATTAAACTGGGGCTGGAGGGCTTTCTTGTCTAGTCACACCAAGAATGAATCTATTCCTTGTCTATGACTGCGTTGAAATTTTTTAAACTCAAAGTAGTAGCTCAAAAAACACTTGCTTGTACAGTCCAGGTAAGTTTAATAAAGCCTTTCCAAGTGGGTAGTGCCATGAACAATTGCTATGTAAGATAAGGTAATTTCTGGAAATGTATTGCCTTAATTCCTAGAAAATCTACAATTAAATGTGGGGTATTGCTAATATAAACCTTCAGTACGGACAAGATTGTTCCTTGAATTAATGGATAATGGAGAAGGGGTTGCTAAAAATATGTGACCATAGAATTTGAATTGGTAGAACGGTCATTCCCATTCAAGTCTCCACTCTTGAATGGTCATTTGGCTGGCACAGAGTGTTTGATAATGTTGTCATGGAAATCAGCGTTGACTTGGTGCCTGAGACCTCAGAAAGCTGATGTGTTACCATGGCAACGGCATCTTTTGGATGAACATTCCAGTGGCAAATGTGATGAACATTCTCAAGTCTCAAGTTCTTTCCGCACAAGAAGCAATGGTCATACATAGATAGAGAGATACTGTGAGCACTGTGTGTTCATATGCGGTACATATGACATATTCTATGACAACACAATTCAAATGCTATAGAAGCCATGCTACCTGCACCAAAGGAAAATGATTAAGCATATATATTTGAAATGTAAAGCACTTACATTTCACTTGCTATTGTACTATGATAACCAGCTAGTTAATGTTGCCAAATATCATTGACATTAACATTAGCTGTTGCACGGGGAACAATATTAAGGGATTCTGATGCTTATATTGTTGTGTTTTACATGTTATTGTAGGGATTTTGTTGATTATCTGTGTTTCTTTTTTTTTGTGTGTATTTGGTTTTTATAACAGTGTTTGTTCCATGTGGTTTTTACCCTTGTGTTTACCTGACTGCATAGCCAGGAACAAGGAACAAGGAACTTGAATTGAACTTGAATTTTTATGTTGACCAAAGAAAATCTTATGGGCATCCATGTTTCTACCCTAGTTTTTCCCAGCTGGACTACCGGAACACACTTGTAATTGCGACCTAACGACTGGGAATTAACTAAAGGAGTAAACGCTCCAGAGTTCAAATCAATCGCTCCAAACATGCTTGGCGTGAACGTGCCCTAACAGTCCATATTCACATCCGTTTAAGCAGAACAATAGCTGTGCGACTACCTCTCCGGGCAGCACCCGTCCTGCAGAAGGGGCGACGCTGATCTCAGAATCCTCCGGCAGGGCGAAGGAGAACAACCTGGGCGCTGCAGGGCCCACAGGGTTGACCAGGTAGAGGAGAGCGTTGGACTGGTCCCCTACTGCCGTGGCCCCAAACTGGACCAGGGAGTGGGACAGCTCCACTGGAGGGCGGACACCAACTCCTCGGCACGATAGAGGGAATTCTCTGGGTGACGTGGCAATAGGAATGAATGGCTTGGTTGGCACAACAATCAAAATGTTGCATTAGAATCAATTCAGCTTCAGGAGTGTTGCTTAGCCCTACAATAAATATGTAATCAATCAAACTGCATCATATCCATCATATCGAAGGTGGACGACACTGACTGGACCAGATTCCATTTTTATAAAAGGCCAATATCGGCCCCATATAGCAGCAAACCCATATATCGGTCTAATCCTAATTACTCCATTTAATTACTATTAATGGACTACTATACACAAAGTGAGAAAGTTTAGAGATTACCTGTTAATTCCAGATTTGCAGTTGATCTGAAAGTGATACTCTTTAGCCTTCTTGGCACTGAATATCAGATCAATCTCCAGGGTCTCTAGTGGGAGGAGAGTGCCAAAGCCATCATTGGGTTGGACCTCAATAACCTATATGGTGAGAGAACAACAAAGAACCAAAATTCCGTTACTCATAAGGTTTCTAATATCCATCCATCTACTTCGTCGCCTCGACTACGAATCCGGTACCTCTGGAACGCCCAAGAAGCCAAAGTCCTGAGGCAGCAGGGAGAGGTTGGTAAGGCGAACGCTGGTCTTGACCGACTGGTAGACGGAGCAGAAGCCAAAGTCCACCTGAGTTTGGTCAAACTGCAGGTCCGAGGAGGTGATGACCGCATGGACCGCGAAGGGGACAGGGCGCACCTAATGGCACAAAGGTGACGCATCTTTACACACCTTAGGCAAACATTGCCACGTCAATGAAAAAAGTAAACCTCATACATTTATTCACTATAACAGCAAAAATGCTCCCCCCTAAAACGTCAAAACCGGATTGACTATAGAAATCTTTTGCAATTTGATCCAGATCCTTTAATTCTCTTGCATTCTCACGCCATAATCATGTCACCAACTCTGTAAACAAAAATGGTTTGATGATGAATCTGACGAAACTTGTTCTCCTCTTCCCGCAGATATTAGCATTGGCAATACTCTTCTTTAGAAAAAAAAAAGATCAATTATACATCTGACATTTTCAGATTCAGATACAGCTCTTTTGAAGAAAAACAGATTGAAGTGGAAAGTATATTCTACAAAGACTGGAGCCATATGAACATGGGACTGGCATGGACTGATGTTTCTTTTATGTCTGTGACTTCACAAATATGAATGTATGCACTTGAATTAATGAATCAAAGTCAACCTAAAGGGACATTATGTAATTTATGACTTTTATCAACCTCTATTAGTGACTAAGGAATTGCAACAACATGGTAGCCTGTGATTCACAGACATATAAAAGTCACATTTTCACAATATAGAGGAGTAAGCTAGCTAATTAGAGCAGAGATCCAACAGAAATGTCTAGTGAGGAGGTAATATATCACCATGCAAAATACTGTAATAATTATACTAATCTGTCATTTGCTTGTTTTGCTTGAGAATGAGGCTTTTTTGCTGCTGTAGCTGAAATATTATGATCATTTTGGGCTATGGGGCAGTAAAAATCTTACTTAATGCACCTTTAGATAAGCCACTTTTCAGTAGATTATGTATGTTATGCATAGCACGCACCTACTTTAGAAAACTAAATTATCTAAAGAAGGGGCAGCATTTCTGTTTCCAAGATAATATTCTCTTGAGTCTTGTCTGGGTGCAGCAGATGACCTTGTTTATCAGTCCCGCTCTCTGCACCGCCGCTTTCCTGGCTGCTGTGGCGTCTGGTGACCATACAACAGTGTGTGTGTGTGTCTGTGTGTGTGTGTGCGCGGTGTAGTGCCAGGAGCTCGGGGCCCGGGGCTGGGGGGCAACAGCTTTGGGGCTCCACAGGAGCATCCTGGCCCTGCCTTTGGCTCTTAGTCAGATCTCCGCTTCCTCCAAATCCCTCTCTTCTCTCTGGCCCGGTGGAGATAGGGAGCGGGGGCTGGGTGGGGAAGGAGAGGAAGGTGACGATTTGGCAAGAGGAACGGTGACCGCCGGCCAGATTTGGAATTTACTGAGAAAGAGGACTGGCAGGAATGCAGCACGAATGTCCAGGGCAGCTGCTTTGTATTTTTTAATGAAGGCTGCTGCTGAAGAGTTGCAGGAATTCAGTCCCCATTGCAAGCACTTTATTTCTCACTTCAAGGGCTTTTGAGTTGTTTTCATATTGTAATATGCAAGTTGGACTTTTGTGGCGAGGATATATAGATTTATGTCCCTTGAGAAGAATGTGCTAGTAACAGCAAGCGTTTGAAATTGAATTGAAAATAATCCCCACATCAATGCTATGTTTCATCAGTTGTGCTGTACACAACTAAAACACAAAGAACACACACCTGGATCTGTGCGAGGTCACTAGTAATATATGAAACAAGAATATGTGCTGGATAGAATGATAAAAGAACACACAGATTCCCACGTTCCCGTTTGGAGTTTCTGGAGACATTTTCAGCGAAAAACAATGCGGAATAACCTTTATACTTGGCTCATTAGCATCCATGGAGTAACTGGGCCTTGGGGGTGGGAGATAATTTTAGCTTGTTACCAGCAAAATAGGTTACAACCTTCAGTGGCTCTGCTTCTGTTAGGGACAAAGTAGGACACAAGCTCCCGTATCGCTGGGTAAGAACACTGTTTTAAAGGTCCCATATTATGCTCTTTTTAGCTGTTTAAAACATTTCTCAGTGGTCTTTAAAATAAGGTTATGAATTCTGTTGCAAAAAAACACCCAAATCCAGGCTCTATGGGGCCTCTCCATCCTCTCAGTTTCTCCCCTCATTAACTATGCGCTGTTCTGAGTGGGCGGGGATGCTCTGATAATGAGGCGCTGCTCTGATTGGCCGCCTGATCGGCTGGGTAAGGGGGGAGGGTGCAGACCGGTGCAGACGCGGAAAAACTCCAAGACCAACATGGCAGCTGCTTGTAGAAGAAAACTCCGTGACACAACATGTAAAACCTACAGTTTTGAGGCGGAATCTGTCAACCGAACAAGAGGAGGAAGCTGCCGAAGTTTTACAGACACGGTTACAGCAGGATGTCTCTGACTGGTAGGTTGAAATTTCACTGTTTTCCTACTTTCTCACCGTGTGTGTGTATGTGGTTGCGTCGGCTAACGTTATGTGGTCTTTCTGGATAGCCATAGCGGACAAATTTGTATCCCATAAAAACGATATCTAACGTTACCTGCCGGAGTGTCTCGCACTGTAACTATACCGTATGGTCTGTTTGATTCGTTTTTAGCCTGACGTTCACCGGTGCCGGTGGTTTGAGGCTGTCTAGTAAGCTCGTCAACACAGTAGGTGTCGGTAGCTTTTAGCTGGCTACTTGGATGCTGCTGTAATGTTGTTCCATGGAGTGTCTTCCAGTTGCCGTTGTACTGGCTAGCGATAGGAAACAAATCCACACCAGACATTATGTAGTTATTATGTTCAAATACATCAAATTGATGTGAAGACGCAAAAGAACTCATCTGCAGTGGATACAAATATTGTCACGACACCGGCAAACATATGGTTATGTCCCATGCTATCTACCATTTGGACATATGACTGTCGTAATTTATGCCAGTGTTACTCAGCTATAACGCTAGCTCAACAGTTTTAGAACTATAGCTGAAATATTCAAAAACTACATCTCATGGAGGCCTGCTGGTCATTCCCCCTGTACATAACATCTTACCTCTTTTAGAGTTGACACCTTTGTTTGTCCTGTACATTAGGTTGTACAGTACTCACATCTACTCTAAATTGTCTGTGCTAATAAACATATAATATAGATAAACGTAATCGTCAGTGTAACGTTCCTATAAAGCTTGCAAAATTCAGTAACAGTTACCCTTTCTCATTCCTTAGGTTACCAGAAGAATGAAGCAGCTTCAGGATCCACCTACATGCATGTTGATCATCCTGGTCTGGAGCCTGTATGTTTGAATGTGTTCTCACTACAGAATGCAATGAACATTTATAAAGCAGACTGTGGGCCCTTACAGCTTAGAGGTAGAGAGCAGTAAGTTTCTTTTATGCATTCTGTGCATGAATTGATTTGAACATGTGACTTTGGATAATACTTTACATGACAATAAATTTGAGTAAAATAACTGTGTGTTGTTATACTTTATTACATATCCATGTAGAAAAAACTTTAGCACACCTAAAAGTCTTTTAGTGACAGGGGCATAGGACAAAAGTTACTGAAAAAGTAATATAATCCAACACACTGTCTACACTTGCATGGTGCTTTATTACATTTCAGTCATTGAAATGTAGTAAAGCACCATGTAAGTATAGACACTGTGTGTGGGATTATATACGTTTTTCCCTTTACACACCCATGTAAATTAAATGTGAAACCAATAAGTAACCACAACACTGACTGTTCATACAGAATAAAATTATTTTATTTTAGAAAAGGCATAAAAAAGGCACATGTAGAAACATAACATATTGCTTATAGAGGACCATACTGGGCTGCTTATGTTACAAAATCTACATCTGAGTGTACACAGGGTGTATCAATCACAATAATGATTTATAATTTGATGTTTTTAGTTATCTTATGTATTCGTGGAAAACACCCAACTACAACCTGACCTCATGCCAGATAACCAAAACAACAATAGAAGAGACTAAGTATTCAAATGAAATATATTGACAGTATGTGTACCCTCTTCTCAGTGTCTAGCCTACAGATCCTTTGTCAGCTAGTGCTGGGGCTTTCTAGGTCTCAGGGTCAGAGTATTGATACCAGTGTGTGTGGTGCTGTGCAAATGCTGTAAGCTCCCTGATGCTGCCAGCTGCGTTGGGTTCAGACTGCCTCTTGATTGAACCGAGACACGTGGCTGCAATGACGTCCACCTCGGCTGGCCTGTCAGACTGGGCGCACAGGTCTTCTGGGATGGGGATCTTCAAAACCTGGCTCACATGAGGTGCAGGGTCCTGGAAGACTTGATCAAAGATGAGGTCCATCAACTCATCGACGTAATCTGTGGAGTAACAGAAACACAGAAGTCATCAGTTGTTCCATTACAAAATAATATACATTGCATAGTGTGGCCTGACACTGGCGAGTAGCAAAATGTGCAATTTTGAGTCATAAATTATTTTATACTATAGTTTATACTTTGTTATAACATTTGTATATTTATTTAATGACTGTCTGAGATGTGCTGGCCCCATAGCAGGGAATGGCAATGTTTAATGCAACCAATTATCTCAAATATTGTTTAGGATATTGCATCATGAGTAATACCTACACCTTACAATATACTGCAATCCAGTAACATGACCACAAACTACAGCCTCAATAATTACCATGTAGTTGGTTCTAAACACATTCTCAAGTAAAATAGGACATTACAATCTCGAGAAAGGTAGTATTTGTTGTAGTCTCTTGTTCAGGTTTTCTAGTTATTTTTTGCCACAACCCCAGCTGATTACAAGACTAGAGTTACCAGACTAGGTGCAAAGACAGAACGTGAAATATTACATGTCATCAGCCAGTAACTCTCTTCCATTCATTTGGCGTTAGAAGTGAAATGTTTGCGGTGACCAGAGTCCCCGATAAACAAAGTACTGTTCGAGTTTTGCCACGTTAGGTGCGGCTGTCTAGAAAGGAGATGTGTCCGCAAAGTGAGCCAGAGGAGCTAACCTTAGCTAACGCTAACGCTAACGCTAACGCTAACGCTAACGCTAGATTAGCACGCCGCTAACGGCAGTAACTCCTAGCCTGGATCATAGTAGCTTTGTCCTTTCAGGACCTGGTTAACTAGACGATTGCTAACTGTTGTTGTCGTTGTGGCCAACAGGCTTCCTCGTATTCACAGGCCCGCATCAAACTCCGTCCCATCGGGACTGGAGCTAAATCGCTACCCGATGCTAATCGGACTGAAACACCATAAACTACCGTATTCATTTCTCATTCTCAAGCTACGTTAGCGGACACATCTCTCCACACAAGGCAGCTGATTTAGCAACAAAGCACCATAGACTGTGTTAAAAAACAAACATGAAAACAATGTCGCAAACAAGCAAATGGAACATAAATTTACACACGTTAGCAAACCTCGACATGTTCTCAAGCCCAGCTGACTGCACCCAACTGTAAATATCATCACAAAGTGGCGACACTTACCGATTGCTTTGCAACATTTGCTGTTGGGCCACATCCAGTTGGGATAAATCCATCTTCCATCTTCCAGGAGCAGTGTTGATGTAAATCCTGCTTTGTATTGACACTCGTTTACGAAGCAGTCCGAGGTAAAGCGGTTAGCACAAACATGCAAATTTGGACTAAGTTTACTGTAGTCAGAACGTTATTGTAAAAAAAATATCTTTTTATCTTCCGATGCTGAGAGGCAGTGTAGAGCTCCTTGTTCACCCTTGAAGCCAACAACGGAACATTTAGCATGTTTTGCTCTTGCTTTTGACATCTGCTAAGCTGTAGCAGCGAAGGAAAACAATGGCGGCCAACAGCCCACAGAGAGCAGAGAGGAGTGGGAGTGGTTATCCACCTTGGAGGTCGGCGTATGCAAATTGCTCCCCTTGGGACGTCACAAGGGGAGCCAAATCAAAACGGCTCGTTTTCTGGCATGTGTTCCCAGGGAGGAGGCTAGGGCAACAATGCAGAGGCATTCACTTCTCACATTCTGGGGGTTGTTAGGTTGAGGGATGACTAAAGTATATGTGTATGGGCAAGGAAAAACGTGTTTTTCATAATATGGGACCTTTAAGGTATACAGAAAACAGGCTGTATGTATACAGCGTTCGGTGCAACACAAACCTGGTCTGCTACTTGCACTGTCAGTGGGACCTCCAGAACTCCCGTATCTCGGTCGAAAAACTTCTTGGCGTCCTCGGATAAAGAGCATCTACGAGGGAGCCGAAAAAGCGGGTATAAGAACACAAACTATTGTGCAAATTGGCATCACATCATCTTTAAATATACAAAAGCATGCACATCCAAACGAATACTAGGTGCTGGACAGAAAAACAGTCAATTATAACAAGAGTCCGCACACTAGAAATGGCTCCAATGGTGTTTATTACCACCAGATGTGACGTTTCGAGCGTATGCTCTTCTTCAGACATGAGTGCATACACAATTATATCGTTATCCTATAAAGCAGTGATTCTCAACCTTTTTTATATCAAGGACCCCCCAATGTAGTACATATTAGAGCCACGGACCCCCATTTGATGAGATTTTGTCTCTCGGACTCAAATCTGAGAATATATTTATTGTCAGATATGATTTTGTCCAGAATTCCATGACTATCTGTATTGTAGGTAGAGAGATAACAGAGAAACTATAAATCAGAACAGTCATTCTTCTACTTTTTCTAATTGTGTTAACTTCTTGTAAATGAAATAATGGTGAAGTTTAACAATTCATCAATTCACTGGGGACCCCCTGGAACCTCCTCAAGGACCCCTGGTGGTCCCCGGACCCCATGTTGAGAACCACTGCTATAAAGTACAATCTGCACCACTTGGATATAACATGACATCAGGTCAGTAAAACCGTCACAATGTCATGGCATGTTTGAGTGGAAAAACAAGAGGGCAAGTACTAAACTGTTTAATTTTATCTTGTGTGTACTATCTTTGCACTATTTGGGTTTGTACATATATTTCACTTTTAAGTCTCTAACTACCTATTGAATTAGGTGACCTGTCAGTTGACTCCCTCTAAGAGGTATTTGTAAGGTGTGTCTCTGTATGCACTCATGTCTGAAGAAGAGCATACCATTGGAGCCATTTCTAGTGTGCGGACTCTTGTTATAAACACATCATCTTCACATCTAGGGGAGAACAAAGAGAACAAATATCGGTTATTTAACACCCAAACACATTACTACCACAGATTTCGATTCTCTAACGACAGCTCAGCACCATGAAACATCAACGTGGGGGTGGTTGAAGGCTGTTCATTGTTTCAATACATCAGGACATCACAGTCAGAAGCCACGGGGGCCAACTGTCAAGCTCTTCAAAGGGAAGATTAAGATGCAAGACCCCCGAAGAGACCCGTTACTTCACTTTAACCCACGACTTTAGGCTCGGATCGCCGGGGAAAGGCGAGAGAGAGCGCGCCTCCACACTACTGTAGGTTGTAGCCATGGTGATGGGAGACGTAAGTATGATTCAAAGACGCCCGGTAGTCATGCACAAGCTTATGTAAAACACGAGCCCGTCGATATCCCCGCTCTAGAGCCGCTCTCGTGACGACATATATATTTATTTCTGCACAAACGGAGACTTGATTAGCATGTAAACACCGGTCAAATGTCAGTTTGCAGTGGAAGCCGAGCTCGGAGCCAACCCACTCCTCTCGCTCTTTCCCTCTCTCTCTTCCTCCCTACCTACATCCCTCCCTCACGATTCGCCTTTCCTTCTCTTTTCTTCATGTTTCTTTCCCGCCGACTGTGCCTTCTCTGTCGCTCTCTCTCTCTTACTCTTACTAATGCCCGTTGAAGGCATGAGAGCTCACGCTGTGAATGTCAGTGGTTTTAAGGCACTTGGAAGAGGGCTTTCCACATGTCATGAGTGTTTTGCAAAGCGCTTTCCACAAATGTGTCAGAATTTGCTTCATATTCCCCAGCCCCCCCCCCCCCCATCCCTGTTTTCTGCTTCGACACCGTTTATGATGAAAGCGTAGAAAGGTCACATCCGCACATGTCGCAATTCCATCTCTGCATTTACAGAGGGGGAGTAATGAAGAGAGGAGGTGATTTATTTTTTTCCCTCTTCCCCCCATGATGTTGTGGAATAGCTTGACCAATGAGCGCAGAGGGTGTATTTAAGGAAGCACTCTTGTTTTGCCTGCTAATAGAATCGCTGCTGGAGAGTCACTCTTGAATTAGCTTGGCAGGGCAGAGTGGAAAAGCCTGGTGGGACGTCGCCGGGCCCATATGCTAGGGAGAAATCTGCGGATGGATGAGGCTTCAAATTTGCCGACGTCCTGCAAAGACTCCTCTTCTCTGCAGCCAGATTATCCGCGGTCTCATCCAAAAGCAATTCTCGTCCATAGTCTTTAATGACACTTCAGAGATTACTTGAACTGGTAAAATTGTATAATAGTTGCTCTAATGGTGCAGCACTGCTTAGAGCGCTACAGTGCACTATCTCCAAAGGATTAGTGTACAGTATATGTGGAAGACCTGGAACTGCTGGAAGACCTGGGCAGAACTTCATCTAGTTCTGTCTAAGAAGGGGGGAAAAAATCTCTTTGGAATCATTTGCGTGTCACCCATTAAAAACTTGGAAAGTCTAAGAAGTGGTCTGATCTGAGGACCACCTATAACCAAAAAGAGAGGTCAATATCCTGCAAGCAATATATTTAGCTGAATTTTGCATTTCATGAAAACGCTTCATTTCCTCTTTTTACCCGATAAAAGGCTGAATAGTATATTTGAAATATATATTCCTCTTCAATATGGACCGCTGCTTGGCTTTCACTTGCACATTAAAAACAGTGATTATGAAAAGGATTACAAAACGGATTAAGAGGCTTAGGGATTTCTCATCATAGGGAAATGGATGGGTAAAAAAAAATACCATAAACGACCAACAAAAGAAATCCTAAAAATAATGGTAACAAGACCGTTTTTTAGTTTTCTTACAACTCATCGCTTGATGACGGTTCCTGAAGCTGGTTTGAGCGGCGTACTTCATAAGTCGAAGTACCGGTGGAGTTGTTCAATGTAATCTGTAGTAAATCTGTAGTAAATCACCCTTGTAATCTCCCTTTTATCAGCCGGAGCTGCCTGGTCGGGACACATCTCTCCGCTCTTTACAGATTACACCTAAAACCATTAATGATCCAAAGGGATCCTATTCAAATCATCATCGTCATCAGGTTTACGCCGCAAAAATAATAAAACAAAATGTTGCTCTGGATGATTTGCTCCACCCTGGAAGCCTAGTTACGAGCATAAGTTGAGCGGGGGGTCATGACTGCGTTGGCAAAGACGTGAACCGCCGGCCTCGAAAGCGAGAGATGGACGGCAAACACAGAAAAGTGGAGGAAGACGGGCGGGGAGGGATGAAGAAAAGGAACGATGGGCGAAGTGATGTGGGCGGCTCGAGGGCGATCCTTCGGCATGTGAACCGAGAAGAGTCCTCAGCATCTCCCAAAAACCTGGTGAAGGGGAGGCAGGAAACAAACACCTGTCTGAAGAATGGAAGCGATGAGTCATTTCAGGAGCCAGATTTAACAGTGTGTGTGTGTGTGTGTGTGTGGATGAGAGAGAGAGAGAGAGAGTGAGTGAGCATGAGCGCTGGTGATGAGGCTTTTGGGAATCCAATCATAGCCTCTCCACACGCTTGGCACTGCCAGTTTAAATGACACACCGCCATCGCGTAAGACAAAAGAAAACCCACCACAAATCAACAGATTGGAAGGCGAGAATTCATATCCAACCCTGACAAGATGAGACATAAAAGAACACGCAGCACCGGTCGCTGTGCTAGCGTATAATATATGCTGAAGACAAGGGTTTTTGTTTTTTTTTCTTTTTCAATCCACCGTACGTTTCGCATAAACATTTACATCATGTGATACGCACTTTTTTTCCCCCCCTGTCCAGCAGGATTTCCTGTCTGAGTGGAGGATGCTCTTCGGGGGCTTAGAGCGTTTTAAGAAGAGCAGCGCTGTCAAAGAGAGAGTGCAGCGAACTGGGACTCGTGTCCCAGGTTATGTAAGCGGTGTCAGGGCCAACATATATGCAGCGGTGGACGGTCGGATAGATTGCATGGAGGGAACCGGAGAAGAATAGAGAGAGAGAGAGAGAGAGGGAGGGACAGAATAGGTAACAGGAAGTTCGAGGGGATGGCGAGCTGGAGCGTCGAAAAGGAACGCGGAGAGTGAGAAAGGAAAAGAAAAGCGAAGCGCAGCAGAGAGGTGAGAGGCCGAGAAAGAGAAATGTGAGAGAGAGAGAGTGGGAGAAGAGAGTACAGTAAGCGAAAGAGAGAGAGAGAGAGAGACGGAGAGAAAAAGTGTGATTCAGAGGGAGGGAGGGAGGGAGGGAGGGGGCGGTGGCCGTAGCTTTGGCCGTGGCTCGCGGTCGCGGTGAACGCTGCAGCCATCTCAGCAGAGGCAATAGTAATGCTCCACTCCTAATCCTGGTTTTAAAACCTCTGCTGATTCACTGAGGCAGATTACTGACGTTTGCCCACTTTCCCTCCACCCCCCCCCCCCACCCGCTGAAACGACAAGCCAGCGTGCCAACAACTTTTGTCATGTGGAAAGAAAACGTCCTCCTCCTATTATTGTCCGCCAGAATTCTCTTCAGCTGTCAATACGCGAAGCTGCCAAACTCTGGAGGGGAAAGAAAAAAAAAGAAGAAAAAAAAAAGAGGGTGGGCAGGAGAAAAACTGGCGCCCACGCTGAGTTTTTACGTACCGCACGCCTCTCATATTTGCCCCGGAGGTCCCCCCGTCTGCTCCCCTGGCATTCAAACTGCAGTTCAACTCTGCCTCGCCGTCTAAATATAGAGCCCCGCATTGTCGTGGAGAGAATTACCATGTCCTTCAAAGTCATTAGGAACCATTATCAGAAGCCTTTCGCGTCACACCACTCACCGTGCTGGGGTGGGATTCGTGCGGCGCGTTGAAGAGAGTGCGTTTTATAACCGCTGGCTGTTGACTGGCTGTGGAGTTTTGCCATTAGTATTTCTGTAAGACTCCACAGCTCGCTTCAATCAAGCAGGGAAATGAATTCTGTGGTATACTAGGATTAAACTGATATTTCAGGTCAATGCCGGCCTTTTATTACATTACGTATTGTCGAATTAGTAGCCCATAACCGGAATTCGAATGCCACATTTTGATCGGGTTTCCACACAAGTATTATTACCTCCGCCAAGGTAATGTTTAACGCCTCCGTCTGTGTTTTTGTCTGTCCGTCCATCCGTCGGACTGTTAGCAGGATATCTCAAAAAGTTGGGCACGGATTTGCACAAAACTTGGTATGTGGGTTGTTTATGGGCCAAGGAAGAGCTGATTCACTTTTCATGTCGATTGGCCAAAAGGGGGCGTGGTAGTGGGCGTGACATATCACCAAAAAAAGGTGGTTGTCAGACATGGCGGAGGTCTGTGCTCTACTGACCACATTTTCTAGTTATTATTATTATTATTACCTCCGCCAAGGAGGTTATGTTTTCGATGCCGTTTGTTTGTTTGTTTGTCTGTTAGCAGGATTACGGAAAAACTACTGCCCCGATTTTCATGAAACTTCGTGGAAGGGTGTAGCATGGGCCAAGGAAGAACCCATGAAATTTTGGAGCGGATCCGGATCCGACTCACGAACAAGCAATAATAGCACGAACCTTGGCGGAGGTCTGCGCTCTCCGAGTGCCCTTCTAGTTATAATTATGGATTTCA
Organism: Centroberyx affinis; assembly: GCF_046629955.1. Lineage (NCBI taxonomy): Eukaryota > Metazoa > Chordata > Actinopteri > Beryciformes > Berycidae > Centroberyx > Centroberyx affinis. The sequence goes on from NW_027278880.1 coordinate 494,264, forward strand.
ATGGGGAGTTGTACTGTACCATGGACTTCTGGGTGAAACTTACACAATTTTGGGACGCAAATTTTTGGCACAAAATTTGTCAAATTTTAAGACATTGAATACCGGTACAAAATATCGGCTATCAGCAGCTTCAATCCAAAAATATTAGTATTGGTATTGACCTTCAAAAAACATATTGGTTGAACCCTAGATTATATCATCAATAGTTTCAGGGCCTTTTGCAAAACAGCAAAAGTTTCCCCTTCCTTGAAGAAAAAGATGCCAGGAATGTCAAACAACTGCAAGGCTGTAACGAGTCTCCTTTAGAGTGAAACATTTTGCACCTTTTCTAAAAGGTTGATAGCATCATAACAAGCTTACAGTGTGAAATAAGATTATGTATGCTCCACTGATTCCATTATCATTGTGTCCTCTGTGTGTGTCCTTCCTTACCTGGGCAGGAACTTGAGTTGGGCATTAAAGCTGGAATTAGCCTGGATGAAGCCCGTCTTTGGTAGGATCTCCATGTGGTTCCGCATTTCAGGACACACCTCAAATGTCAGCCTCAAGGCCGTGGTTGCTCTGTCATACAAAAGATGTGGTTTCATTAGCATCACGCTAACGCACCAGGTGCATTGTAATAATTAGAGATGGGACGATCTGCTTATGCTTTAAGTCTGACTGCAGAATTATGTCTATTTCTGAGATACAAATCATTCTAGCAATAGCAGTGGCTTGCTAGAATGTAAACAAAGCTTGTGAAATTGTGATGGTCAAGCCGTCTCATTTTTGATTACTACAGCAGAATAAAGTGGAGTGGTAACACTTTACAATAATTAAGGGTTAGTTAATGGTTAATAAGCATTAACTAACCCTTAATTAACAGTTAACTAATGTGTCTGGTAATCATTTACTAATGGTGTTCATGTTAACTAAGGTATTAATATATACATTATTTAATAGTCATCTTTATAAACTATTAAATAATGTATAAGTTAATACCTTAGTTAACTAACCCTAACCCTAACACCATTAGTACATTGCACATTAGTTAACTGTTAATTAAGGGTTAGTTAATGCTTATTAACCATTAACTAACCCTTATTAAGCATTACCTAACCCTTAACTTAGTGTACCCTTATTGTAAAGTGTTACCAGTGGAGCTAATATCACAATTAATTTTTCTGCCCCACGATACGCATTGTCACATTTTTGTATCGCGATATATTGAATTTCAAAATATCGTCCCATCGATAATTCGATGATCTTTAGTCTCTGGATCCCTCAGCGTATTTCCAAACCGCCTCTTCTGCACAAAACCCTTTCCTAGTTAGCTCTGTGATACAACAGAATAGATAAAACTGTAATCCATCATTGCCACAGCTATTGATGTTGACACTTAAGGGTCCAGACTGTCCCCTGGCACTAAAGGTACAAAGACAACATAACAGTAGCAATCAGGTGAGTTTATTCATTTGATACGACAGTAAAAAAGAACCATGGATATTCAAGGTGCTTTTACCCAGTGGGCACTTCAGAGCCAGCCTCTTATCACCCTAAGGGACTCGACTAGGACAGAAAAAGAGACTTTGTGCTTGAGTGACACGTACAGAAATTGCCTCGTATGGAGAACTGTACCCCAAGTCCTCATCATTTAGGTGACCCAATTTCCAGGAGTTCCAACAGATGGTTGTGCCTGTGGCTAGAAGCTTCAGTTATAGCTGAGGCTGGTGATATAAATGGCTCGTCACCTTGGGAATTCTCCAACACCTCCAACCACGGCACGCGCTCGCACTCCCTCACACACCTAGCACAGTACAAACATGCTGAGGAGACTCGCTGTTCGCTGGAAGTGAGACGTGAGTATGTGCCATGTTGTTATGCCCGCTTTCATCCTCAAGGATACAAAGGTGAATGATAAGCGAGCTGTGCCCAAATTGTCTGACAGTGCCAAACGTGTGCGCTCCCTCCATTTTTCAATCCCCCCACTTAAATGAAGTGACCCATTTTGAATAGCGGGGTCAACCAGATGGTTTCTTTCCCCGAGGCAAGGACTCTCAGGGACACTCAGGGGGATATGAAGTCACTATCTTTATTCCGGCCAAATGATAACCTTCAAACTGTTCTCGGAGGAATATTCACGGATACATAATCATTTAGGACAATTGGACATTTTAATTAGCAGGGGCAATTCTGCTGATCTTGTCATTTGTGGCCAGTTTTGCTGTGTGTTTTTACTGTATGTTTCTCAAGCAGTGATAAAGGTTAAATGTGTAACGTTTCTGTTTTCCTGATGCATAATCTGACTAGTAAATATCAGCAGAGGTTCCCGAATGGTAGTGAGTGAAACAAAGTGAGCAGCCAGAGATTTCTGCATTCAAAAACACAGGAGCGGGCAGAGGCTGTGTGTTTTTGTTGTTGTTTGAAGGCCCTCCTACCACACCAAGGTCTGTACAAAAATCTGGCAATTTGTTTTTTCCTTAATTAAAAAAATAAACCCCTACATCAGAAAATATGATTTGAGACTTTTTTACTAATCGGTAGGGTGTTCTGGTAAATTCGGCATGCATAGAATCCTCCAAACAGCTCGAATTTTAACGGACTGGACTCCTTACCTTGGATATGTTCCGAAAATCCACAGACAACCGGAATCGTGGTAATGGTCAGATTCCAAATCACAGTAAACGTCCATTGAACAAAAAAAAAAAAAGCGCTAACTCAGCAAAACATAATGGAACGTTCATTGTTGTCGATTCTGAAACAGTCCGACCTGCCCACCATGCCAATGATGGCCTCACTCTACGGAGGGCAGAGTGTTGTTGCCATGACAACGCTGAACGATAGAGGCCGGCATCGGACCGGAAATTTCACATAGACCCTTTAATGATTTAAAGGCTCACATTAATTCACATATTTTGCTTCCTTGGGGCATAAGGGGCCAAAAGTGACTAGCGGCACTGATTATGTAAACTTAACTAAAACTTATATTCTTGTTTCATTTGGTCTTAGATCTACATGTTATGGAAGCAGATGCAGATTTTTGTAATTTAGGCAAACAATTCCTTAGACTTAAGTCCTTAGAAGATTGTCTTTTGCGCTGACACGTCTTTCTAAGCTTTAAAGGAGAATACTGGTGTCATTTATAGTTATAGTCCATTTACTACTGCCTACACCTACATTTCCCCCAATAATTTTGCAGTGCAATACTTCAATGTTCGATTTTTCAACAATTAATCATTTTAAAATACAAACTTTACGGTGTCAAACCTAGGTTGAAATGAACTGCTGTCCCAGCTAACACAACCGCCCCCAAATAAAAAGCCGTGGATGTGACAGTAAAGTGTTTTTGAGGGATTTTTTGCTGGAGGAGACTTCCATTTCTTACTGTGGGTGTCAGCTGATTGACAGGCAGCAGAGCGTAATGCAATGCAGCACTGATATGAAAAAACTCAACTCAGCACAGTGAAATAAGGAGGAAACAGAAAGTTTGACCAAACCCAGTGAAGGCTTCCTGTTTACTGTGATGGATTAGTTGTTTTTCATATTGTACAAGAATGACAACGCCAGAAAATATCTTCTTCTTCGGAAAAAAAAATCCACCGGTGTTACCCTTTAATGCCACTGTTCTTAAAAAGCTGAGACCTATGTCAGATCAACGTTAATGATGGCACCTACTGTGATCATCATCATTGTTATCATCATCATCAATGCAGCACTGTCTGGTCTATACCAGTGGTTCTCAACATGGGGTCTGGGGACCACCAGGGGTCCTTGAAGGGGTTCCAGGGGGTCCCCAGCAACTGACGAATTGTTAAACTTCAGCATTATTTCATTTACAAGAAGTTTAGACAATTAGAGAATGTAGAAGAATATCTGTTTTGATCATAGTTTCTCTGTTATCTCTCTACCTACAATACAGATAGTCGTGGAATTCTGGACAAAATCATACCTGTCAATAAATGTATTCTCAGATTTGGGTTCGAGAGACAAAATCTCATCAAATGGGGTCTGTGGCTCTAATGCGGACTAAATCAGGGGTCCTTGATATGAAAAAGGTTGAGAATCACTGGTCTATACAACACAGTAAACTTCCAAACAGCCAGCTGGACAAAATAATGCCTAAGCCCTCCTTTTCTTTATCTTCTATTTCTATCGTTGCTCAAATTGAAAAGGAGAAGCATTTCCAAAATCAGCAGCTCAGCTGTGTTCCTCAGGCAAATCAAGGACACAGCTTGTGCTAAGACGAGGTAGATGTACTGTTCGAAAGTAAGCAGGGAGAAATTGAGGACAGGAGGTTTTGTGAAGGCAAAAAAAAAAAAAAAAAAAAAGCAGGTTGGTTTTGTTGTGGCATCAGCTTGGACGGGAATGCTCAGCTCCCCAGCAGGTGCCAGTGGAGGAGGTTTTAAAAGACCAGGCTATGAGCATTTGAAATGAAAAAATCTGCCAACTACGTTCACTATATCCAAATGACTGGCTCACGAGCAGAAGTCAAACACTTTTTTTTTTTTTTTTTTTTTTTTCTTAAAGCCCCCTGAAAATTCTGTCAGTGAGTGGACGCAACATTCAAATCGCCGGCTCACAGACAAGAGAGACATGTACTCAGCGATGCTTTGTGCTGTTCTGTCACAACCCGAGGATGACTTGCGGGATATCCATTGTCCAAAAAGTGACAAATTGTATGATGCGTTCTTATTGTTCCCCCCCCCCCCAAAAAACAAGCCTGCTGACTATTTGGCATTCAAATTACTGACTTGAAAGCACAGTGACATATTGCGTGGTTTGCTTTCGTATTTTTCCTTTTTTTTTTTTTTTTGGACTCTAAAAGCTGCCGTTCACACTGATGCTGTCATCGTCATGTTGTCACATGTGCTGGTGTGCTGGTGCACCAGATGGCAGTTGTCACAAATCTCCCCCCACCCACCCCCCAAACCCTCCTCCCCCCCCCTCCCCTCACCGTGTGACGTGACACAAGGACCCCGGCTAGGCGGCGGACCGCACGCCTGCAAATGTTATTGCCCCCAGTGCCTTCTTAACCCCCCCCCCCCCGTGCGCATCATAATGTATCACGTTCATAATCAAAAAGGATTTGCTTTTGTTCAGTCCCATTTAATGGAGCAAAGAGGATTGCGGAGGGGGGGGGATCTGAGCTTACCGGTTGGTCCCTTTGACCGTGGGTTAGGTGCATTTATCAGCTAATACATCTCTTATCTTTTTTTCTTTTATTATGCCCACACATTTGACAGAATTATTTCAATACCCGGCTTGGTTTGGGAGCATCGTTAGGCAGTGAGTTTTATGGGCGGCAGGCTGAAAAGTAAGCCGGCCCTGTCAATTTTAAGGGATTTCCATGAGCCGTTTTTCTGTGAAAATGTCTTTTTTGGCAGAGACTAAGCATGTGAGAGAGCGTCAGTGTTGCAGATAAGCTAGCATGCTACATCAGCAGTCCATGCCACGTTACCAACTGCTATTCCAGGAATGTTTTCCAAGCATGACAACAAATAAAATGGAGATAAGCCATGCAACGGTCACGGTCACATGCACTCACCTCTTTGTTTTCATTTTTTAGGCAACCTTAAACCTTAATTCAACAGATCCTGCTACTGTGATTTTCAACTGACTGTGGGTCCAATGTTTTAGAACAGTGGTTCTCAACTGGTCTAGCCTCAGGACCCACATTTTTCCTTAGTCATTAAGTCGCGACCCAAATTTCTGAAATTTTTGAACCACTCAAATTTATTTCACAAAAAAAAGTAGTAATACACAATGCCTTCATGCACTGTTAAAAATATGAAATAAAAAAAAAAAGTGCAACAAAAGTGCAACTAGGGCTAAAAACCCAATGAAATAAAAAGGCAGACTTATCTTGAATTACAGGCATAGGCCTATATGCTTTTTATTTTTTTCAAAATAAAAGCACAGCATCAGAAATTCTGTAGACTTTTTCCCTCAGCTTTTTTTTTTTCACGCACACATCCGCGACCCACCAGTTGAGAACCACTGTTTTAGAACATAATTTTGTAAAATAGCATTTTTATTGATAGAAGAGAACATAGCGGAGGGATACCATTTAGGAGAGATAGTTCCTGTTTGGGAGACCGGATCTACTTTTATTTTTAAATACAAATTTTAGTGTAAACCAAGAACAGAAATGCAAAATGAAGGACCCAGGTTGCTTTATTGTCTTAAAAGCAGGATCTGTTGTTGAATCTGTTCACAATGTGTTAAATGTCAGTTTTCAGTCTATTTTCATGGCTTCATTCAAATGAATGGGAAGTAAAAATCCTAATGCTACAAACTCGTCCAGCTGCATCTGATCTTGCTGAGTAGTTTATATTATGGTTTTCATGGTGGTCAAGAGCCAAATAACCCCCATATTAAAACTAAGTGGAATATTGCTTTAAAACATGTAGTCTGTTATAATGACCCTATCATTGACTTCACTCTAAAATAATCCTGTAACACTGTAAGAGATGTAGTATGTTACAATGACATTAGATAATTGACTATGTGGTTCAGATTGTGTGTTACTCAGGTCTTCTGCAGATTGAGATAAACATGTTTCATCTGTTCCTATTAATAATTGGCCGACTCAGCGTGCACACTGAGGATTTTCAGCGTGCCTTTGCTTGCCCACAGGTTTATTCAAAACCTTGGCTTCTTTCTCCTTCCCTTCTGTACGGTGGAAGATTGGGCCATTTCCCTAAGTACACACAGCATCTTTAATTCACATTTGTTAAGGACAACTGTGCACAAAGATTACATTGGCAACTTGCCCTTTGGATTTAATCCTAATAAAATATACAGGGGGGTGGCCTAAAATAATGGAAAACATTATGTGAATATCAAATATCTAACGAGGAGCAGGACCACCCTTTGCCTTCAAAACAGATTGTCCTGCTGTGATGCTGCATCCTGAACTGTGTGTAGTGGATATTGGACCGTTCTTCAAGAAGGAAAGCCTCTAGTTTTTTGAGAGATGAAGGAGGTGGAAATCTATTTTCCATAAACTAATAATAAACCAATCGTCATCTGATAAACTTAGCAGCCCCAATTGGACGGGACTAGTTTTGTAGGGGGGGGTGGGGTACTATAATCACTACCGGAGCATGTTTGTAATTTTAGTCGGGTCCCAATCTGCCGTGTCAGTAATTCTTACGGACAACGCAAATCCGCGGCAGTAATAATTCTGGTCTCTTTTACCTCCTGTAAAATGCCTGGTAAACCTCAGGTAAAGGCAACTGACATCCCTTTCTGTGATTCTGTGTTTCCTTTAAGGGGGTAAAAATATCTTTCTATTTTACTTGATTTGATTCTTTTAATGCAGTGCATTTTGCTTGTTCTTTTATATGAATTTTATCTTTTTATCTGTCTTTTATCTGCCTTCTGTTGATGTAAAGCACTTTGAGCTGCATGTTGTGTATGAAAGTGTACTGGGTTAGGGTTAGGGTTGTTGAACTATACAAATAAAGGTTATTATTATTATTATTATTATGAATGAATTGCCTGGCTGCAATTAAGGAGTGAATAGTTCTGAACTTTCTCTAGCTGAACTCGGATAAAACTGACATTCAGCCTTGACCATAAAACTAACTAATCAAAGAGTGAAGACTGAATCCCAACATCATGTCGGCATCCAAAAAGTTCAAAATGTGATAATTACATAAAGAAATGTATGTCTATTGTGTTTTTCCCAACTGTGTAATATTGCTAAAGTATCCAAGTTTCCAAGATCTGGAAAGATGAGTTCCTGCTTTTATCTCCGTGTGTCTCGACTGTTGTAATTCCTTGTTCAGATGCCTCAGTCAAGCCACCAGAAGCAGGTTACAACCAGCAGATGACAATAACCTCAGGCTCTGGGACCCACCTGCTTTGGACCATGATGCTGTCTTGATAGAGGCGGTCAAACATGCAGATCTTCAGGTCAATGCTGGGCTGAGCCACCCATACAGGCACACTATCCGCCACGCCCCTCACCATGATAGGTATCTGTGAGAAGATTTATGATGCGAATGAAGCCATGTCCAATGTCTACAGATCAAGGGGCCGGATTCACAAAACCCTCTTAAGACAAAAAAAATCTTCTCAAGTGCCACTTTTTTCTTAACTTTAGTCTTAAGAAAAAAAATAGGAAAAAATGATATTCTCTTAAGTTTCTTCTTATGTTTCTTCCTAAGAAATTTTTTTTCTTAACTTTAAGACAGCCCTTCACCTGTCTTAAAATTCCTACAGTGAAAAGGTAAGCCTCTAATATCATATATTTAAACACATTTTAGACAAGTAGGTTATAGTTCAAAGTCTTCATAGGTTCCCCTACACCTAACATTAAGATGAACATTTATTGTAAAGCTTTATTGGTGTAGGGCCAGGTAGGCCTCTGTCTCATGTCTGTTGAAAATAGAACATTTTACAGTTACCAACAGCAACCAATGTTTAAATCTTTGCCCTAGTTGCCCTAAATAGGTTTTTCCTAAATTGTTTTGTAGATGGAAGCACTTTGGGTTGCCTCCTAGTCTTGTCTCCTAGCCTCAATGGCAGTAAGCCTAAAGTTTATTAACATAATTAATTCAGGCCCTATTTTGAGAAGTTCTTAAGTAGGAAAATTAAAGAAATTCGTAAGAAATTAGACTGTTACTAAGAAAATATTGAGGAATTGCACTTAAGAGCCTTCTTAAGAACTTCCTAAAATTTCCTCTTATGTCATTTCTTAAGATCTACCTTACGAACACATTGGTGAATCCGGCCCCAGAACTTGAAAAACCATTCACATTATGGCATTCATGATACGATGAAGATGCGAAGTCTTACTGGTTTACTAGTTAAGTCGGAGAATTTGATGTGGAAGTCCAGCTTCGCCTCCCCTGGAATGGTTGGTGTGAACACGACCTCCAGCTTGACGCTTTCAAAAGGTCCGATCTCCCCCTCTCTCACCTACATCAAATGGGACAGGCAAACAGTGATTTTCAAATACTTTTGTTTGTGAAGACATATTTAACTTTGATTATATCTGAGCTCTACCTGGTCTCGATAATGGGTGTCGTTGTTTCCTCTATCTGCAGCCTTTGGTGTATTAGATATTTGGTGGTATATCTGTTTATTTTGGTCTTGGCTCCTTGAAAAACCAATGAATTCTACTAAGTAGACGACTAAAACAACCAATTAACTTGAAAGAGAGATTTTCCCAATAGTATTCTAAATTGAGACGATGATCATTTCACTGAGCTTAAATTGAAACAAGGATTCAGCGTCTGCTGAAGACATTGCTTAGAGCAGTGATTCTCAACCTTTTTCATATCATGGACCCTTACTTTAGTCCACATTAGGGCCACGGACCCCCATTTGATTTTGTCTCTTGAACCCAAATCTGAGAATATTTTTATTGTTAGATATGATTTTGTCCAGAATCCCATGACTATCTGTATGTATGATCAAAACAGTCATTCTTCTACATTCTCTAATTATGTTAACTTCTCGTAAATGAAATAATGCTGAAGTTCAACAATTCATCAATTTGCTGGGGACCCTCTGCAACCCCCTCAAGGACCCCTGACGGTCCCCGGACCCCACTTTGAGAACCACTGGCTTAGAGGATATATTCAAACTCATGAACTCTCAATGACTCTTGCACAAAATGAGCAAAAATATGTTTACGCTTATGTCTGAGATGATGCAATGACGAGTCAGCTCTGTGAGTGTCCCTTTATACTATTGCATGCTTTTGAGAATATTTACACAGGACTCAATCTTTAAACTGAAATAGTTGTTGAGGCCTTTTTTTTACTTTTTCATGAGCTTTCTCTGTTTGAAATTTCGAAGGGGATTCAGTGTGGACGGAGTTTAGCTTAACCGTCCCAGTTCACGACACAAGACCATTTCTACTAGCCATGTGTGGGAAACTAATGATGAAGTTACTCAGACGTGCAAATTCAAAAAACGGAACGCAAACAAAGCGCGTGTCGCAGTGAGAGCGATAATAAAAAATGAAAAACAAAACCTGCTCAAAATAATGGGGCCGTAATAGCTCGCCTGGTAATCCGCCATGGAACACACACACACACACACACACACCAGCCCTCATCCACGCAATGTGAAAATATCAGTCAAAATGACAATCGGTGCTATAGCCGTCGGCATGCCAGCACATGCGATACACACACACACACACACACACACATAATCAGCGCAGAGGGAGAGGGGACGCACCATTACCCCCCCCACCAGAGAGGCGTAATGAACCAAGATCAACTCAACAGAACTTCACATGGGCCGGCGGGCACACATGACATCAGTGAGGAAAAAAAAAAAAAAAAACTAGACAGAAAAGCAGGAGGGAGATAATAGTCGGAGCAACATACAGCCTGATGTGTCTCTCCATTAAGGGGAAAAACTATGGGGGTGGGGGTGGGGGAGGGGTAAGGGTGCACCTGAGCAACATCAAGGCTGGCACTTTTCTTTTTTTTATAGCAAATAAACAAACAGCAGACAGTCCACAGATATGCACTGCAAATCCATATAAAAACACCAGGGGTTCGACTGATATGGGGTTTTTAAAGGCCGATACTGATATTTTTTGGATCGAAGCTGCCAAAAACTGATGTATTGTGCAAATATTCAATATCTTATCTGACCAGTTTCATAAAAAAAAAATTGTAATTACAAGTATGCAGTGATTCCTCCAAGTTTTCATACTGTGAAACATCTGAAATATTTATTATGGGACACTAAAACTCTCCATTTACACCCAGGATACTAGTGCTACTGTTACTAATACTTGTGTGGAATCTGATCAAAATGTCTCATTAGAATCAACTCAAGTTAAGGGGTTTCCCATAGACAACCAGTGTAGATCAATTCTACAGCAAATATGTAATCAGTCGTATCTGCATCATATCCATCATATTGGAAGTGGATGACACTGACTGGCCGATACACAATAAAAGGCCAATATTGGCAAACTGACATATCGGTGTAAAAAAAAGTGGCTTTGAAAAGCACCTGTAAAAGTGGATAAATATTTGTGAAAAAATGTTCAGGTATAAAGTTTTTACACGTTTCAACTGTCCCATTTTCTCAATTCATGAATAAATGTGTTTATGCGATGAATTTTTCTGCCCCACAATCCGTATATTAGTCCCATTTTTGTATCGCAATATACTGAATTTTGATATATCGTCCCATTCCTATTAGGTGGCTATACTATTGTTTTTTGAATAAATGTCTTCTTCTTAACCACCTTTTTACCAGTACCTCAAATTGAAGTCATCTGTTACATTACTAGTTAGTGGGAAAGGTGTTACCGAGTAATGCGTTGCCGCCCAATACTGACCTCTCCTAGAGTGAAGTCACTGGAGTCTGAGGTGCTCTGGTCCATCTGGGCTTCCACATCTGACGGCACATCAGCACCTGCAACAGCCTCTGGACCTGCAGCTGATGCCTCTGATACAGACACACACACCAAAACCTGGTTATAGGTAATTTATACTAGGCTTAGACCAATATAGGTAGATATTGGCATTTTATTAAAAATCAGTCAGTGTCATCCATGTCTTGTATGATGCAGTTTCCTCCCTGACCACAGCTAATGAAAATGCTTTTATTATTATGTAGTGGTACTAGTAGCAGTAGTAGCAGTAGCAGTAGTAGTAGTAGTAGTAGTAGTAGTAGTTGTAGTACAAGTATATCTATTTCCATTTTCAGACCAGAGAAATCATTCCAGTGTGGTGTAGGAGGATTTTACTCAACAGCTTCAGGGGTGGCAGTGTGTAAAGCCTGCCATGCCATTTCATTATCTTTGCACATGTTATATATATATAGGCTATATGTAGTTTGGCAGGAATTGTAAATTAATTCCTTATTACTGTATCCCAGAGTTTCCCTGACCACTGAATAGACTGGAGTAGTGGGTCACCCTGGCTTAAGGAGCTGCTAACCCACGTAAAAGAATTGAATTAGTCTGCCTTTCAGTGGAGAGTTTGTGTCCCATGATGCTCTAGATACTGTTTCAGAGGCTTTTCCACCCTGACAAGAATAAAAGGCACTGAATCCTAGTAATTTTTACCCTAGTACGTTTTGAATTTAAAGATAATAAATATTAGCAGAAAATATTGGCTATTGGCAGCTTAAATCCAAAATTATCATTGTAAGTATCGGCCTTCAAAAACCGTTATTGCAAACCATCTGACTCATGACTGATATCTGAGGGAAGACTATTCATTTGAGGTTAAGTGTCATTGAAATGTGTGTGTGTGTGTGTGTGTGTGTGTTAGTTTTACCTAGCTGTTCCTGCTGCGAGGCCACTGAGAGCTCCTGACTCTCTTGCTTTGATCGGAGTTCTCCGGTGCCCTTGGATACAGAGCTCTTCTGGTTGTCAGATGATGTGTTTTGACTGCTAGACTCCTGTCAGCCAACACACACACACACACACACACACACACACAGTCACAGCAGTGTACGCCCAGGCACTTTCTGTACATATGTATGGCATATACAATTCATACTTTTTTCATACTTCATTTGTACATTTCTAATATGTTCTTATCTGGAATTGTCACTTGTGTTATGCTTAATACCTCCCATTGATATTACTTATATCAAATTTTTCTTTGATGTATCCTATTTTGCTGCTTCAAAGACACAATTTCCCCCACAGGGACCATTAACGTTTCATCTTCAGCTGTAATCAAATCATCTCCCTGAGGCCATCCAGGAAAAAAAAAAAAACGGACGACCGCAGTCTGACCTGCTGCGTGTTGGTCGAGGCCTGCGATGGCATCTGGACCCGGCTAGTTTCTGGACTGAGGCACGTAGAGGTGTCCAGGCTGAAGAGGGTAGCCAGCGCCCCCCTGTTGCTCAAGGTGATAGTCCGTGAAATAGTCTGGCCCACCACGTGCGAACCAAAGTCAATGAGGTGGCTGTCCACCTCCAGCTACAGGAGAGGAGGCATTTACCAGGTTAGGGCTAGCACAGCTGAACACATATTAGCGTTCTTATACAGTTGATTACATAATTGACTGATACATATTGTTGTTCTATCTATCAGGATAGGACAAATTGAAAGACATGAGACTTGAGAAATGAGAAAAGAGCAAAGCAGCAAATACAGCACTCATGTTTTTGTAATGCACGATATTGCTACTACTACTCACATCACATTTCTTTATGGTGCATCTGATGGGCACAGAGAAGGGACCCACTGCTGAGGCAAACTGGACCTCTCCCTCCAGGTCCTTATTGATCTGCAGGGATCAGATGAGGGGACAATGTGTTGATTTTCCCCGAACCAATCACTAGTGACTGACGTATCGGACGTTATTTTCAGTCACACTGATGCTGGGCGTATTTACTAACTTCACCAAGAATTTTGGTCGTTTTTTGCAAAGACAATATGTTGGCTAAGGGGTGATTTCAACGAACGGTTCAAACTTTAGTCCCGCCCACAAAGGTGCTGATTGGCCCGATCGTTTTTTTCCAATCGAGAAATCGCCTTTGAATAGAGCAACACCAGACCCTGAATCGCTCGACCAAATCTGAAGAGTGGATTCAGGAGTCTGGATCCAGGCTAGTGTAGAACAACAGATTTTGGCCATTTATGCATTGGGGACTGACAGTTCTCTTCATCGTCTCGTCATAGTCATTCCTTTATGCAATGCAACATTGTAGAGCATGCAGCACACAACAGTAGGCTAAGCTGGCACAGGCTAAGAATTGTTCTAGGTGTTAAATATCATGTGCAAAGTAATGCTTTCTGTGTTATTAAATGACACTTAATTAATCTCCTCCTCAATATGTGCATGCTACAACTCACACCTGAAAATACATAAACAGGCTGAAAGTTCGGAAAAGTCTGCCCCAGACTTCTGTCCAATTTTAGATGTCAAAATGCCTTGTCTAGTTCAGTGATTCTCAACCTTTTTCATATCAAGGACCCCTAATTGAGTCCACATTAGGGCCACGAACCCCCATTTGATGAGTTTTTGTCTCTCGGACCCAAATCTGAGAATATTTCTATCGCTAGATATGGTTTTGTGCTGAATTCCATGACTATCTGTACTGTAGGTAGAGAGATAACAGAGAAACTATGATCAAAACAGTCATTCTTCTACATTTTCTAATTCTCTAACTTCTTGTAAATGAAATAATGCTGAAGTTTAACAAGTCATTAATTTGCTGGGGACCCCTGGAACCTCCATCAAGGACCCCTGGTGGTCCCCGGACCCCACGTTGAGAACCACTGGTCTAGTTAGTAGATGAAAATTTCCCATTTTGACAAGCTCAAAAAGTGTTAATGCCCATGAAAACATTAAGTAGATGTGGGCCCAATACAATCTAATAGCATGTAGATGCACAAAAGGAATGGTGGAGTGACTAACCATAGGTTGGAAAACAGCCTGCATGTCACAGGCCATCCCACTCGACAGAGACCCAGGAGGCTCAAAGCTGAAACGCAAATGACAGAGTTATGAAAAATACAATTAGCATTTTTAATACAGTTCGCAAAACAAATAGCATAACCAGATATGCAAGACAAAACACTGCTTGCAATATAATGTAAGCTTGTCAGTACAATATTGTGCGGTTCAGTTCAGCTGGATATTACACAGCAAGGGTAACGCTGTTCAGAGTGAAATGCTTGATATTGGTATTTCTGAAGAGCTATATCACAGACTAATTTGCACGATGCGTATTAAAATTTGACCGTCACATAGCGCACGATGCAGAAGCAATCATCTTTTGGTCGGGAGGTTGAAAAGTGCGTGGGTGCCTAGAGAGGTGCATGAGTGCACTCGCACATGTGTGCAGCAGTAACATAAAAACCAAACACAAAGGAAACAACGTATTTATAGCAACACGTAAAATGCAGTCGCCCCTGCAGAAGGCAACGTGCTGCATTCTACAAAAGATCAGCAGCATTACATGGACGCTGAAGTCTGACAAATCTCCCGGGAGAGAAGTGGATCGGCAGGAGAAAGTCCGGGGGGGGGGGCAAAAGTCAACCTGATGCTCGGTTTGCGTTGCGAAGAAAAACCCGTGGGAAGAAGGAGCTATTGTTCCTCCTGAAAACACTCAACAGAACCGTTTGGAATTTCAGATTCCTTAATTAGCCGAATTCTATTATATACCGCTCAGAAGAAACCAAAAGTTCATTTTTCAGAGGGCGAGAAAAGAGAAGCAAAAGGAGGAGTACGAGCTATTCCGAAGCAACATGTGTTATCTCACAGCACATGTCAACTCCAACCCCGGCGCTGCCCCGAGGAGCTTCAGAAAACTCGCAGCCCTTCCAGAGACACAAGAGGCGAGCCAATCGATAGGAGTGTAGCAGGCAGCGAGCCAGAGAAGTAGGGAGGCAAAAATTCAATAGATAAACAAGGGCAGAAGCATGCAACAAGAAGCACAATTAGGAAGTGGCTATAGTTTCTGAATATAAAGGATGCCAAACTACACTGTTATTATGTCTTGGTAACTGTATTATCCTGGTGCAAAGCAGTCAATAGCTGTGATTTTCATATGTAGATATGTAGAATTAGGTTTATGGTCTGTTCTGGCTGGTTATCTTCTGCAATGGAAGAGATGGTCGGAAATACCCAGAGAAGCTCAATCCTATGTTCTTCCAAGGGGAGACTCCTAGACCTCAAAGAGAATTTTCTAACTGGGTGTTAGCCTCCTCCAAACATCCAGGTTGGGATGTGTGTGTGTTTACGGGTTGTTACGAGCAGAAAACACAAGGGGATACCTTAGAACGGTGGTTCTCAACGTTGGGTCCGGGGACCACCGGGGGTCCTTGAGGGGGTTCCAGGGGGTCCCCAGCAAATTGATGAATTATTAAACTTCACCATTATTTAATTTACAAGAAGTTAACACAGTTAGAGAATGTAGAAGAATGACTGTTTTGATCAGTTTCTCTGTTATCTCTGTTATATCTCTGCCTTCAATACAGATAGTGATGGAATTCTGGACAAAATCATATCTGACAATAAAAATATTCTCAGATTTGGGTCCGAGAGACAAAATCTCATCAAATGGGGGTCCGTGGTTCTAATGTGGACTAAATTAGGGTCCTTGATATGAAAAAGGTTGAGAATCACTGCCTTAGAACTCCATTGGTTGAACTCAAGAGGTACATTATAGCTCATTGCTTGATGGCTGGAGGATCACCGTAGAAATTTGACCATGAAATAGCTCAATATTTGTCCACACATACATGCAAAATAACTTTGACAACTACACAATCAATGACATGTTGACGTTGTCACTGTGCACTGGGACATTAGGTTTGATTTAAGCCACATTTCCGAGGTTTTCGGTCCAGATGTCAGGTGAAGAACTTGGAGCAGGTTGCCCGAAGCTGCCATCCAGCTGCCCACTGTGCCCTGGAAGTGCATGCAAGGATTCCAACTGGTTGGACTAGAGTGAATCTGGTGATCATTATAAATGTCACATTGCGCTTACACCAAAATTTCCTTTTTTTTTTTTTGTCAATTTGACTCTTAATTGGTACCGATCTTCTTTTCCGGCGTCAAGAAAGGTAAGAAATCTGAAGAAAAAAAGAAATAGAGCAGTTCACTTGGGATGAAACGCCACGTGAGACTGTGTTTGAAAAAGACTTGGTGGAGCGCTATATAAAGTGCTGCAAACGAGGCCATACTGTACAGTGTATCCAGAGCAGTGGACTAAAGCGATGAGGCTGAGACCATGGCTGTGTTACTGACTATGCGGTGTGTTCTATTATACATCCTCGCTGCTCCCCATTGGCGTCTCCTACAGTAAATCAATAAGCACTTTCAGTTCATTATTCAGTTCAACAGAGCTAAAACACCCTCGCACTCTTAGCCACTCCTGAAAGCGATCTATAACGCAGTATTAAAAAACTGATCATGGATATGACGAATATCACATAAATACTCTTCTTTTGCTCTCTATCTGTATTCCTTACATCTAGTAGCTGCAACATGCTAAATATTTCTATCTGTTGTTTAATGAACTATATTAGTGTTTCTAAGTTTCTGATCAGTGCCACCATTCACTATCGTCTCGGGCTTTATCTCACAACTCGGCTCAGAAACATATACAGAGCACAGGAGGGATGTCTCCTTGTCAGCCAGTTATTTGCAATACATGCTAGGAATCTGCAATCTGCAAAAAAAAAACAAAAAAAAACACCGCTTCTGCAGAGTGGCTTTTCAGCAAGTCTGGCAAGCCTGGGCCGTCGCAGTTCTTGTCCCAGCAGTGAAAAGATACAGCAGAGCCCTTTCCTGGCGCCAACACACAACTACGCTGGGGTGGGGGTGGGGGTGGGGGGGGGAGGGTGGGGGGAGCCATTTTTAGAAATTCAGGGGGCGTGCAGGGAACCATGGGCTGGTGTGAAGAAGCCCAGTGTGTTCCTGGTTCACGTTTCCTCACTCTCCTGCTGCGCAAAATGTTTTTAGCTGGGTGAGCAGTGCAGACTTTGCAGTGGTCACCGCTGATTTCAATATTGTGGTTTTTAGAGTGTGAATAATCAGCGGGTTTTACACACAGCGGACTTGTATAATAGACCTAGAGTGTGATGTGGGATGGGGACAGTGGACTGGTAGAAACCAGGTGACTCTGTCAGCACCTAAGCTTCATTTTTGAAAATTTGAAATTTCCTGACTATAATGGACACCAAACTAGTTGCAGTTAGATTAGAATTTGATAGCAATTATCTATTATCTTTATTATTATCAATAGCTGTGGTTTTCATATGTAGATACGAGGTATTAGGTTTGTGGTAAATTAAGATTAAATGGAAGAGAAGGTTGGAAATGCCCAGAAATGCCATGTTTTGTTGTTGTTGTTTTTAGCTGGGTGGGCTGTGCAGACTTTGCAGTGGTCACGACGGGTTTCAGTATTGTGTGAATAGCCACTGGGATGTATACACATCAGACTTGCATAATAGACCTAGAGTGTGTGATGAGGGCAATGGATTGGCAGAAACCAGGGGAATCTGTTGATCATTTGAAGATGTGAAGCTTGGTACTATTAAAATCCCCTGCATACAGTTACACAATCCTCTAATTCATGGCAATGAATAATGAAGAGTGACACATCGTAATAGCGGGGAAGACGATAACAGAGGAAGAAAAATACATTTTTATTCTTATAATTTTACCTTGTGGTGCTCTTCTGGTTTTAATTCACTTTATGAGTTTGATATTTGTGTTTGACTTGATCTTAATGCATTTTGTAAACTCTGGCCATGCACATAAAATGATTACTGAATAGAAAAAGAAAACTGAAGAGAGACTGATTGCACCTCTGTGTTTAAATTCATTCAGTAGCATGAAAGAGCGACAAGGAGAAAGTGAGCGGGTATAATGTACAGTATGTGTGTGTGTGTGTGTGTGTGTTCGCGCCCACATGGTGTGAGAGTGTGTATGCGCCGAATAGAGGACTGGAAAGTGATGCGTTCGGACAACCCGCACAGCACCAAGGGGCTCAGGGAGAGCGACAGTGGCTTCCAGTTGACCCCTGGGAGACGCTCAGCCGGGGCAGAAAAGAAGAGAGAGAAGAGCGCGGAGAGGGAGAGGTAAACGCGGGAAGTGACGAGGGGCGGGGCGGTGGGGGGCGGGGGCTGACGGGGGAAAGTGATACATTGCGAGTGACCCGCGGAACAACGCATCCCCGCTCGGCCCGTGGGCTGCTGGCAGGCGGAGAGAGAGAGAGAGAGAGAGAGAGAGAGAGAGGAGAGAGAGATATAGCGGAGACGTGGACTGACTCACCGCGCTGAGTCTCATTAGAGGACTGTGTGTGAGCGTGGTGATCCAAGCTGGCGTCCATATGTGGGAGGATAGGCTCTGCCTTCGCGTCCACCTCATCTTCTTCTCAAATGACAAGAAGTGATTGCATTGCTTTTTGAAAAAGCGGTGATGCAACGGGGCGAACTGTCTGATGCGACAGTTGAAATGATCGGATCGGTACTTTTTATTTTTTATTTTGTAGGGTTTCAATCTAAAATGCTATACGATCGCTGTTGAGAAAAAATTCAATATTTCAAAAAAGACAGGTGATTCCATCCTCAAAACGTTGTGAAGTAATTCTACACGATGTTTTCATGTCAATAAAATTGTGTTGTCATGTCAATAAAATTTTTTCTATTGCTGATTGATATAACACAATAGCGATTCAACCTATAGTCAGTTCATTTGCTGTTTTAAACCAGTGATTCTCAACCTTTTTCATATCAAGGACCCTAATTTAGTCACATTAGGGCCACAGACCCCCATTTGATGAGATGTTGTCTCTCGAACCCAAATCTGAGAATATTTGTATTGTTAGATATGATTTTGTCCAGAATTCCATGACTATCTGTATTGTCGGTAGAGAGATAACAGAGAATCTATGATCAAAACAGTCATTCTTCTACATTCTCTAATCGTGTTAACTTCTTGTAAATGAAATAATGCTGAAGTTTAACAATTCATCAATTTGCTGGGGACCCCCTGGAACCCCCTCAAGGACCCCTGGTGGTCCCCGGACCCCACGTTGAGAACCACTGTTTTAAACACCCGGTGTCTGGAAAAAGGCGTCACAGTACTGGACACACTGTTTGATTGACAGGTGATCTGATCTGTGATGGGAAGTGCAGTGCAGAAACACCACAGCAATGAGCGCTGAGCACCAAAGATGCAGACAAAAGAAAAAAAAAAGAGAATCAAATGGATTAGCACTTTAAAACAGCTGAGATTTGACTTGACTCTTCCATAATAACTCCTACTTTCACGTCAGACATAATTCACTACTGTGTACTGAAGGTGTGACTCCCAGTGGTGAATATCTCTTTTTGGAAAGAGAAAAACTTACTTGATAGAGACAAAATCCATCAGCTGGGCGGAGACTCCTAGGAGTCTGCAGTAGTTTGTGGAGTAGCTGATGTTAGTCAGGATGATCTTCTTCTTGTATGTGTTCCCTACTTCAAAGTCCTGCAACAGGCCATTTGAAGTCAGTCAGTCTCTTACTATTGCAATCCATTAGCAAAGGTTGAATGAAGAAAAAACACTTGAAGATGACTCATGTTTTAAATTTCTGGTGTTATTTACTTGAAACATAATTACTAATAAGTAATAAAAATGCACCAAATGGAATGTCCATTTGAAATGATTGGTCTAAAAAGCATGCAATAATAAGGAAAGTCCTATTCTTATTTAAGTTGATGATACACAAGCAAATTCTTAGGGCAAATTTGGGAAAAAAAAACATTTTCTCACTGAAAACAATGTAGCAGTTTGAAATATAGCCAGACTTGATCAGAGAGCAAGCTTTGCTGGCAAGGTTTCAACATCAACCAATCAAAATAGGTCAGGTGACCTGTCCTCAGCCCAAAATATTTTCAAAATGGTCCAACTGCTACTAAATAGTAAACATAGCTAGGAAATAATATGTTGTGATTCCTTTTATAGAACATTTAATCTAGCAAGCTAGCTAGCCGTTAGCTAGCTGGCTAGCTAGCCTATAATGCACGTTATGAAATTCGGTAACACTTTACAATAAGGGTCACTAAGCATTAAGTAACCCTTAATTAACAGTTACCTAATGTGTAATTTACTAATGGTGTTCATGTTAACTAAGGTATTAATTTATACATTATTCAATAGTTTATAAAGATGACTATTAAATAATGTATAAATTAATACCTTAGTTAACATGAACACCATTAGTAAATGATTACCAGACAGTAATTAGTTAACTGTTAATTAAGGGTTAGTTAATGCTTAATTAATGTACCCTTATTGTAAAGTGTTACCTGAAATTCCAGTGGATAACCTTGATAAAATGATTCAATTATTACATTTTCAGTGATGACATGAGTATTTCATCCATTTTCAACTGTGAAATTCATCAGTTATTCTTTCCCACTGCCCACTTTATTGCCCCATCGCTCGTATTCATTGCTCATTGCTGCCAAATTTTGACCCAAATTTGCCCTAAAAATTGGCCTGTGTATCATCAGCTGTAGGTTTTACTGAAACATTAGCATGGTACCTTGAAGAGGATGACTTCTGGTTTACTGATGAATGGCGGCCCTTTCAACTCTTTCCCACAAACAGCTTTTTTAGCGGGCAGGTTGAGCTTCCCAGCAGCTACCAAAGGCACTTTCTCTTCTTCTTGCAGCAACTTCGCCTTCTCATCCAGGCTCTTCTGTAACCATACAGAGAGAAGCAACGACTACACTATTAATGTCATTTTCAATAATCGCTATGATGGTACTGCCAAATCATAACATAAAAAAAGTCAAACTTCACTGACATAATAGCCTTTTTTGAAACACAGCACTGGGTGGAAGAAGGGCAGAGGCAGGAGAAGCTTTAGAGGCAAATTAAAATTAATTTAATAGTATGGCTAATGTGACAGTAGACTAAAATCTTTCTCATTTTCTCCCTACATGTTTTCAAATCGTTTTTGTCAGCTCTACTGCTTTTTTTATTCTTCTGAAAGATAATGCTACGGGTATTTGTCAAAATAAGAAATGAATATGGGATGTTGAGATGTAAATATGTACCATACATAATCAAGCTTAAAGAGATAAAACATAATTTAAATAGGACTTTTTATATATTATACTTATGTAAATAGGACTGATTTCTCCTTTCGTGAACATGATGCTCCATCTCTTTACATTAAGTGTTCATTAACTCGTGTTAACTAATGCATTTACTGACATGAATTAAACATTAACAAAGACTGCAGATTTTTGGTTAGTGTATTAATATTTAAATGAACTGTTATGTGGTCACAGATGTCTGTTTATCAGGTACTTCATAATGGATTCCAACATGACTCTGAGAGCACACTAATGTGATGGGTACTTAGTAGAAAGCTAATGTCGAATCATAACTGTCCCAGCAGATTTAAAGAGCATCCCTTCAGTATGACGTTCAGAGTGTTTTAGTTTATGTAATAATTGGTCAATCCCAAGACTCTGACCTGGGTGAGATAGATGTTATGTAATTTTTTTCCTCCTAAAACACCAAATGGAGAATAGCTGAGAGGGAAAATGCATCATCATCACAAGCATATATACGTATTCCCTTCATCAGTTTATACAGCCCAGTGCTAAAATGGCCAACTGTGGGGATCCAGGGGGACGATGCAGTAAATGACAACTAAAAGAAAAGATGCTTTTTTCCTTTTCCTTTGCCCCTCTCCTTACTAGGAGGAGGATTTTATTAGAATGGAAATCGGCAAATCCACCGAAAGCCTCTGTTTGGCTCGGTGACCTGATGCTGTTTCCTAAAATTGGAAAAAATTAAATACTCCATTGGAGCGTGAACCCGAAAAAATCCATAACACCTAAAGTCCCTGCCACAAAACGAAACTCCCTTAGACTTCTGATACAAATGTTATAGTATGATTCCAATGTGAAATTATATGCCTCAATATCCACAACATTTTTATTTTTACTTTTTTTTTTTTTTTTTTTTACTTTTTTGTGTGTGATCATTTTTTTTTTTTTGGAAGTGGGCATACTGGAATACAAAGTTTCTAATAAAAAAATGTTTGACTTATAATTGTTTGAAAGTGCTTTGAATTGTTGATTAAAACACAAAAAAAAGTATCGCCATCATCATCTTCCTCCTCATTCTCCCCCTCATGAATCCTTGCTTGGCTACATTGTTGAAGGCACGGCCATTACAATTACAGTCTATCATCTCTTGCACCAACATAACCACCGCTGTGTGGAGAACTAGGCCATAGCCTTTGATGAGGGCGTCGCTCTGATCTGTACGTTCGGAAGGAAAGATCGTTTCCACTCGACTTGTCACTCTGCTCGGAGCTTTGAGCCGTTAACGCCGTGTTCACTTTGGAGGCCTCAAAGGCACCAGTACAATGAGAAGTGATGCCTGTCGACACACATTTACAGGGGGGGGGGGGGGGGGGTGAGACAAGAGAGAGAACTCACTTCTACAGCAGTGAGCTAGAAAGGACAGAGGATGGATATGATGCAGTCTGAGTGATTACATACTGTGTTTATTTGTAGACTTGATCAATACTACACTGGTTGTCTATGGCAGTGATTCTCAACCTTTTTCAGATTAGTCCACATTAGAGCCACGGACCCCCATTGGATGACATCTGAAAATATTTTTATCGTCACATATGATTTTGTCCAGAATTCCATGACTATCTGTATTGTAGGTAGAGAGATAACAGAGAAACTATGATCAGAACAGTCATTCTTCTACATTCTCTAATTGTGTTCACTTCTTGTAAATGAAACAACGCTGAGGTTTAACAATTCATCAATTTGCTGGGGACCCCCTGGAACCCCCTCAAGGACCCCTGGTGGTCCCCGGACCCCACGTTGAGAATCTATGGGAAGCCCTTAACCTCAATTGATTCAAATAAGATGCTTTGATCAGATTCCACACTGTATAAGCATAAATATTCTTCTTCTTCTTCTTAGTATTATTAGTAGTAGAAGTAGTGGTAATAGTGGTATTGTTGTTATTATGTAAAAATTCAGGGGGACAGACTGAATACTTTGCATGAAAATGGTCATGTGGAAAGATTGGAATTCAGCTCCCAGCATCCTTCCTCTTTCTGCTGTTTGCAGGTGAGGAATATACCCGGTGAAAAATAACAGAATAAGAATATCCATAGAAAAAATGGTATGCCTGCTGCAAATGGGGACAAGATTTATGAGTGTTTAATTTTAGCAGCATTGTACCTTGTAGTTTTGGTCCCACAGTCCGGAAAACTCGGGCTCAGCCAGGTTGTCGGTGAGACTTTCCTGCTCCTCTTCCTGCTTTGTGGCCTCCTCCGGGTCCTCAGAGTCAGAGGCTGCCGAGGAGGAGCTGCTGTCGTCGCTGAACTCTCTCGGCTGGTGGTCACACACACACACACACACACACACACACACACACACACATACACACACACACATACACAAGCACAGTTGTCATCTACACTTTAAAGACAAATCTTTGGTAATACTCGAAGTGGTGCTGATAAGGCATTATAAGAACATTGTGAGTGCATATTTATTATATTCAACGCATGATATAATAGGGCTGGGCGATAATTCAATATTATCATTTATTGTCTTTCAGTGGAATCATATCGCGATGATATGAAGATATTTTGATATCGTGACACATTTCTGCTGTCTAAATTGAAGCAAATTTTACTTAAAAACTCTCATAAAATGAGGTATGGTAGGAATATTATTTGAATATTTCTGTTTTGTTTGACATCACACCTAACATCACCATTCGGTTCAATGAGATGAACATTAATTTGATTATTTAACATGATTTTGCATACATGAACCATATCGTGATATATACTGATATCGAGAAAAATCCTTATGATTATCATGATATTGATTTCAACCATATTGCCCAGCCCTATGATATAATCACAATGTGCAAAAGAAATTAGAGAGTTGAATACTTTATGGGGCAGCTGTATAGTCAACAACATTAAATCATTACACTGAATATAATTTTCTGATGTTTGTCTGGTGATTATAATGTAAGGCAAGTTTATCTATGCCTCTAATGAACTTAATGCATCAAAATGGATTTAAAGTAAAGCATTACATGTCCTTATTGATCAGAATTCATCTCTTTCACAGTAATTTCACGTGACATCATGAGTCAGCCACTCACTGCTCTCGCTCTCTCCTCCATGGCTAGCGGGGGGCTGGGGTCCAGGCGGCGCAGCAGCTTCTCTCTGGCCCTCCCCAGGTACGGGGCCCCGTCCGCGGGGGCGGGCTCGGACAGCGGCCCCCGGCGCCCCCTCTTCCCTCTCTCCGCCAGCCGCTCCTCCTGCAGGATTTTGGCCACGATCTCCACCCTCTTTGACTTCTGCCTCTCCTCGAATTCCCTGAGAAGAGCAAATCGAACAACATCGCATTATAGTGAAACGGGGTCATGTTTTTCCTCAGCGCGCGGCGAGAGAAAAACGCCCACGCACGGGCCGCGTGGAGGAGGAGTGGAGGACCTGGACGTGGGAGAGGAGAGGAGAGGAGAGGAGAGAGGAGAGAGGAGAGGAGAGGAGAGGAGGACAAGAACGCACCGTTTTTTGCGCTGAAACTCCTGGAGTTGTTTCTGTCGGTACATATGCTTGGTACTGTTGATGCCTTGGGCCTGCAGGGATTCTCTCAGTTGTCTCTCTTCCTGTTCTTTCTTCTGGGCGTTCGCCTTGGCTCTGCTCCGCTGGACCCGCAAGCTCTCCTGGAGAAACAACACCAAAATTAATGAAACTCGGCCTCGTCGTTAGTTCAGCGTTTGGTCTAGAGAGAGAGAGAGAGAGAGAGAGAGAGAGATAGATGTTATGTAACTATTTCCTCAAGCAAATGGATAATAAGTGTTGCAATCAACAGCATATGCATGTCAGTGGTGAAGTGGCCACCTTCGGGGATCCAGGGGACGATGTAGTAACGACAACTAAAAGAAACAATGCTTTTTTCCTTTCCCTCTCTCCTCGCTAGGAGAAGGATTTTGCCAAATCGGCAAATCCAACTAAAGCCTCTGTTTGGCTCAGTGATCTGTTTATATTCCTAAAGTAAGTAAAGGGAAAAAATCAAATACTCTGTTAGAGGGCCAAACAAAAAAAATAAAATAATATAGTATGGGACCCCCTGATGGCATTTTGAAAAGCTTAAGTCTTGTCTACAGAATTGATTGGATTGATCCCTTTGGCCTTCTGATACAACTGAGTCAAGCTGAGCTACTGGCATTTGTGTGCACTGTGGCAATGTGTATGACATTGCACTTTCTACAGAATGACTGCTACATCTATAGAACATTATATGGGCACTCATAAGGAATTATAATACACGCATAATACCTTATGACCCTGCTTATAGGAACACGCAATGCTTACCAGTGCATTATATCAGCACTATATAAGGTAGTCAACCCTCTAATTCTTTGTACAGTGTGTTAATTATATCATACCCTGATTATAATTATCATGCACTCACAATATGCCTATAATGCCCTTCTGATGACTTATCAGCACCACTTCAAATAAAGCTTTACTGCTGTTAAGCTTTATGGGTGCTGATATAATGCATCAGTAAACATATTCTAATAAGCATGATCAAAAGGCTCCTATAACAAAATATGACTGTGCAGGATTGTGTTTATTTGGGACTGGACTTGCTAAAATGTAAAGAACAATTTCAAAATGTCAAGTGTAAGTAATATAATTTCAATGGAGAGCTGAAATTGTGAAGGGCAAGCCGTCTCATTTGTGATTACTGCAGCAGAATAAAATGGAGCTAATATCGCGATTCATTTTTCTGCCCCGCGATACGTACTGTCCCATTTTTATATTGCGATATATTGAATTTCAATATATCGTTCCCATCCCAAGTGTTACCAATACACACAGCTGGTGCTTGTGGTTTCTCCTCACAGCTCAAACAACAAGCTCAGGGTCATGGTATCAGCATCAGTGAGGGAGTGTGCTCTGACTTACTTGGGCGGCTGCTATGTTAGATTTCAGTGACTCGACAGCCTGGATCCTCTTCTGCATTAACTCCCTGTTCTGCTGCTCCTTCTCAGCCTCTTGCTCGTGCATCCTGAATGCAACGGGGACACGCATCCATAAGGTATATGAATACATACATGCATAAATACATACGGTGGAGAGTAAACAAAACATATGCTATCGCTGTTTGGGAGTTTTGTTATGCTAATAATTGAGGAACTCCATGGAGCTGAGCAACCTTGAGGTTAGTTCTCATGACTCAGAGAAATGCTGCATTCACCTCATGGGAAAAATAGTAGATAGAGCCTTCCTACTTGAAAACACCATTCATCTCAGCTGGTAAATACTACGACAAATGACTGTTCGTTTCAGCTTTCAGGTGGTAAATACTACAAAAAAATACTGAGCAGAATGAACACTAACAAGGACATACCTGTAGTCAAGTGTAGGGAATGATAATGTCAAATAAAACAAAAAAACATTAAGATTTTCATCATATAAGACATTTTGTGATCACAACTCTTAACATGCCATGGCTGGACACAGCTACTTGCTGGATCTTTGGTTTGAGGTCGACATGGCAGTGTTTGGTTTTCTGTAGAATAGGAACTCAGATGTATCACTCACTAAGTGCATGTGCTCTAGAACAGTGATTCTCAACCTTTTTCATATCCAGGACCGCTAATTTAGTCCACATTAGGGCCACGGACCCCCATTTGATGAGATTTCGTCTCTCAGACCAAAATCGGAGAATATTTTTATTGTTAGATATGATTTTCTCCAGAATTCCATGACTATCTCTCTTGTAGGTAGAGAGATAACAGTGAACATTTAACCAACATAGTCATTCTTCTATATTCTCTAATTGTGTTAACTTCCTGTAAATTACATTTTAATAATTCATCAATTTTCTGTGGACCCCTTGGAACCCCCTCAAGGACCCCCGGTGGTCCCCGGACCCCACGTTGAGATCCACTGCTCTAGAAGTCTAGAGAAAACCCATGGCGTCCTGACAGAAATCATATTTCATGGCGTCTTGACAACATTTGTCTGTGTACAGCTGAATAACGTATAGTAGTAACAGCACAACACAATCACAGTAATGAAGGGTTGTGAGGTGGCTCCATATTGGAGCTCCAAACTTCATGGCACCAGTGGCTGATCAGCCAGTTGTTAAATGCACAACTTGGCCATCTCAACACAATTCAAGTGGGTTAGCAAACCACAGTATCTGGTCAACTAGCTATCTGTGTCTTGTTAACACATCTGATTTGCAAAGTGCACGCCGCCTCAGTCGTCGGTATGTTTTGGTTTACAAAGCCATTCTTGACAAAATTCCTGCTTACTTATCGTCTCTTTTAAACTTGAAATATGGAAATTACAATCTCCGCTCTCAGGACATTCTGCGATTTGCTGTTCCCAAAGTCCCAACTGAACTGGGAATGAAAGCTTTTAGGTTTTCTGCACCTACTGCATGGAACAATCTACAGTCTGATCTTCAACTTCAAAACTTAGTAACCCTCAATGATTTTAAAGCTATGGTGAAATCTATTGAAACCAGGTTGTCTGTGTGCAAATGTTCTATCTGATCATTTTAATGTTACTCAAATCTATGTGTTTTCTATGTGTTTTTTTATGTTAATTTTTTGTTGAAACTCTGTGTTGCTGATATTCTTGGCCAGGTCTCCCTTGTAAAAGAGATCCTTGATCTCAATGGGACAAACCTGGTTAAATAAAGGCTAAATAAATAAAAAATAAAAAAGTGGCTGACATTAGGTAGGTAATACCTAATAGTAGCGGCTGGTAGTTATATATTAACATTAACGTTAGTTGCTGTGCTAAGCTATCTTGCTGGCTAATTAGCTAGCTAACAAAGCTAGCTAGCTCAGGTTAACTGAGCTAAGTCTTTGTGTTATGGAGTAGAGACTAGGGCTAACCTAAATTTAAAAACACATCTACTTTATCCGACTTCGCTTTTAGCTAGAACATTACTGGTCTGGTCTGGTCTGGCCTGGCCTGGCCTGCTTGTAATATATACGACAGTCCTCCAATGAGTCCTCCAAGATGGCCGCAGCCATGGTTCCTAGGAGATTTCTGACACTTCCGCAAAGCCTCTATTGATTGTAGCTGAAAGCTTGTAGTGTTATTGTGTGTTGAGATATTCTTGTTAATGTTTAAGCCCCCATTTATTGTCTTACCAGCTTGAAAGCTTGTTACCTTTTAATGGTCTCCTTCAGGTACTTGGCAGCTTTCTTGCGGCTTGCCTGGGCCTCTTCAATTTTGTTCTGACGCTGAGTCTCCTCTTTCCTGTGCATGGCTGCCTGTTTACTGTCAGCACATACATTCACACACACACACACACACAACACACACACACACACACACACACACACACACCTTTACAATCTTTCCTAATCCAGCTATAATGTTAGTAAGGCTAGGTATTGGCAAGGACCTCACGATACGATTGTATCACGATACATTGCAATATTCTACATAATTTACTGAAAATGTAAAAATAGAGCTGAAAATACAACTTGCTGTGTACCACCTGGGTCTAATATGTACATCACATTATATTGATAACTCAGCGGACAAATTGAGTCAACACTATTTCATTCAAAGGGATTTGAGGGAAATTTAAGGACATTGTAAATCCATTTAAAACATGACTAATTTTAATGTATCGATACGAGGGGCTGGAAAATCGATACAGTATCATGGAAAAAAAATATTGCAATACTCAGCTGTATCGATTTCTTTGCACAGCCCTAAACGTTAGCACTCAAAACTCATGTCAGTGATTCTCTATGCAGGTTTCCCATAAGCCATACAGGCAGAAAAAACTCTTGTACCATCTTGTTTCTGCAGAAAAATCAATAGAAATCATCACATACTAATTTCCTCAATGAAAAATTTCAGTATATAAAAAAAAAAAATCAATACTTCCACAAAGAAAATCCCATACAAACTTGCATAGGGAAGTGATATTTTGCATACACAATTACAAAAACACGCATTATGTCGTGTTTTATCTTGCTTGAGCGGGCAAATCCATAACAATCTTCCAACGACAAAATGCATGGGAGGGACATTTCGCATACATTTCCATACACAAAAACCAATCTAGCGCGAACGGGAAGTAGATGCTAGTTAAGTTTCCCCCCCCCTACTCCTTGAGATGCTGGATCTTGAGCTGGAGGTTCCGGCTGGCGTGGGTCTCCTGCTGCAGCCTCGCCGCCGCGCTCTGGACCTTCAGGGCCCGAAAGACCCGCTCCTCCTCCCGCACCTCCCGCTGGAGCGAGGAGAACCGGCCGAGCTCCACCTCCACCTGACACAGCTCCAGCCTGGGGAGGGAGGGAGAGGAGAAACCGGTCTGAGCGTGTGGCAAATATTTCGGTTTTTTTTCCATCTGAACAGCACCTCACAGATTTGGAGGACCTATACCCTTAACTGTTTTTTTTTTAGGATTTGAAGTAGAGCTGGTTGAAATCAATATCATGATAATCATAAGGATTTTTCTCGATATCAATATATATCACGATATGGTTCATGTATGCAAAAATCACGTTAAATAAATTAATGTTCATCTCATTGAACCTAATGATAATGTTAGGTGTGATAAACAGGTGTGTCAAACAAAACAGAAATATTCAAATAATATTCCTACCATACCTCATTTTATGAGAGTTTTTAAGTAAAATTTGCTTGTCATCATCAATTTAGACAGCAGAAATGTGTGTCACGATATCAAAATATCTTCATGTCATCACGATATGATTCCACTGAAAGACGATAAACGATAATATCGAATTATCGCCCAGCCCTAGATTGAAGCAGCCAAAAGCAAATGTATTCAATATCTCTACCAAAAATGACTAAGTATTCAGTGTGTCCGTCAGCACTGGTTCTCAACCTGGGGGTCGGGACCCCTCAGGGTGTTGTGAGATCATTTTGGGGGGGTCGCAAGATGATTTATGGAATAGGAAAAAAAGCATATTTCTACGATAAAAATGTATTATTATGTCTAATTTTTGCTTCTTTTCTTGTAAAATACTGAATAGTTTTCAGCCTTTCGGCCTCCTCTGATGATAAATCTAATGAAACAGCCTGAAAAGGGGAAAATGGTTCTTTGGCTGAACTTGTGACGGGGGTGGCAAGGAGACATGGCTTCATTTTAAGGGATCATGAGCCAAAAAGGTTGAGAACATCATGGGACACTAAAACTCTCCACTGAAAGTCATACTAATGAAACGGGTTAGCAGCTCTTTAAAGCAGGGTGAGGCAGGCTTCATTGCAGGTTTTGACTGTCACCCCTGAAACTGTTGAGTAAAATCCACACCACACAGGAATGATTTCTCTGATACAACATCTGATATAAAAATAATAATAAAAACATATTCACTAGCTGTGGTCACAGTGGACCTTCCATTATACCCAGGGTCCCTACACATTTTCAGTTAAAAAATTCCATACTTTTTCCAGAACTTGATTTGTTTTGAAGATTTTGTCTGGTGTTCAATATGATTTACGCAGATAGACATCTTGCCCCTGCTAACTAGGTCATATCACTGTATAGATGGAGATTGTTCTTCACAGCCACAAATATCAGAATATGTGAGATGATTGGCAGGGTTCCTACACGGTTTCCATTTTAAAATTCCAGATTTTTCCCAGACCCTATGTTCTTGACCGGATTTGATTTTGGTGGGTATTTGATATAATGCATGCTGACAGCGGCTGGGTAATAAGAGCGTCCCTCTATCTGAACATTATTCTTCACATCAACAAAAACTGTGGACTCAAAGTGGCTCTACAACAACATAAAAGCTAGAATCATGTGTGTATCGGACCTGAACCGCAACATTTTCCATACTTTTCCAGACATTCTTTTCAAATTCCCAAACTATTCAAGACCTGGAAATGATCAAATTCATTTGTAATATTTTTCCAGACTTTCCAGAACTGCGTAGGAACCTGTATATCAAATATTTAGTAAAATGGCAGTATGGGTCTAACCCTAGAGGTAAGGTAGTACATCCCATTAAAACACTAGGACTCACTCTTGTTGCTTCAGGTTGGTGGTGATGTGGCCCTCCAGCTCCTCTTCCCTCTGCAGCTCCTGACACAGACGCTTATGCTGGGCTCGCAAACGAAACACTGCCACACTGCAAAGTACAGTGAGTGGCATATACAGGGGGGGGGGAGAAAATGGAATGACAATATATGACAATATATGAATATGAAGTACCTGAGGAGTGGGCCATTTGTTCATTTGGAACTGAACTCACCTGTTGTCCGCCTCTTTCTGCCGCTCTATCTCTTCCTCCAAGCTGTCCCTCTGCTTCTCCAAGTCATCGATGTTCTGACGACAGACTTGAAGCTCTTCTCTGGAATAGAAAAAAAAAACAAAAAAAAAAAAACACAAGGTAACAGGAGCACGGCCAACTGTTGAGCTAGCAGAACATCCCGGATCTAAACCAATCAGAAGGAACACTTAATGGCTATTGGTGGTGCGATGGGTTCAGGGCATCTGGCTAATGAATTCCCTTGTGGAGGGAAAGTAATTCTGTTGGGCATTCTGATGTAATGAAGATATTGCGAGGCGGAGAGTGGACACACACACACACACACACACACACACACAAAGACACACCTCGACAGCTTTGAATAGCCCAATGTTCTTTTTGCAGTCTAATGGACACAGCAATCTGTAACCGGGATGAAGCGCTTTCACGAAAAAGAAAATCACGTCCAAAAAAAAATAAATAAATGCTATATTGCTTAAAAGCCAAGTGCCTGAGAGTGGCTCTTACGTCCTTTATTAAGATGTGGTCAGAACACAGAGCGGCTACACACTGGCCTTTGTTGTTTTGCGGAGGAGGAAAATGACAGACGTTTTATTCTGCGCGAGGGGCCCCGCATCACAGTTCATTGGGCGCTTAATGGCTCGCAGTTCAGACAAATAAAAGGAGGGAAGAAATGCGGGGAGAGAGAGGGGGACATGATGGGAAATGCTCCATCTTCAGCTGAAATGATTTCCTATAAATGGCTGAATCAATTGGTACAGAAAATGATTGGCTCTGTGTGTGAGGACGGCAGGAGGGGAGAGCCGGAAATCAAACATAGACCTGTTTTGTCTCAATAGAACGGCCTGTGGCATTGCGAGTAGGGCTGAACAATTAATCGAAATTTTATCGAAATCGCAATATGGCCTACTGCAATTTTCAAATCGCAGGAGGCGCAATATTTGTTAAAGGTGAAATGTGTCAAAATAGCATTTTAAAGTAAATATTGTGGTGCTGCAGAGATGTCCCGGCCTACACATCATGTTCTACAGAGTTAAGAAAACATCTTTGTTTGGTACAGATCCCCGCAAAAATCACACCATACTCATTTTAATACATAATCACTTGAAAAAACAGTTATATTGTTATATTGTTATATTGCACATATATATTTGTACATATTTTTATTTCTTATTATATTTCTTATTATATTTTAATTGTATTATTATTATTTTTATTTTATTTTATTATTTTTATGTTTATTGTATGCACCTCCATACCAAAGCAAATTCCTTGTACTGTGAAAACTTACTTGGCAATAAACTTTATTCTGATTCTGATTCTGATTTTTCAATGAAAATGAGAATAATGATGTAAAAATTATAATTCCCTCTAATATCGCAAATCATATCGCAGTCAAAATAATCGCAATTAGATATTTTTTCAAAATCGTTCAGCCCTAATTGCGAGAGACTGTCACAAGCCTAGAAATAATAATTCAAACGTTTAGTTATTATCATTATCATTATCATTATCATTTCTGGTTAGTGCTTTCAAAAACACACTTTGGATTTTAAATAGCGCTCGGCGAAAAGCGAAC
Source organism: Centroberyx affinis (assembly GCF_046629955.1). Taxonomy (NCBI): domain Eukaryota; kingdom Metazoa; phylum Chordata; class Actinopteri; order Beryciformes; family Berycidae; genus Centroberyx; species Centroberyx affinis. The sequence goes on from NW_027278880.1 coordinate 527,585, forward strand.
GCAGAAGTTTTCCCTGACGCGGTTTTTTGGCGGAGGCCCCCGGAAAAAAAAGGCCGCGCGGGGACCTCTATCTAAGGTTAAGGAGCGGGCTCCCGAGGTCCCGCCCCCCCCCCCCCCCCCGGTTGCCAGGGTCCAGACCTGGCCTCCAGCACGTCACGCTCCTTCTGTCGGCGAAAGCGGTCCAGCTGGTCCAGGTTTCGTCTCAGCTTGAACATCCGTGCTGTCTCGGCAGAACTCCTCTCCCCGTCGTAGGCCGCCGCCGCCACCGCAAGGTCACCGTCACTGTCCTCCCTCGGGGTGGGGGGTGGGGGGGGGAGGGGGGGGGGGCAGATGCGAGATGACATTCGGGAAAGGTTGCACGGTTAATACAAAGTGCAATTATACTGTACATACATGCATAGAATTACGAGACCGATTACGCCTGGGGTTGCTCGCAGTGAAATGGATTCTTGTTATAATGACTTATGATGTGTAGAACGCATATTTAAAACCATAACTGGATAAATTGTCTTTTGCAAAAATGTCAAACTGACACTGTCCAAAGGAGAAAACAGCATTAGATAATAAGAGAACTAATAAGAGGCATTTTGAAACAGTTTAACCATGTTTTAGTGTTCAAAAGAGATTCACAGGGAAGTAGGGCTGGACGATATGGTTGGAATCAACATCACGATAATCCATTTTTTTCCATATCGATATATATGACGATATGGCTCACATAAGCGAAATCACGTTAAATAATCAAATGAATGTTCATTATATTGAACCGAATGGTAATGTTTGGTGCGATGTCAAACTAAACTGAAATTTTCCACATAATATTCCTACCATACTTCATTTTGTCTGAGTTTCGAAATAAAATTTGCTTGTTCTCGTCGGTTCAGACAGCAGAATTGTGCGTCTCGATATCCCAAAATCACCATATCATCGCAATATAATCCCACTGAAAGACGATAAATGATAATATTGAAGTATCATGTAAGAGATACTCACTCGAACAACTCTTCCAACCACACCAACTCAGGGGGAATCGCTGGGTCTTCCTCTCTGAAGGTCTCCTCACCTGTCCCTTCATCTGAAATATACAGTAAACTTTAACTGAGGGGATCCACAGCACTACAGACATTATACAAAGCCACAATATGCCCCATTAATAGTTAATTGCAGCTGTTATTTTTTAGCTGTCACTCACCCCCAGTCTCCTCATCAGTCCAGGGACAGGCTGTGCTGTTGCTGTTGTTGTTTGCGGACCTGTGTGAGACCACCTCGGATGGATTTCCCCTGTCTGCTGCGTCCATTTCACCTTATTTGTGTAACACAGGAGCACATTATCTTACAAACCTATTTTATCAACAACTCTCAAAGAGCTAATGTTACTTCCAAAGTCAGACAGCTATTTTTTGGTTTGTGAACTAGCTCGAGCATAGCCCCGAGAATGGGGTGAACGTCACACCAAAATATGGCAATTTCATGTGGCCTTGCTTATGGGCAAAGGTAAGTTACTTCACAAAACCTATACTGACTATTTAGGAGCCACTTTCCAATACGGCATGCTTATAATCCACCAAGCAGTAGCTTATTTCAATACATTTTTAGTTTTTACAACTGGTTTACATTGCTCGCTTAGCGCACGCGCTGTATTTTGGCGAAGGAAGTTTGTGGGAATTGCAGGCGAACACCTGTCCTAAAAGTTGAAATGTTATTGAAATAAAAGCTGCTTTGTGGATTATATGTATGCCGAATTGAAAAGTGATTCATATTGATAAAGCATTAGTATTAAGTTATACTGTATACTGTATTTACCGTTCACAATAAGCAAGGCAACATTCAACTACCAGGTATTTGAATGACTTTTGGCGACCGTGCTAACGTTAGAAAGCCAATTGGATAATGTTGAACGCAAACTACTCTTACACTTGGTCAAATTCAAAGTAAGACATTCATTTAGTAAATATTTGAGCGTTACCTCACTTAGGCTTTTTTCCTATAACTCGTCTCTTGGCAAAATATCCCCCAAATAACTTTTTCCTCCAGTTTGACAGCAAAAGTCAACCCGCCATATTTGTTAGTGTTTCCATGGAGACGGGACGCGGAGGGGGAGCTCCACCCACTCCTGGCTCCCTCCAGGGAAACTAGTAAAAATAGGGGAAATAAAAATCTATTTTTACTGATAATTTACTGAAGTATGAAAATCTAAAGAAGAAGTAAAAATCGATAATGACAATATAGTTTTATCTCTATGAGGCATTTAGAGGTCTGGAGGTACAAAGAGTATGCAAATATTAAATGGGCTTTGTGTACAACTGTGCTATTCTGACAGCATATTTCCTCTCTGTATAACATCCAGACTATATTATATAGGCTACAACAAAAAGAAAAGGGAGAGCCCTACTTATTACCTAAGAAAAGATTTTTTTACATACTGGAAGAAGCAGTTCAATATTTTTTATTCTTTGGTGACTTCTCCCACTATACCTTCGAACAATGCTACTATAATTAACTTCAGCTACGTTGCTTTATTTCTTTGGACTGATATCAATCAAGCCAAGCTCAGCAGAAAATCTCTCAACTGCTTCAAAGGGAATGATAAAATCTGTTGGAGTTAGGCAAAATCTTTTTTGTCAGGTATGGAAATTCAAGATACGGCCTCATCCGATTTACACTGGAAGAAGACATTCAATTTCAATTGACTGGCAATGCACAATGAGCTTCTTGCTGTAGGTTTCCCTTTTATTTAAAGCTTTTCTTTCCTTTCCTTTCCTTTTCTTTCCTTCTAGATGTGAAGTCACCAAGGTGAATACAGAAAAGAAGGGAGGAGAGGAGGGAGAGGGAAAGTGAGTGTGTGTGTGTGTGTGTGTGTGTGGTACAGCCACCTGACCTTTACCATGTTATAGCCCTTACAAAAAAGACCTATAATATTCCTACAATAAATATTAGAAGGATACTATACAAATTCCACAGCGTAACATATAAATCCCTATAGAGATGGAATATTAGAGTGATACCATGGGAAATTAAAAAAAAATAATGAGTGTGTATGTGTGTGTGTGTGTGTGGATGGTAATGGGAAGCGGGACAGGAGGCTGGGAGGAGGAATGAAAAGATGGGTTCCTGTAGGAGAGATAAAGAGAAAAGTAGATTGCGAGGAAGACAAAGACACCGGCTGACATAAAGAATAGATCAGCAGGGAAAGAAAGAGAGAGAGAGAGATAAATGAGGGCGAGAGGAAAGAAGTGAACTAGTGAAATAGTTTGAGAGAGAGAGAGAGAGAGAGAGAGAGAGAGAGAGAGAGAGAATGCAGTCCCATCCGGCGCACTGCAGCGTGTAGACGGGCGTATCTTAATATCAAAGGACTTGCACTGCAAATCCAAGTGGAAGGTCCTGGGGGAGGCAGAGACAGTGGGTTTTAATCCACAGTCACTGACTCGGTGTCTCTTCCCCAGGGTGAGGCAGCAGAAAAGCAGGGCAGGTGCACCGCTCTGACTCCCCACAGCACGTAAACGAGGTTAAGTTTAATGAGGAGACGGAAAAACCCTGCGACTTTTGTGCAGAATCGAGGGAAAACGGCTTGTAGGGCCCTAGGTTTGACTGTTGAGAGAAGATAATCCTCACTGAGATTCCCCTATAATGTCATATATCCCTATAATATTCCTACAGGGACCTATATAGTTTGTTTGTGGTGCTCAATAGTGAGTATAGTCACCTTTATTGTACTTTATGCCAGCGGTTCTCAACGTGGGGTCCAGGGGTCCTTGAGGGGGTTCCAGGGGGTCCCCAGCGAATTGATGAATTGTTAAACTTAAAGTGAACACAATTAGAGAATGTAGTAGAATGACTGTTTTGATCATAGTTTCACTGTTATCTCTCTACCTGCAATACAGATAGTCATGGAATTCTGGACAAAATCATATCTAGCAATACAAATATTCTCAGATTTGGGTCCGAGAGACTCATCGAATGGGGGTCTGTGGCTCTAATGTGGACTAAATTAGCGGTCCTTGAGAAAGGTTGAGAATCAATGCTTTATGCTAGTAGTATCTCCTATAGCAGTGGTTCTCAACGCGGGGTCCGGGGACCACCAGGGGTCCTTGAGGGGGTTCCAGGGGGTCCCCAGCAAAATGATGAATTGTTAAACTTCACTTCATTATTTCATTTACAAGAAGTGAACACAAGAATGTAGAAGAATGACTATTCTGATCATAGTTTCTCTGTTATCTCTCTACCTACAATACAGATAGTCATGGAATTCTGGACAAAATCATATCTAACAATAAAAAATATTCTCAGATTTGGGTTTCGAGAGACAAAATCTCATCAAATGGGGGTCTGTGGTTCTAATGTGGACTAAATTAGCGGTCCTTGATATGAAAAAGATTGAGAATCACTGTCCTGTGATTATCACTAATCACTATAATATTCTTATGAGGACCTAATGCATGTCTGTGATACACAGTGATTTTATCATACTTAATGGTATATATATATATATTTTATCTCTACTGTATCACTATAAGATTCCTATAGAGCCTTGTAGGAATATTAGAGTTTTGCTGTGGTATTTGTATAGTAGACTATCCTTCTAAAATGTATACTCATATTAAATGTATTTATTTTGGGGTTCCTTAAGGGCCAAATCTGATCAAATGGGGTCTGTGGTCTAGTGTGTATCTAATGGGGGGTCCGTGACATGGAAAACTCTGCTCACCCTCTGTCCTTAGGAACCTGAGAAGATGTTTGTACATGTGGTTTTCGTACAGAATTACATAACTGTCTGTCGTGTAGGTGGAGATAACAGTGGAGAGAACGAAACCTCTGATCAGAATAGTCCTTCCTATATCGCTTTCTCTTCATCCTGCTGACCTCTATTCCGGTGGTTCTCAAAGTGCGGTCCGGGGGGGGGGCCCAGGGGGGTCCTGGAGGAGGATCCAGAGGGAATAGTTTAATTTCACTTGAATTGAATTCACTGGACATTATCCCTATTAGAGAATGTGTTCTGGCTGTTGTAATCCTTGTTTTCACTCTCAGCACTTTTTTCTCCCCATGCAGACAGTTTGATACTGAATCAGCAACTAAAATCCTCCCATATGGGGAAGATGATCATGGGGGTCCAGGGCCCTAATGTGGGTCTATTTAGGGGTCCGAGACGTGAAAACATTTGAAGACTCCTGACTTAGTGAATGAACACTGAAATTACATTATCAATCGTTTTGCCGGTGCTGGAACCCCCCCTGCAGACCCCCTTTAAGGACCCCCCTGGGACCCCCTTGGGATCCACTGGCGACTTAAATCCTATAGGGGCCACTAAGGCGTGAAGAGTAAAGGCATGTTTTCCCGGGGGTTTATTTGAGCCTCTAATTGCACCTAATGGAGAGGATTCAAATGTGTCAAACATTACATAATATACTGAAGTCCTTATTCGTGATAGGTCTTGGTGCCCCCCCCCCCCCCCCCCCGCCCCCCCTCCCTCCACCGGACAGATTTAATCTGACGTTGTAGAGGCCAGGCAACGCAGGAATCGACAGATTAGTCTCTCTCTCTCTCTCTCTCTCTCTATCCCTCTCTCTCTCTCCCTCCAGTCTCCGCGCTCGCTGAAGGACAGGCGGCGGTGGATCGGCTCGTCGTTGCGGTCGGACCGGGAGAGTTTTTCCTCGGTGCGCTCACTCCGTGCGCTCCCGGACTCGGATCGGAGGAAGGAGAGCCGATCATGGGTCACCACCACCACCACCACCATCATCATCATCATCATCATCACCGTTTCCAACCTCAGCACCTCACTTTACTTTCTTCTCCGCGCCGCAGGATGACAAGAGGAGCGCACTAGAGAGAGAGAGAGAGAAAAAAAAAAAAAACCCTCCGTGGCTTTCTCATTTTCTCATTGCTGTCCATTCCGGGAAACTTTTTATTTTTTTTTACATTGATTATAAAAGCGGCTGGAATGGAGATCCCAACTTTCCTGCTCTCGGGTCTTGCCCTGCTCTTTGTCGGAGGGAATATTTTCACCAGGTGAGATCACACTTCATTTTTTTTTTATTCCCTGCAGGTATCCTACTACTGCCCATCCCATCCATCGCCCATTATTGTGATAGTAGTGAGCTGAGTGTCAGTGTTCAGCATAAAGCAAACGAACCAAGATCAACTCAAGTAAATGATATGATACTATCCATAGACAGTAGATCATATAAAACTGTGCCAACCACCAATATCATCAAAAATCTGTTTCAGAAAAGCACTAATGTGCCTTAAAATATCATAAATCCCTTTGATACAGCTTACTATCATGCGTACTATGACTTCACCTCATAAATATTAATATCAGCAGAAAGGTGGGTAAAGTGGATTTAGGTGGGTTTACCCTCTGTTACATCACTGGTTGTGGTCATGTAAGGTAAAGGCACATTCTACTACTTTTTCAATATTTTTTTTTCTAATTTAGCATCTCTAACCTTGTAGTTTTTGTACAGGTCAACCAATGTAATGTTTTCAGTCCTATGCTTTTCTCAGTAAATTCTGTTCTAAAAGTTGAGCGTTACAACATTGAGGCTGTGGCATCATCTGCGTAAAACTGTTTTTTAAAAATACTCATAACCCATAAATAGAGGATGATTTCAATCAGTCCACATACTCCATACTCCCTGTTTCTTTGTGAATATCATATAAGGCAACATCACAACCACAACCTAAAATCTGCTGTCTCCTCTGCTTTAATGACAGCATTTGCATAATGCATATGCATAGCATAAGGTGATTGTTTTTTATGGAGATGAATGTGAAGGTGAGGTGGGTCTCTAGGTGGCCTGATGCATTTCTGCCTGGCAGATAATGTCACCTACCTGCAGGCCTGTTCAGTAGAGGTCAAGTATCTGCTATATGCATTAGCACAGGCCTACAGTACAATGCATTTACTGGACCAACACATTATAATGGAACAGCCCCTATGTAGAAAGCCAGTGTGGATAGTAGAGTGCAGGTGGGGTTGAGAGCAGGTGGTTGGTGGGATTATCAATTGGATACCTGCCATCACAGATGTTTCATGGAATTAGACTAGTGGTTGTCAACATGGGGTCCGCGGACCAACTGGGGTCCTTAAGGGGGTTCTTGTTAAACTTCACCATTATTTAATTAGAGAATGTAGAAGAATGACTATTTTGATCATAGTTTCTCTACCTATAATACAGACAGTCATGGAGTTCTCGTATCTAACAATAAAAAATATTCTCAGATTTGGGTCCAAGAGACAAAATCTCATCAAATGGGGGTCTAATGTGGACTAAATTAGGGGTCCTTGATATGAAAAAGGTTGAGAATCACTGAATTAGACCTACAACAGCACCTGCAATATGGAGTATTTCTCCTTTTTATTTCGTCTTTTGCTTACACTTTTTGTTTTTTTCAAGTTCAGCTGATATTGTATACAGCACCGGATGAAGTGAAGTGAGGTGAGATTCAGATTTGAAAATGAAAATGAACTCTGATCATCTTTAGCGAAGGAAACCTTGGGCGCAACACCTTTTAAGTGATTTTACACAGTTTTCACATTTGAATTTTGTGACCTCTTATTATTATGAGTATGCGCTGGAGTATAAATAACCATCTTGCACAGGTTTCCTGGATTTAAAGGAACAACAATTTGGCAGCATGCTTTCGTCAGGGGCAAACTAGATGCTTCTAAACCAGGTGATTTATTTAGAGGTTTAAACTTTCTATTTATGATCCAAATCAACGATGAACAAAATGAATAAAGAGGAACTGTATCTCAACCCCAAACTGATAATAACTAATGCATTTTCAACTGTGTGCAGTAAAAACGGCCCCATACTCTCATTCTAACCGTTCACAGGAATCAAAATCTCAGGCTAACCTCCATCTGCCACTAATCCCCAGTTTCCCGAAGCCCGTTGAGTTGTTATGTGCTGAGAAATGCTTCCGGTGAAAAGGGGCAAAAGGTGAAGCCACTTTAGCTTTAGGAGGATTTTGGACAAAACCCCCCCCCCCATTGTCCCTCATGGCCGTCCACCAGTAGAGGGAGTAATAGCTATTGTAATTGGATTTTTGTGCCTCTAGCCACTGCTGTGCTTTTTTTTTTTACTCTCAGTATAATGCATAGTGTAGACTTTGTTCTTGCACAATCATTACATCCTCCCCTCACACACACACACACACAAGGTTACATTGCTTTTGGTGGTTTGAAGTTGTAAACTGCAAACGCCTCTTTTCTGTTGCAAGCTCATGAGTTTATTCCCCGGAATAGAATTACTGCGATTCTCTTTTTAGCTCCTCGTTTATCCGTTTCACGAAAGGTGCTTAGCTAAGTCGCCTCGCCACCTTTGGGCGTGGCGTGAATTTCACAGCTTTTTCTATTTCATTTTCAGCTGAAGTTGGAAGTGTCACTTATACCCTTCACTCCGCTAAACACAGTCTGCATTCAGTAGATGGTGTGTCTCCACCCTGTAATACCTGCGACAAAAGCACAGAATCTCTGCTGTCCTCTCTTTGCTTGAATCACAATCAGACATTTTATATTCTCTAAGATAAAAAAAAAAAGTACAGGAATTTGTCCTGAGGTGTAACTCAACCAATGAGATTATTTCGGCCTCTAGAGCAGCTCTGCCTCTGGGCAATGTGTGTAGAAGTAAAACTCCTGTCTGCATGCATGCTACAGGACAACAGAGCTCTAACACAGTGGTTCTCAACGTGGGGTCCGGGGACCACCAGGGGTCCATGAGGGGGTTCCAGGGGGTCCTCAGCAAATCGATGAATTGATTTTTCATATCAAGGACCCCCAATTTAGTCCACATTAGAGCCACAGTAGGACCCCTATATGATGAGATTTTGTCTCTCAGACCCAAATCTGAGAATATTTTTATTGTTAGATACGATTTTGTCCAGAATTCCATGACATAACAGTGACGATATGATCAAAACAGTCATTCTTCTACATTCTCTAACTGTTTTAACTTCTTCTAAATTAAATAATGTTGAAGTTTAACATTTCTTCATTTTGCTGGGGACCCCCTGGAACCCCTTCAAGGAACCCTGGTGGTCCCCGGACCCCACATTGAGAACCACTGGTCTAGTGTACCATTACACTGAATGGAGTGACTAGCTTGAAATAAACACAACAGACGTTTGATGAGTGAAAGGTGGAAAAAAAACTTGTCGATTGCGGGTGTTAACTGGGTGTGTTTTGGTGACAAGCATTCGAGCAAATTTTCAGTTTATGTAACATTATTTGTTTATGAGGACCTATTTTCTATCTTTTTCCTCATTTTATTAACCCAAATATTAACCAAAAGCATGCTTCTGGAAAACGTAATCTTGAAATACTACTTTACTCTAGCAAGTTAGCTAGCTAGTGGCCTATTTGGATGCTAGTTAGACTAGGAAGCTAACATTACTTGCTCAGGCCACCAGAGCTAAAGTTAGCAGTATTTTAGGCTAGCTCCGTTAACATTATACACCAGAAAGACCAACAATCTCTAACTTTTTGCCCGATTGTGATTGGTTCTCGTGCTGCGATTGTCATGCTCATCTGCATAAATGATGCAATATTATTTTTCAACTTTTTCTCGTTGTGGATGTAGTTCATGTCACTGCCTATCCCGTCATGCCGTGAGCACATGGTTATGCCCACAATGAATGAAAGCAGACTGGGGTGCAACTGCTGTAAAATAACGTTCACACAATACAAAACGACAAAGAGTTTCTTATTTCCTAGTGTTGATCCCTTTTCAACCAATGTTCAAAGAATTACCATTAAACAAATAAAATTGAGCTGTTGGTCAATTTCCTCTTTAAGTGCTGAGAACAAAGACACCAAAATCGTCCAGCAGATCATTGGCTGTAGTTCTCCATGCTAACACTTTAGTTAATGTAGCACATTTTATTCTTGGAACTATTTTAGGTGATCAACCACATACTCACCCACTATACAGTGATTTTTAGCCATATATAGTCTACCATCATCCATCACCTTCACACCCTGTAGAAACGGGGAAAGTAGCCTAATCCCTTGTAGTTCAAAACAGTAGGTTGTTTTGGTAACACTTTACAATCAGGGTTACTAAGTTAAGGGTTAGTTAATGCTTAATAAGCATTAACTAACCCTTAATTAACTAATTAACTAACTCTTAATGTATTACTTAAACATATCCTGACATTAACTAAAGTGATTGGTAACACTTTACAATAAGGGTCACTAAGTTAATGCTTAATAAGCATTAACTAACCCTTAATTAACAGTTAACTAATGTGTAATTTACTAATGTGTTCATGTTAACTAAGGTATTTATTTATACATTATTTAATAGTTAATAAAGATGACTATTAAATAATGTATAAATTAATACCTTAGTTAACATGAACACCATTAGTAAATGATTACCAGACACATTAGTTAACTGTTAATTAAGGGTTACTTAATGCTTATTAAGCATTAACTAACCCTTAACTTAGTGACCTTTATTGTAAAGTGTTACCGTTGTTTTTATATTTTATTTCAGAAGTTTTACCAATCTACTATACAAAACTGCCAGACTTGGCAGTTTACATTTAAAATTACTTTTCATTTAGGTTTAGAGCTTCTACAAGTTATAATTTTCTCAAACATAATGTTAGTCGCCTTAAAGGTAATTCTATGAACATTGGTTGAAAAGAGATCAACACTAGGAAATAAGAAACTCTTAGTCACTTTGTATTGTGTGAATGTTAAGTTACAGCAGTCTGCTTTCATTCATTGTCTATGAGAAGGGCATAACCATGAGCGCACGGCATGATATTTAAAAAAAATTTATGAATCTATAGGACATAGAATAAAAACCACTAACAACTTTTTATTACTAAAAGGTCAGCCTTCTTTCTTGGATAATGCTAATGGCCAACTATCACTCAACATAGTGTATGCTAAAGTGTTAGCAGGGAGCACTGGATCAACCAGGGACACATGGATGATTTTAGGCTACAGTAAAAACAGCTTAGTGTCTATCAATCACCTTGCAAGCAACCTGGTTACGAAGAAGTGCAATGGTGATACACCAAAGGGTTAAGTAAGGTGCAAAATAAAAGTGCAGCTGCTTATCTGTTACCTCTGATTGACAGTTTGATCAATTTACTATAATAGTTAGTTTTCTTTAGAATTTTTTATTTAGACATGGAGAAATATCTAGAGGTGGACAGTCTGTGCATGCTGGCAAGATCTGGCAGTGTGCTGCAGCAGAATTTAATCCCAACACATGACCTTTCATAGTCAGTCACACCTGTCCTTAAATCCGCATTCAGGTGACACACTGCTCCTTGCTAATCTGTATGAGAGGCTGAGTCATCAGATAAATCCTCCCTACTGTCCGGAGAGTATATTTCCAGATAACAGAGTGATGTTATCATGTATTTCTGGGCCTACTGCCTGATTCTGCTCTGGCTGCAGTGTATAAGGTGCAGCAGGCACGGTTCAATGCTCCCACTAAAGAACTTCTTACTGTATAGTGCACTGAATTTAAGGTGAGGCACCATGGGTTAATAGGAAAAAATCCTTTCATCCAATCAGAATTTAATTTTATCTGAATATGGACACAAATACAAACACATTTTACACATTTTAACATATTCAAATTAGCTAATGTTTCATTAAAAATGTGTACATTTGCACATCAGAACACTATTTTTTCGATCTCATGGGAAAATGTTTAATTCTGATGAATAACTACGCTAGTAGTTGGTCATTTAGATGTGTAAGGTTGATGATTTATATACAAATGCTAGCCTTACCACAAAATGACAAAAATGACAAAAGACATATCAAAGGAAAGAAGCCAAAACTGACAGATATTTTCATTATGAAGCAGCGTGTCAAATTTGGTAGCCATCTAAGTTAAGTTGGAAAAACAAGCTTTTTCAGCTAATTTTGTGCTTGGTGTACTTTATGCAGCTGGGATAAAAAAAAAATATAAATCAGCTATTTAGGGTTGTTTTTTTATTGTTTTGTGTATTTTATGAAACTTCAGTAGTTGATATGAAATGATAATATCTGAAATTGACCAGTCCAGCCAAAATCACCATTTTTATTTATTTATTTATTTGAATTTTATTTGATAGATTTTTTTTATTTATTTGATGCAATTTAACATAGTTCCATTACAAAGCATGAAACTGATGTGCTGCACAGAGAGTTTATAGCTATTGCTAATTTTCAACTCTTGTCCCTAGTTGGGCTTTTACATGTACAGTGTAATTAAAATATACAGCTTTCAGTATCCACAATACACTACAGATATGGAAATACAATAAAATACACATACCACAATACACCAATACAAATACACCATACACCAATAGTAGCCTAATTTACAATTACGAGTACAATTAGCTAAAAATGAGCTCTGGTTTGCTTTTAGCCAGCACCTAACCTTTGTTGTAAAAGATTTTATATCTGGAATTAATTTGATTTCAGTTGGTAATGTGTTCCCTGTGGTGCCTCGCCTTAATTGAGAATAGCAAATTGTATTATTATTGTGAGTTGTTCCATTCAAAGTAGAGCTGCACTATTAATCAAACAATGATTATAATAGCTACTGCAATTATCAAACTGAAAGTAAATCCAAATTGTATCTTTTCAAGTGATGTAAAACAACATTCTGTGAAAAAGTATTCTGTGTCCACATGTATTACAATTCATCCTGCGATCACGATATTCAAAGCAAGTGTCGCAATACGATTTCTTTGCTCAGTCTCGTCCCGCACTACTATAAGAGTGTCATGTCAGCTCCCTAACGCTCCCTTTCCCACTACATCTCCGAAGATGAAAACTGTTCAAGGGCAAAAACCACATTATTCAAAGTTGGAGAAAATCAGTTTCTCTAGGCTCTTCGAAAGAGCAGTGGATAGTCACTGACCTGAACATCTGCCTGCCAGCCTCTTTCCCCCTAATAAGGAAAATCCTCTCTTGCTCTTTGCGCTCTGTTGTAGTACAGTATGTCCCCAAGCCACTCTGTGCTGTACAGTATGAGTTTTCTGAGTTCAGAGAGAGAAATGAAGACATTACATTCTCTCATTCTCTCACCACTGTCATCTTCCCATGTGCAGCGTAGACAGATATACGATTTAATACTAAACCAACAACTAAATCGTCCCATATGGGTCTCTGGGGAGCAGGGGTGTAGCTAGGAATTATGGGCCTTATGCACAGGAGTTGAATGTGGGCCCCCCCCCCCCCCCCCCCCCTCCACTTTCCTCTCATCTCCACACCATCATTATGGCAAAAATCAATGTCTACCCGACCACAACTCAAACACACCTTCACGCATTCATTTACCGATCAATCATCGGATCGTACGCATCCGTAAATTTTAATTACCGCAGTGCTTATCAGCCGCCATTAGCCAGAATTTCACTAATATTTCCGAGATCAAAATCTATCCAGGGAGGATCTGCACAACCGTGTTCAATTTTACTCCAAGCTTATTCCAGCTTGTCTCAGATAACTCAACACAGCAGGTGGTGTGTCACACTTTTGAGAAAGTTTTCAGTTCAACCAAACCCCGTTTCAAAACCAGCGCAGTGTGAAATAAAAGTATAAAATATTTATGAATACACGTTTGAGGAGCAAAAAAAAAGGCATTTTAGTCCTGACGCTTTAGGGACCGGGCTCTCCCTCTGCTTGGGGTCCTGGGTCATCAGTACCCCTGCTCCCCCCCCGCTACCGAGCCCCAGCCTGGGACTTCATCTTATCAATCAATCAATTGTTTTTGAGTCTGTGACATGAAATCTTTTGAGGACCCCTGGTCTAGTGAATGAGGTTTGCTGGGGGGGTGGGACCCCTCTGGACCCCACCCTCAAGGACCCCCGGGTGACCCTGGACCCCACCTGACCCCACTTTCAGAACCTCTAGCATAGACTTACTGTCTGTCCTTGTTCCATATGAATAAAGGCAGCTTTCTTTTTTAATGGAGAGGATTCATATATGTCAAACAATAATATGGAATCATAGGATATCATAGAAATACTCATATCATCACTGTGTAATAAAAGCTCTGGTCGCTGAATACCAGTGGTGGAAAGTAACTAAGTACATTTACTCAAGTACTGTACTTAAGTACAATTTTGAGGTACTTGTACTTTACTTGAGTATTTCCATTTGATGCTACTTTGTACTTCTACTCCACTACATTTTAGAGGGAAATATTGTACTTTTTACTCCATTACATTTATTTCACAGCTATAGTTACTAGTTACTTTTCAGATCAATATTTTCTATTTAAAACATTTGATCATCTTTATAAAATAACTATAAAATAGCATTGTTATAGATTAGACTACCCAAAAGTATAGCTAAATTGTTACTTTAAACTTTAAAATGCTGCTTACATGTACATGTATGTCAATAAATCAGTATTAATATTCCAATAATTTAGGAAAAATATAACTCTCTAAATGGGGACAGTTTCTATAATGAGTACGTTTACTTTGATACTCTAAGTACATTTTGCTGCCAATACTTATGTACTTTTACTTAAGTAAGATTTTGAATACAGGACCTTTACATGTAATGGAGTATCTTTACATTGTTGTATTGCTACTTTTACTGAAGTAAAAGATCTCAGTACTTCTTCCACCCCTGCTGAATACAACCCAGATCCTTCATTAACACACACACACACACACACACACACACACACACAGTCCAACAAGTGGAAGAGATATTTTAGAGATGTACTATTTATTTATCAGTGTCTGGATTGTGGGTAGGGAGGACTCTCTGTTACTCAGGTACATATCAGTGTCACTGTAAAAAGCTAATTAAGCTTGTTAGCGTGTTCGGTACATTACGTTAAATTCCAGACCGGCTGCCGCTCTTTGGTGCTTTTTCTCTCTCTCTCTCTCCTCCGTCTGTTTTAATATTCGCTCGTAAACAGACGCTTCTGCAGACCCCGGGGGCCTTCGGGGGGAGATGCATTTAATGAAGGTGAAATAGAAAAAGGGGAGAGGAGCGAGCGGCGTCTGGGAAAGACAGACTTTGAACTGTTTTCAACGGATGGAGGGGTGAGAGAACAGGGGGGGGGGGGAAGCGCGCACGTTTAGCCGATCTCCCCAGGGACCAATCAAATGTTCAACACCCCCCCCCCCCCCCCCCTCCTCCATTAGTGCGTTTTAGCAGCGTTTTTGTTTTCTGTTTTTGCCGTTTTTCCCTCGGAGAGCTTTAGTCTACATGTGAGCCAGAGATCTGTTGAGCTTCTTTGGCACGTTGTGGTCATCAAAATGCAAATTCAGGTCAGTTAATCGGGGGGATAAACACTGTCACTCCTCCGTACCTGTACACTATCACGGTTTACAGCGCTTGAGATAATCATTTTCTACAAATCACGTCTGTTCTTTATTGAGCCGTATCCAATTAAACGGGAATCAGGGGCATTTTCATATAAATTAATGTCTGTTTTGCTCCTCTCTATCACAGATTGATGTAACAAAATGGTGATTCAACCTATATCCAGTTCATGAAAGCTTTTATATTGTCTGTTCTAAACAGCCGGTGTCTGGTAGGTCTTTCCCAGGAAAAATCCTCTGGTGGACAGGAAGTGATGCGTTTTATGTTGCCAGTTTGTTTGGAATAAATAGAAGAAGAAGAACTGGGTAGTTAGCCCGAGCAGCGATAGCCACCGTGGCTGAACAGACAAAGAAAAGAGAAACTCAAACTGCATCAACGGAAAATCTAAGCTCCGCCCACACTGTTTGATTGACAGGTGATCTGTGGGAAGCGCAGTGCAGAAACACCACAGCAATGAGCGCTGAGCACCAAAGATTGGGAGAAAATAAAAATAAAAACTTCTTTAATGGATTACCTCTTTAACAAAAGGAGCTATACAGGACGGAGTATGTATTTTTGCCATGTATTAGTGGGGAACTGTACAATCGCATACAACATTTAGAACGTTACCCAAATATCACAATAAAAACTGAAAACTATACTGTATATAATAGCCTATTGGGAGTATAATCAGAATAATGTAGTGATACCATAGGGGGATAGAAAATACCATAGTTTGAAAAGTATGATAAGGTCTCTATAAACTTACTGCTGACTATACAGACACACTATAATATTATAAGAATATTATGGTGATATCATAGGAGAGTCAGTGGAAACAGTGGTTTGCACTAAAAGAAGAAATCAGTTTTCAGAAAACTGATTTCTTCCTTAAGTGTAAATAATTTTTGATTGTTTTTTTACGCACCAATTTTTTTTTAACACTTTACATTAAGTGTTCATTAACTATTGTTAACAAATGTGTTTACTAACATGAACTAAACATGAATAACAAAAGACTAGTTAATGTTAAATGCACATAAACAACTGCATTAATTAATGTTGTTATACATGTTACATATATGTTGTTATACAGGTATACCAAATTACATGAATGACACACTATTCACGTTATGTAATGCTTGTTGTGACTTAATCACTTGGTAACACTTTACAATAAGGGTCACTAAGTTAAGGGTTAGTTAATGCTTAATAAG